>NC_041384.1:360226982-360346888 GCF_002162155.2 Triticum dicoccoides | reverse complement strand
CGTCTCCAACGCATCTATAATTTTTTATTGTTCCATGCTATTATATTATCCATCTAGGATGTTTTATATGCATTTATATGCTATTTTATATGATTTTTGGGACTAACATATTATCCTTGAGCCAAGTGCCAGTTTCTGTTTTTTCCTTGTTTTTGAGTTTTACAGAAAAGTAATAACAAACGGAGTCTAATGGACGTTCCAATTTTCGATGATTTTATTATGGACCAAAAGAAGCCCCAGGAGTAAAAGAGTTGGGCCAGAAGTGTCTCGGGCCGTCCACGAGGGTGGGGGCGCCCCCTACCCCCATGGGCGCACCGCCCTATCTCGTGAACGACTCGGGCACCTCCCTCAATTGTTCCCGACGCCAAAAATTCCTATAAATACTGACACCTCTAGAAAAAACCTAGATCAGGAGTTCTGCCGCCGCAAGCCTCTGTAGCCACCGAAAACCAATCTAGAGCCGTTTCGGCACCCTACCGGAGGGGGGGGGGAATCCCTCTTCGGTGGCCATCTTCATCATCCCAGCGCTCTCCATGATGAGGAGGGAGTAGTTCACCCTCGGGGCTGAGGGTATGTACCAGTAGCTATGTGTTTGATCTCTCTCTCTTTCTCTCTCTCTCTCTCTCTCGTGTTCTTGATTCGCATGATATTTCTCCCCCTCTACTCTCTTGTAATGGATTGAGTTTTCCCTTTGAAGTTATCTTATGAGATTGTGGCTTTAAGGATTTGAGAACACTTGATGTATGTCTTGCATGTGCTTATTTGTGGTGACAATGGGATATTCATGTGATCTACTTAATGTATGTTTTGGTGATCACCTTGCGGGTTCAGTGACCTTGTGAACTTTTGCCTAGGGTTTGGCAGACGTTTTCGTCTTGACTCTCCGGTAGAAACTTTGGGGCACTCTTTGATGTTCTTTGTGTTGGTTGAATAGATAAATATGACATTGTGTGATGCATATCATATAATCATACCCACGGATACTTGAGGTGACAATGGAGTATCTAGGTGACATTAGGGTTTTGGTTGATTTGTGTCTTAAGGTGTTATTCTAGTATGAACTCTAGGATAGATTGAACGGAAAGAATAGCTTCGTGTTATTTTACTACAGACTCTTGAATAGATCGATTAGAAAGGATAACTTTGAGGTTGTTTCATACCCTACAATAATCTCTTTGTTTGTTCTCCGCTATTAGTGACTTTGGAGTGACTCTTTGTTGCATGTTGAGGGATAGTTACATGATTCAATTATGTTATTATTGTTGAGAGAATTTGCACTAGTGAAAGTATGAACCCTGGGCCTTGTTTCCTAGGATTGCAATACCGTTTTTGCTCACTTTTATCATTAGTTATCTTGCTGTTTTTATATTTTCAGATTACAAAAACCTATATGTACCATCCATATTGCACTTGTATCATCATCTCTTCACCGAACTAGTGCACCTATACAATTTACCATTGTATTGGGTGTGTTGGGGACACAAGAGACTCTTTGTTATTTTGTTCCAGGGTTGTTTGAGAGAGACCATCTTCATCCTACGCCTCCCACGGATTGATAAACCTTAGGTCATCCACTTGAGGGAAATTTGCTACTGTCCTACAAACCTCTGCACTTGGAGGCCCAACAACGTCTACAAGAAGAAGGTTGTGTAGTAGACATCAAGCTCTTTTGTGGCGCCGTTGCCAGGGAGGTTAGTGCTTGAAGGTATATCTTGAGATCTTGCAATCGAATCTTTTAGTTTCTTGTTTTATCACTAGTTTAGTCTATAAAAGAAAGATACAAAAAATGGAATTAATGTTGCCTCATATGCTTCATCTTTTTAATGTCTTTCGTGAAAATGAGGATTCCGATAATTATGCCAAAGTGTTAGAAGAAGAATGTATTAAAATGTTTGGCACTAAATCTTTGGATGATGAGCACGATAGCAATGTTGTTGGTACGAACTCTTTGAATATCCGTAGTACTAATGATGATTGCACTAGTCATGATGAAAATGTCTCTTATAAGCATGTCACTTTTTGTGGAGTGCATAGAGTTTGCAAGTACACACCAAATAGGGAAGATAGATTTTGCAAGAGGCATAAGTATTTAGAAACTAAATGGTTGCAAGAAAGCCCAGATGTTTGTGCTGAAAATTTAAATTTTCTTAGCCATCATTGTGAACTTTGCAATGAACGTAGTCATTTAAATATCCAATGCAAATTGTTTCATGATCGAATCGTGTCCAAAAATTGTGATGACTTGATTTCCCTTGTGCATCATAATGAACTTAGCTTGCTTCTGAGTTATGAAGAAATGAAACGTATAACTAAGAATATTTCAGAATTTTCCCTTGAGACAGTTCTTGATTTTGATCTAGAGGAAATTTATATGTATTGTGCGGTGAATTGCATTGAAAATCCTTATATTTCCAATTACATAAAGAAAAGAAAAGAAATAAAAGATGAAGAGAATACTAATGAAAGGGAAGAGACTTCCCAGTATCCTTCTATTATTTCTTATGATGAATCAGATAACGAGGAGGATCTTTCTATTCAACCAATTTCATTAATAAGGAGCTCCAAGAAGAGGATTAAACCCACACATAATGAGAATAAGAAAAAGAAAAGACGGAGAAGCACAGGTAAAAAGGTATCACTCCCAAATGATGTTGCTCACATTACTCATTGTGATGATGATAATTGCTATACTATTGGTGCTATCCATACTATTAATGATGAGAGTGATTATGCTTATGACATGCAAGGGCCCAAGCTTGGGGATGCTACGTTTGATGAGAATGACATGTTTGAGAATTTATTTGCTGCAATTAATGTTTGTCCCAAGCATGGGGATGCTATGTTTCATGAAGATGATATATTTAACCTCCCAAGTTTTGATATGCAAATTTATTAGGGAAAATAAATTTTATACCCTTAGTTGGGTACCACTTGTCAGGATAGCCCCTACTTTCGGAAAACACGCGATCTTGCCCAACTCAGTTTGCTTGTCTCGTGCTTTTGCCCTTCCGGCATGGCTCCGTCCAGTCAACGCCATTTGACCGTAAGCGGCGCTAGATTTTGGACATTTTTGCCCCTGTTGGTGCTATGCTTAGTACCCTTTCGTCCTTAGTGAGCTCGCACTGAAGAAAAAAACAGAGGAGTTGAGCCGGCGACACGAGGCCTGACGAGGAAGAAGATGGAGCGGCGCAGCATGGCCGCGTCCACCGACGCTTTCTCCGGTCTCACCCATCGCCTGCCAATGGAACGGGCGGTGCAGGTTTCGCCGCCGCCGAGTGAGCTAGGGTTGTTGAGAAAGAAAGAGAAACGGTGGGGAACGAGAGAGTGTGAGCTGGTTAGGTCGATCGGGGGGGCAAGACTTGTCCAAAACCCAGCGCCACTTACGGTCAAACGACGCTGACTGGACGGAGCCGTGACGGAAGGGCAAAAACACAAAGCAAGCTAACTGAGTTGGGCAAGACCGCGTGTTTTACAAAACTAGGGGTATTCCTGTCGAGGGTGACACAACTATGGGATCAAATACAATTATCCCAATTTATTATGATGATAGCATGCGTCCTATTTATGATGGTTATATTGATGAAAGTGGGTTTGGAAGAGTGTCAACTTTAGGAAGTAATGATCCCACTATTTTGGAGGGTGTTGAATCTTATTTTGATAATTATTAAAGTGGATTTGGAGAGCTCATGACTTTATTTAGTAATGATTCCACTATCTTGGAAGAGGTTTCAATTGATTATGATGAGAACAAAGTTGCTACTTATGATGATTATTGTGATGACACTTATGCTATAAAAAGTAGTCATGATTATATTTATAAAACTTGTCATGATTATGATTACCCTTTTCTGAACATTACTCGTTTAATGTGGAAACAATTTATAGTATTCGAGTTTCTTATGATACTCCCACTATTCCGAATGAGAATTTTTTTGCTTATGTGGAGAGTAATAAAAATTCTATGCTTGTGGCTCATGAAAAGAATGCTTTATGTGATAGTTATATTGTTGAATTCATTCATGATGATACAAAAAATTATTATGAGGGAGGAATACATGCTTGTAGGAATTGCAATAATATCAAGTTTCCTCTTTATGTGCTAAAAATCTTGAAGTTATGCTTGTTTTGCTTTCCTATGCAAGTTGATTCTTGTTCCCACAAGTTGTTTGCTCACAAAATCCCTATGCATAGGAAGTGGTTTAGAATTAAATGTGCTTGTCATATGCTTCATGATGCTCCTGTTATGTTTTAGTTCTTATATTTTATGTGAGCATCATTGAAATCATCATGCCTAGCTAGGGGCGTTAAACGATAGCGCTTGTTGGGAGGCAGCCCAATTTTGCTCTTTGCTTTTTGTTCATGTTTAGTAATAAATAATTCATATAGCCTCTGTTATTATTGCATTTCTTATGTTTTAATTAGTGTTTGTGCCAAGTAGAGCCTTTAGGATCTTCTTGGGTGATTATTGTTTGATCTTGCTGATAAAAACTGGAAGTGTGCGCTCAAGAAAATAATTTTTAATTTTTTACCAGAGAGTGATAAAATACCAATTCCAGCTTCAGTAGATCAATAAACAAATTTCTTAGGACTTGCTAATTTCTCAGAATTTTTGGAGTTACATAAGTATTCGAAACCTCCAGATTACTACAGACTGTTCTATTTTTGACAGATTCTGTCTTCTATGTGTTGTTTGCTTATTTTGATGAATCTATGAGTAGTATCGGAGGGTATGAACCATAGAGAAATTGGAATACAGTAGATGTTACACCAATATGAATTTAGAATGAGTTCACAACAGTAACCAAAGTGGTGATTTATTTTCTTATACTAACGAAGCTTACGAGTTTTCTGTTAAGTTTTGTGTTGTGAAGTTTTCAAGTTTTGGGTAAAGATTCGATGGACTAAGGAATAAGGAGTGGCAGGAGCCTAATATTGGGGATGACCAAGGCACCCCAAGGTAATATTCAAGGACAACCAACAGCCTAAGCTTGGGGGTACCCCGGAAGGCATCCCCTCTTTCGTCTTCGTTCATCGGTAACTTTACTTGGAGCTATATTTTTATTCACCACATGATATGTGTTTTGCTTGGAGCGTCATTTTATTTTGTTTTGTTTTGCTTACTATTTGAATAATATAACAAGATCTGAAATTCTTAAATATTAGAGAGTCTTCACATAGTTGCATAATTATTCTTCTACTCATTGATCTTCACTTATATCTTTTGGAGTAGTTTGTCATTTGCGCTAGTGCTTCACTTATATCCTTTTAGAGCACGGCGGTGGTTTTATTTTGAAGAAATAGATGAACTCTCATGCTTCACTTATATTATTTTGAGAGTCCTAAACAGCATGGTAATTTTCTTTGGTTATGAAACTAGTCCTAATATGATGGGCATCCAAGATGGGTATAATAAAAACTTTCATATAGAGTGCATTGAATACTATGAGAAGTTTGATACTTGATAATTTTCTTGAGATATAAAGATGGCGATATTAGAGTCATGCTAGTTGAGTAATTGTGAGATTAAGAAATACTTGTGTTGAGGTTTGCAAGTCCCATAGCATGCACGTATGGTAACCGCTGTGTGACAAATTTGAAGCATGAGGTGTTTTTTGATTGCTTTCCTTATGAGTGGCGGTCGGGGACTAGCGATGGTATTTTCCTACCAATCTATCTCTAGGAGCATGCGCGTAGTGCTTTGGGTTTGATGACTCGTAGATTTTTTCAATAATTATGTGAGTTCTTTATGACTAATGTTGAGTCGATGGCACTCTCACCCTTCCATCATTGCTAGCCTCTTCGGTACCGTGCATTACCCTTTCTCACCTCAAGAGTTGGTGCAAACTTCACCGGTGCATCCAAACCCCATGATATGATACACTCTATCACACATAAGCCTCCTTATATCTTCCTCAAAGCAGCCACCATACCTACCGATTATGGCATTTCCATATCCATTCCGAGATATATTGCCATGCAACTTTCCACCGTTCCATTTATTATGATACGCTCCATCATTGTCATATTGCCTTGCATGATCATGTAGTTGACATCGTATTTGTGGCAAATCCACTGCTCATAATTTTTATACATGTCACTCTTGAATCATTGCACATCCCGGTACACTGCCGGAGGCATTCATATAGAGTCATATTTTGTTCTAGTATCGAGTTGTAATTTTTGAGTTGTAAATAAATAGAAGTGTGATGATCATCATTATTAGAGCATTGTCTCGTGTGAGGAAAAAAAGAGAAAGGCCAAAAAAGATAAAGGCAAAAAAAGAGAAGGCCCAAAAAAACAAAAAAAGAGAGAAAAAGAGAGAAGGGGCAATGCTACTATCCTATTACCACACTTGTGCTTCAAAGTAGCACCATGATCTTCATAATAGAGAGTCTCTTATTTTGTCACTTTCATATACTAGTGGGAATTTTCATTATAGAACTTAGCTTGTATATTCCAATGACGGGCTTCTTCAAATGCCCTAGGTCTTCATGAGCAAGCAAGTTGAATGCACACCCACTTAGTTTCTTTTTGAGCTTTCATACATTTATAGCTCTAGTGCATATGTTGAATGGCAATCCCTACTCCTCGCATTCGACATCAATTGATGAGCATCTCCATAGCCCGTTGATTAGCCGCGTCGATGTGAGACTTTCTCCTTTTTTGTCTTCTCCACACAACCTCCATCATCATATTCTGTTCCACCTATAGTGCTATGTCCATGGATCGCGCTCATGTATTGCATGAAAGTTGAAATAGTTTGTGAATACTAAAGTATGAAACAATTTCTTGGCTTGTCATCGGGGTTGTGCATGATGGGAACATTTTGTGTGACGAAAATGAAGGATGGCCAAACTATATGATTTTGTAGGGATGAGCTTTCTTTGGCAATGTTATTTTGAGAAGACATAATTGCTTTGTTAGTATGCTTGAAGTATTATTGTTTTTATGTCAATATTAAACTTTTGCCTTGAATCTTTCAAATCTGAATATTCATGCCACAATAAAGAAAATTACATTGAAAATTATGTTAGGTACCATTTCACATCAAAATTTTGTTTTTATCATTTACCTACTCAAGGACGAGCAGGAATTAAGCTTGGGGACGCTTGATACGTCTCCAACGTATCTATAATTTTTTATTGTTCCATGCTATTATATTATCCATCTAGGATGTTTTATGTGCATTTATATGCTATTTTATTTGATTTTTGAGACTAACCTATTAACCTAGAGCCTAGTGTCAGTTTCTGTTTTTTCCTTGTTTTTGAGTTTTACAGAAAAAGAATACCAAACGGAGTCCAATGGACGTGCAAATTTTTGATGATTTTTTATCGACCAAAAGAAGCCCCATGAGTAAAAGAGTTGGACTAGAAGAGTCCCGGGCCGTCCACGAGGGTGGGGGCGCGCCCTACCCCCTAGGTGCGCCTCCCTATCTCATGGATGACTCGGGCACCTCCCTGACTTGTTCCCGATGCCAAAAATTCCTATAAATACTGAAACCTCTAGAAAATAACCAAGATCGGGAGTTACGCTGCCGCAAGCCTCTATTGCCATCGAAAACCAATCTAGACCTGTTCCGGCACCCTGCCGGATGGGGGGAATCCCTCTCCGGTGGCCATCTTCATCATCCCGGTGCTCTCCATGATGAGGAGGGAGTAGTTCACCCTCGGGGCTGAGGGTATGTTCCAGTAGCTATGTGTTCGATCTCTCTCTCTCTCTCTCGTGTTCTTGATTCGCATGATCTTGATGTATCGTGAGCTTTGCTATTTTAGTTGGATCTGATGATGTTTCTCCCCCTCTACTCTCTTGTAATGTATTGAGTTTTCCCATTGAAGTTATCTTAGTGGATTGAGTCTTTGAGGATTTGAGAACACTTGATGTATGTCTTGCATGTGCTTATCTGTGGTGACAATGGGATATTCTCGTGATCTACTTGATGTGTGTTTTGGTGATCAACTTGCGGGTTCAGTGACCTTGTGAACTTATGCATAGGGGTTGGCACAAGTTTTAGTCTTGACTCTTCGGTACAAACTTTGGGGCACTCTTTGAAGTTCTTTATGTTGGTTGAATAGATGAATCTGAGATTATGTGATGCATATCGTCTAATCATACCCAAGGATACTTGAGGTGACATTGGAGTATCTAGGTGACATTAGGGTTTTGGTTGATTTGTGTCTTACGGTGATATTCTAGTACGAACTCTTGGATAGATTGAACGGAAAGAATAGCTTCGTGTTATTTTACTATGGACTCTTGAATAGATCGATCAGAAAGGATAACTTCGAGGTGGTTTCGTACCCTACAATAATCTCTTCGTTTGTTCTCCGCTATTAGTGACTTTGGAGTGACTCTTTGTTGCATGTTGAGGGATAGTTATATTATCCAGTTTTGTTATTATTGTTGAGAGAACTTGAACTAGTGAAAGTATGAACCCTAGGCCTTGTTTCCTAGCATTGCAATACCGTTTTCGCTCACTTTTATCATTAGTTACCTTGTTGTTTTATATTTTCAGATTACAAAAACCTATATCTACCATCCATATTGCACTTGTGTGATCATCTCTTCACCGAACTAGTGCATCTATACAATTTACAATTGTATTGGGTGTATTGGTTGCAGGGTTGTTTGAGAGAGACCATCTTCATCCTACGCCTCCCAAGGATTGATAAACCTTAGGTCATCCACTGGCCAATTCGCTTGGCCATCTGGAGAAGATTGAAAGTTACGCCCCTGGCCACCAGGTCAGGTTTGGAAGCTTAAACTACACGGCCGATACCCGGGGAGACTTGATCTTCGACGGATTCGAGCCTCTGCCTTGTGTGTCACGCGGTCACGATGAGTACGACTTAGCTCTCCCATCGGACAGTGTTAAGGAGATCACACCGGCAGCCGCTCCGACCCTCAATTCGAAGCCAGTTGTGCCTTCCGCGGACGGGTGGATGGACCCCGCCATGGAGGCCTTACCCTCAGCGGTGATCGAGCCGAACATCGACCTTACCTTGCACGAGAGCCGTGTTGTTAAACTGTCGGATCCTTCTCCGGCCACGGACCCTGAACCACCTGCGCCCGTTCCTATCGAATCTGATTGGGCGCCGATCATGGAGTTTACCTGCGCGGATAACTTTCAGCACTCGCCCCTCGGCGATATACTGAACTCATTAAGGTCTCTCTCCTTGTCAGGAGGATCCTGGCCGAACTATGTCCGGCAGGCCTGGGATGCGGACGACGAAGAAATTCGTGGCCCACCCACCACCCACTTACTCGCCACTGTCGACGACTTAACTGACATGATCGACTTCGACTCCGAAGATATCAACGGTATGGATGACGATGCGGGAGACGAAGAGGAACCACTGCCCACAGGGCACTGGACAGCCACCTCATCATACGATATATACATGGTGGATACACCCAAAGAAGGCAATGGCAATGAGACAGCGGAGGATGACCCCTCTAAGAAGCAACCCAAGCGCCGACGTCACTGGCGCCGCTCTAAGTCCCGCCAAAGCAAAAGTGGTGATACCGGCATAGGTTGTAATAACACTCCAGATAGTGCCGAAGACAACAACAACCCCCTCTAGCAAGATTTAGAGCAGGAGGATGGAGGAGCCAGCCTCCTGAGAGAGCGGCAGATGGAGAAGCGGAGGATGATAATTACATGCCCCCCTCCAAAGACGAGGCAAGCCTCGGCGATGACGATTTCGCCGTGCCAGAGGATCCCGTCGAACAAGAGCGCTTCAAACACCGGCTTATGGCCACGACAAATAGCCTTAAGAAAAAGCAGCAGCAGCTTCAAGCTGATTAAGATCTGCTAGCTGACAGATGGACTGAAGTCCTTGCGGCTGAGGAATATAAACTCGAGCACCCCTCCAAGATTTACCCAAAATGCAGGTTGCTACCTCGACTGGAGGAAGAAGCGTATGACGCGGCTGATCGGCCACCTCGTGGCCGTGATAGAGAGGCATTCCAGCCAAAAGCTCAGCCCGCACCCCTGCGCCATTCAAATAAAAAAGCATGGGGAAACACGCTAGACCTGTGAGACATATTGGAGGACAAAGCAAAATATGCAAGATCGATCTACAGATCACGAGGGCGCGCCACTCTGCGAGACGATAAACGTCATGCCAGATACAGTAAAAGTAAATCTGGCCGGGCCGAACACAGCGGGCAAGACCCATTCGAGCTGTGTCGCGATATAGCCCAATACCGAGGCGCCGCACACCCCTTATGCTTCATAGACGAAGTAATGGATCACCAAATCCCAGAAGGTTTCAAACCTGTAAACATTGAATCATACGACGGCACAACAGATCCTGTGGTATGGATCGAGGATTTCCTCCTCCACATCCACATGGCCCGCGGTGATGACTTACACGCCATCAAATATCTCCCACTAAAGCTCAAGGGACCAGCGAGGCATTGGCTTAACAGCTTGCCAGCAGAGTCCATTAGCTGTTGGGAAGACCTGGAAGCCGCATTCCTCGACAACTTTCAGGGCACTTATGTGCGGCCACCAGATGCCGATGACTTGAGCCACATAATTCAGCAGCCAGAAGAATCGGCCAGGCAATTCTGGACTCTGTTCCTAACAAATAAAAATCAAATCATCGACTGTCCAGATGCAGAGGCCCTAGCGGCTTTCAAACACAACATCCGCGACGAGTGGCTAGCCCGGCACCTTGGTCAGGAAAAGCCGAAATCTATGGCAGCCCTCACGACACTCACGACCCGCTTTTGTCCGGGAGAAGATAGCTGGCTAACCCGCAGTAACAATATGTCAAAGAACCATGGTACTTCGGATGCCAAGGACGGCAATAGCAGGTCGCGTCGCAACAATCATAAGCGCCACTTTAACAGCGATAATCCCGGGGATACGGCAATCAATGCTGGATTCAAAGGCTCTAAACCCGGTCAGCGGAAAAAGCCATTCAAACAAAGTACGCCGGGTCCGTCCAGTTTGGACCGTATACTCGATCGCTCGTGTCAAATACACGGCACCCCAGACAAGCCAGCCAATCACACCAACATGGATTGTTGGGTGTTCAAGCAGGCCGGCAAGTTAATTGCCGAAAACAAGGATAAGGGGCCACATAGTGATGACAAGGAGGAGCCCCGGCAGGCACACACCGGAGGACAGAAGAGGTTTCCCCCACAGGTGCGGAAGGTGAACATGATATACACAACCCACATCCCCAAGAGGGAGCGGAAGCGTGCGCTCAGGGACGTATATACGTTGGAGCCAGTCGCCCCAAAGTTCAACACATGGTCCTCCTATCCGATCACTTTCGATCGCAGGGACCACCCCACTAGTATCCGTCATGGCGGATTCGCCGCACTGGTTCTAGACCCAATCATTGACAGATTTCACGTCACTCGAGTCCTTATGGATGCCGGCAGCAGCCTGCACCTGCTTTATAAGGACACAGTGCGCAAAATGGGTATAGACCCCTCAAGGATCAAACCCACAAAAACGACCTTTAAAGGCGTCATTCCAGGCATAGAGGCGCATTGCACAGGCTCAATTACACTGGAAGTGGTCTTCGGATCCCCGGATAACTTCCAAAGCGAAGAGTTAATCTTTGATATAGTCCCGTTCCGCAGTGGTTTTCATGCACTGCTCGGGCGAACCGCATTTGCAAGATTCAATGCGGTACCGCATTATGCACACCTCAGGCTCAAGATGCCAGGACCTCGTGGGGTTATTACAGTCAATGGAAACACAGAGCGCTCTCTCCGAACGGAGGAGCACACTGCGGCCCTCGCAGCAGAAGCGCAAAGCAGCCTATCCAGGGAATCCACCAGTTCGGTGTTTCAAGACCCGGACACCTTCAAGTGCGCTCGGAGCAATCGACAACTAAACCGCCTGGCGTGATCTGAGCTCGCGTAGCAATGCGGCCCCCACCCCAGTCCTAGCCAAACGGCGGAACTCGTGCCACGCGTACATAATTACACATAAAAATACCTTGGGCACATGCGGGGAGGGGGGCACAACTGCGGCACGCCCCAAGACGCGGCTTAAACCGCACTAGGGGCTTCCCATTTGGTTATTTTTCTCTTTTTCGGGACCTTAATCTCTGGAAACCCTGTCCGGCAGCACTATTGCCGAACATATGATGCAGTAGCCAAGGAGGCAGAAAGCTACGTCACACCATGGAATTCCCAGGTGGATTACAGTAACGAGCGAAATATTTGATTTAATACTATTCCTCAGCTTGCCTTTGGAAGGGACATAGTCCTACTTTTTGCTTATCGCACAATCTGTATCATTCTGCTTTAACGCACCTTTTTGAATAAACAATGCATAACATTACGACTATTATTACATTCTTGTTATATATATATATATATATATATATATATATATATGTGTGTGTGTGTGTGTGTGTGTGTGTGTGTGTGTGTGTGTGTGTGTGTGTGTTCATTAATGATGCCTTGCAACCATACAGTTTGGTACGGACAATACACCAGGGGCTTACGTACCACACAATATGGTGTGAAAAGTCCGAACACTTTCACAAGTGCGGCACCCCGAACTTATAGCATTATATGCATCAGCTCCGAATCATGTCTTTGGTCAAATGTTGGGTTTGCCCGGCTCCTATGTTTTGGTACCTTACATTCCGCTCTATCGGCTAAGGTAGCGCTAGGAGAACTACTGCAATTGTGCCCCGGTTCTACTGGGCTAAGCACCTCAATAGAGAAAGCTAAAACTAACGGTCATGATAAGGCGAGAGACTGGTCGCTGTTCGGCGAGGTTTTGAGTCCCTAAAGACTTATGCCGCTTAGAGCGAGGGGCCGGCCTTGTCCAGCTTAAAGGCATGTATCGCGCCCCGAATTCGGCCTTCCGAATACCAGGGGCTTGGCCGAAATTTAAAATTATAGAATTCTATGGCTAAGTGAGAGTGATAAAGCATTATTAGTCCGGTTGCCTTGTTCGTTGTGCTGAGCACCTCCCTCAAAGGACCCAAACATGGGAACAAGAGTGCTCAGGTTTATCCCGAACACCCCAGTACTCGTGGCATGGGGGCAGAAGCCGAGGACTAGCTATCTCTCAGATTAGATAAACAGCCAAACAGAAGGTAATATTTTAAATTCACACAAGCGTTGCATAGCGCATATGAAACAAGTTTTCATCATACAGGATCACACGAGCAAGTTTACTCAAATATTACATCCTTTGAACACTCGTCCGCCACAAGACGGGCACCCTTCAGGACACCCTCATAATAAATTTCGGGGGTGCGATGCTCCTTGCCCTGCGGCGGTCCTTCCTTGATCAGCTTCACGCCGTCTAGCTTGGCCCACTTCACCTTCACACGGGCGAAAGCCCGGCGTGCACCTTCGATGCAGAGGGACCGCTTGATGACCTCCAGCCGTGGGCAGGCATCCACAAGCCGCCTCACCAGGCCGAAGTAGCTGCTCGGAAGGGCGTCGCCAGGCCACAGCCGGCCTATAAGGCCCTTCATGGCTTGTTCGGCCGCCTTGTGTAGCTCGACCAGCTGCTTTAGCTGGTCGCTCAGAGGCATCGGGTGTTCGGTCCCAGTATACTGAGACCAGAACAACTTCTCCGTTGAGCTTCCCTCCTTGGCCTAGTAAAACTGTGCGGCATCCGACATGCTGCGGGGCAAATCTGCGAATGCTCCTGGAGAGCTCTGAATTCGGGTAAGTAATCGGTAATTTACTTTTGCATGCTTGCTTTGCATATAGAATGCCTTACCCGCCGCTATCTTCTTCATTGTGTCGATCTCCTGGAGGGCCTTTTGGGCTTCGGCCTTGGCACTTTTTGTGCTCTCAAGGGCCGCGGCAAGCTCAGACTCTCGCGTCTTCGAGTCAAGCTCCAACACCTCGTGCTTCGTCACGAGAGCCTGGAGCTCTTGCTGCACCTCGCCCACCCGAGCCTCTTGCTTTTCTCGCTCGGTGCGCTCCTTGGCCGCTTTATCTTCGGCCTCGGACAACGCTTGCTTTAGGGTCGCGACTTCGGTCGTGGCCCCTAGCAAATTCACGATGATCCTGTCATTTTGCAATCGCATTCCTTTTTATACATATCCATAGACTAGGTACTACTTACCTTTGCTCTCCTCGAGCTGACTCTTGGTACGGCGACCTCCGCAGTCAGTTCGGCGGACGCCAGCAGTGAAGCCTGCATATGCATATTGACATACTTATATTAGACTCCTGTGATATTATTTGATCCTCTGTTCGGCTTTTCTTTATGAACACCGAATAGAGCATCATGGGCTACTGTCTATGCGGTAATATTTTTCCTATATTTTAAATACTTACCTCAAAGCCTGTTAGAAGGATGGCACAGGCTTCAGTCAATCCGCTCTTGGCGGACTGAACCTTCTGGATCACCACACTCATAATAGTGTTGTGCTCCTCGTCGATGGAAGCGCCGCGAAGTGCTTCCGGCAGATTGTCCGGTGCCTCTGGATGGACAGAGGTCACCGGCGCAGGCGTCTTGCCCCTCTTAGAAGGGGGCCGCCTGCCCGAGGCCAGAACCACTGGAGGTTCCAGCGCGGTGTCCGGCTGAGGGCCGAACTCGGAGCCCTCAGGGGCCTTGTCCCCTCTGCTCCCGGAGTCCGGGAGGCTGCTTTGAGGCGCCTCCGGGACCGTCTCCCCTCGACCCTATGCCTCTTGCGACAACAGCTCGGCGTCGTCCGCAGGATGAGGGGAGGTGGCGGTCGGAACTGGATCGCTATCCATATCCGACGATCCTAGGGAGCCGTCCGATGATACATCGATACGGGCTCGGGGCGGCCTGCATAATCATATTTCGGTGTTAGGTGAAGTAGTGTGACAAAGGAATGCTATGAGTTACTCTGGTATCCGAATACTTACGACTTCCCCAGGGGCTTGGCCCTGGGCAGCCACTTGTCTTTGCCGTCGGCAGTGGTGGTAGAGCTGTCCGGAAGGAGAGTCCTCCCCTTCTTGGACCCTTCGGCCTCCCCAGTTGGGGTGGCCTTCCTTTTCTTGTCTCCCTCATCTGGAGGGGGATCATCTTTTCTGCCTCCTCGTCTTTGGGGGAGGATTGCACCGTAGAGTCCTCGGACGGTGAGTCCGATGATGCCTGGCGCCGGGAACTCTTTCGGGTTCCCTTGGCCTTCTTGGTCTTCTCCGGCACCGTATAAGGAGCCGGAGTCAGCATATTCGCCAGAAGAGCGTCTGCTGGGCCTTCGGGCAAAGGAGCCGGATAGTCGATCTGTCCGGCCATCTCCTATCAGTCCTGTCAAAGGTACGGGAGTTTAGATCCTGCATGGAGTCAAGCTATTAAAAACAAGTATCCTATGAAAGGTAAAGCAGCTTACCGCGCTGGCTTGGCGCTTTGCGTTGAATCCGTGATCCTCGGTAGTGGGAGGGGGGACCTCGGCGCTCTTGAACAGCACCCTCCAGGGATCTTCGTGAGTTTTGTTGAAGAGCCTGTTCAGAGTTCGATGCTGCGCCGGGTCGAACTCCCATAGGTTGAAGGCCCACTATTGGCACGGGAGGATCTGGCGGTGGAGCATGACCTGGACTATGTTGACGAGTTTGAGCTTCTTGTTCACCATGTTTTGAATACATGTTTGGAGTCCGGTCAACTCTCCCGAACTACCCCAGGACAGGCCCTTCTCTTGCCAGGAGGTGAGCCATGTGGAGAAGCCAGATCGGAACTCGGGGGCCGCCACCCATGTAGGGTCACGCGGCTCGGTGATGTAGAACCACCCCGATTGCCACCCCTTTATGGTCTCCACGAAGGAGCCCTCGAGCCATGGGACGTTGGGCATCTTGCCCACCATGGCGCCTCCGCACTCCGCCTGGCGGCTGCTCACTACCTTCGGCTTGACATTGAAAGTCTTCAGCCATAAGCCGAAGTGGGGCTTGATGCGGAGGAAGGCCTCGCACGCGAGGATAAACCCCGAGATGTTGAGGATGAAGTTCGGGGCCAGATCGTGGAAATCCAGGCCGTAGTAGAACATGAGCCCCTGGACAAATGGGTGGAGAGGAAATCCCGGTCCGCGAAGGAAATGGGTAAGGAACACTACCCTCTCATGGGGCCTGGGGGTAGGGATGAGCTGCCCCTCCTCTGGGAGCCGGTGCGCGGAGGAGACCATCCACCTGCCTCCCGCTCCGAACAAGGTTGGAGAAGGTCGAGGTGGGAAATGCGAACTTGGGCGCTGGAGCTTGAGTGTGCGAAGATGGACGAGCAAAGGAGGAAGAAGGCGTGGATGAAAAGGTAAATCCTTATATGGGCAGACGAAACTATGCGTCCCCACTAGCCTGGTAAAACTCGCTTGTCCCCCAAGCGCCGTAATCGATGGCGCGGTTGGGTTACCCACACCCGTATTGATGAGAATCCGGTAATAAGGGAACACGATCTTTGCTTTGACGAGACGTGTCAAAAACCTACCTTGCGTTATGTGCGGGGCTAGTTAAAAGAAACGGTTCGAATAATCACCGGGCCGAGACGTAATGTCGTGTTGCCGAAACAAGTCAGCGAATTGGATTTGTGGAAATATTATTATCTCTATGGTGGTATGTGGAACTTATTTTGCAGGGCCGGACATTATCCTTATATTCAAATTCTTCTGTGGTGTATTCGGAGGAGGAACCCGCCTTGCAATGCCAAAGACAATACTGCGCGCCGGACTCATCGTCATTGAAAGCCTGGTTCAGGGGCTACTGTGGGAGTCCTGGATTAGGGGGTCTCCGGACAACCGGACTATATCCTTTGGCCGGACTGTTAGACTATGAAGATACAAGATTGAAGACTTTGTCTCGTGTCCGGATGGGACTCTACTTGGTGTGGAAGGCAAGCTAGGCAATACGGATATGTGTATCTCCT
Organism: Triticum dicoccoides; assembly: GCF_002162155.2. Lineage (NCBI taxonomy): Eukaryota > Viridiplantae > Streptophyta > Magnoliopsida > Poales > Poaceae > Triticum > Triticum dicoccoides. The sequence goes on along the minus strand of NC_041384.1, from coordinate 360,330,063 downwards.
CCTTTGTAACCGACCTTGTGTAACCCTAACCTCTCCGGTGTCTATATAAACCAGAGGGTTTTAGTCCGTAGGACAACATACAATCATACCATAGGCTAGCTTCTAGGGTTTAGCCTCTCTGATCTCATGGTAGATCTACTCTTGTACTACCCATATCATCAATATTAATCAAGCAGGACGTAGGATTTTTACCTCCATCAAGAGGGCCTGAACCTGGGTAAAACATTGTGTCCCCTGCCTCCTGTTACCATCCGCCTTAGACGCATAATTCGGGACCCCCTACCCGAGATCCGCCGGTTTTGACACCGACAATGTTCTTTGATGGGTCTAAGATGTTGAATGGTTCTGGTGCTGGAGTGGTCCTAGTATCCCAAGATGTGACAAACTCAGTTATGTCCTCCAGATTCACTTTGATTCCTCCAACAATGAAGCTGAATATGAAGCACTTCTATATGGGTTGCGTATGGCCATCTCACTCGGCGTCCGTTGCCTGATGGTCTACGCTGACTCATATTTGGTGGTCAATCAGGTAATGAAGGAATGGGATATTAGGATCCCTGCCATGATTGCTTACTGCAATGAAGTGAGAAAACTAGAGAAGAAGTTTGAGGTTTGGAGCTCCACCATATACCTCGACTCAAGAATCAAGCAGCTAATGATCTGGCGAAGTTAGGTTCCACTCTGAAGCCTATTCCCGGTAATATGTTCTTAGAGCACCTCCACACCGCGTCAGTACAAGAGGGTCCCTTTACAGAACAGCCCCCGCAACCGATAAGCTCAACCAATCTGACTGAAGTCGAGGTTCCAGCGTTTGTCGACCTGATCATGGAGGTCATTGTAATCACCCCCGATTGGACAATGCCATACATTGCATATTTTCTCAGGAAGGAGCTTCCAGAGGATGAGGATGAGGCTCGTCAGATCGTTCGCAGATCCAAAGCCTTCACGGTGATAAGTGGATAGCTTTACAAAGAAAGTGTTACCGGAGTAGCTCAGCATTGCATATCTCCAGAAGAAGGTCGACTGATCTTAAATGAGTCCACTCGGGGAGTTGTGGTCATGATGCGTCCTCTTGAACCATCGTGTCCAAAGCATACCGAGCGAGGTTCTACTAGCCACAGCGAGTGAGATGGATAAAGATATAGTCGACAAATGCGAAGACTGCCAGTTTTGCTCAAATATGTCCCACAAGCCTGCATCTACCTTGAAGACTATTCCACTCATCTGGCCATTTGCAGTTTGGGGGTTGGACATGGTTGGACCTTTCAAGACTGGCAGAAGCGGCTTCACTCATTTGCTAGTAGCAGTCGACAAGTTCACCAAGTGGATCGAGGCCAAGCCTATCGATAATCTTGACTCAAGCACTGCCATTAGTTTCATCAGAGAGCTGATATTCAGATATGGAGTCCCTCACAACATTATCACAGATAACGGCTCCAACTTTAATTCTGATGAGTTCAGAGCATTATGTGGTTCCCAAGGCACTCGGGTCGATTATGCATCCGTTGTGCACCAGTGGTCGAATGGACAGGTGGAGAGAGCGAATGGCTTGATCCTACAAGGGCTGAAACCCCAATTAATGCGCGACCTCAAGCATGCAGCTAGAGCTTGGGTGACTGAGTTGCCATCTGTCTTGTGGGGATTGAGAACGACTTCTAATCGGTCGACTGATCAAACCCCTTTCTTAATGGTATATGGCATTGAATCTGTGCTTCTGAGTGATTTGCTCCACAATGCCCCCCGAGTGGAACTCTTAAAAGAGGCTGAAGCGGAACTGGCACGCGAGGACGCATTTGATCTCCTAGAGGAAGAACGAGAGATGGCTTTGATCCGATCGACCATCTATCAACAAGACCTACATCCATTCCATGCCCGAAATGTCAAAGGCCGAGCGTTTTAGGATGGAGACCTTGTGCTCCGAGTGCACCAGAAATGACCTCCCAAGCTCGCTCCGGCATGGGAGAGGCCCTTCATCATAACCAAGGTGCTCCACAACGGGGTGTATCACCATTACAACATAGCCAAGAAAGAATACGAGCCACGCTCGTGGAACACGGATCTGCTCCGCCGCTTTTACAACTAAACACTCGGATCGTCGAGTTGTAATAAGAGTCCTTCAGATTGTTTATCAAAGACATGATTTCTATAGTCTCTTAACGATTGTTTCCGCATAAGCTTGTGTGTTCAAACCCCCCAGTGGGTGGCTTAGCTGCAAACCCGATTCGCCTAAGTTTCAAAAAACACTCCGAGTGAAGAGCAACCCTCTGACTCGGGGGCTTAGCTGCGATCCCGTACTCGCCTAAGTTTCAAAAAACACTCCGAGTGAAGAGCAGCCCTCTCACTCGGAGGCTTAGCTGCGATCCCGTACTCGCCTAAGTTTCAAAAAACACTCTGAGTGAAGAGCAACCCTCTCACTCGGGGGCTTTGTTGCAATCCCGTAATTGCATAAGTTTCAAAAAACACTCGGAGTGAAGAGCAACCCTCTCATTCAGGGGCTTAGCTGCGATCCCATATTCACTTAAGTTTCAAAAAATACTCCGAGTGAAGAGCAACACTCTCACTCGGGGACTTAGCTGCGATCTCGTATCTGCCTAAGTTACAAAACATACTCCGAGTGAAGAGGAACCCTCTCACTCGGGGGCTTAGCTGCGATTCCGCACTCGCCTAAGTTACAAAACATACTCCAAGTGAAGAGCAACCCTCTCACTTAGAGGCTCGACCATGCACTCTGAGATGCGCCACAAGTACAACATATGGTTGCACCCTGAGCTGCCCCACAAGTACAACGTCTGGTTGCACTCTAAGCTGTGCCACAATTACAATGTGTGGTTGCACTCTAAGCTGTGCCATAACTACAACGTATGGTTGCCCTCTGAGCTGCACCACAAGTACAACGTCTGGTTGCACTCTAAGCTGCGCCGCAAGTACAACGTCACTCTGAGCTGCGCCACAAGTACAACGTATGGTTGCACTATGAGCTGCACCACAAGTACAACGTCTATTCCGAGTGAAGAGCGATCCCCTTACTCGGAGATTCAACTGCGATTCTATATTTGCCCGAGTCAAGAAATCTGAAGATAATAAAGACAACGCAACTGCTTTCAAAAGAAGCAACCAAGTTCAGATAAATCCAACAAGGTTCAAAATCACCTGTAGAATTACTCAAGCACCAAGCCCGAAAGAATTTAATGATTACAGAATCACTCGGCATTCCGAGGCAAATAAAATCAAGTTATCAAGTTTTTCACTTGGCAGGAGGAGGACTTGCTGGCTCGACAAAACTGTCCAAGTCGATGCCATCTGCGTTACGAGTGGCTGCGTCGATGAAGGTCTCCATGAAAGATTGGAATTGAAGCTTCTTAGTGTTGGCAACCTTAATAGCCACCAGCTTCTCTTCTTTGACGTCCTTGCAATGCACGCGGACGAGTGATAAAGCCACGTCAGCACCGCAGCGGGAAGCTAACTTCTTCAACGCCTGCACCCGCTCTGGGATGGTATTGAGTCGAGTCATCAGTGACTTGAGATCGTTCAGAAGCACATCCTCTATCCATAACTCCTTGTCGATCTGGGACAGCGCGACCTTCAGTTGAGCAGTATAATCCAAGACACGGTCAAGGCGAGATTCCAGTCGCAACACGTTCATCGCAACTTTGTCCTTGATGGGAGAGTTGATAGGATCCAGACTTGTCTCGATCCGCCCAGTTTCTTCGTTGAAGTTCTAACAGAATTCTACACGCACAAAAAAGTAATGAATTGGCAGTTGCATGGAAAAGTTTTTCGCAATCGGTCGGATAAAGAGAAATACCTTCAAGCATGAGGAACATCTTCTTGGCAAGACCTCCCAAATAAGTTTCCAGTTCATCTCTCTTCCGAGTGAGAACATCAACTTTGTCAGCCAAGACAACCATCTCCTCCTTCAGCTGCATGACTTATTTCTTCACTTCATCAACAACAGTTTTCAACTTGGTGTTCTCTTCTTCCAACTTTCCAACTGAAGCCAGCTTCTTGTCAGCAAGTTTAGTCTTCTCACACGCCGTCTTCTGCGCCGCTATGCACATCTGGTCAAGTGGAATCACTCGGTTCAAAAGATGAAAGGAAAAGATGACAAGACAAGCAGTCGACAAATAGTTACCTCCCATGGCATCTGCTTCATCCTCGACTTTCTTCAAGTTCCTCTTGGCCAACTCCAGATCGAGGTTGAGTTCGATCTGCTTCTTCTCCAAATCAGCAAATTTGGTTCCAAGCTCACAAGATTTCTACAATCAGCAACAAGACACATCAATTGACAGAAACAAAGATCGGTCACTTCCGAGTGATAAAATGCAAAAAAAGAGAGTTCTAAGACTACTTCTGAATCAAACATTCAACAACAGTCTCGGGGACTACACCTAGTGGGTGCACTTGGCGTGCCCCCACTGGTTCGATTTCCCACTCCACAAGGTCTGCCCAGCACAAGGGGAAGGAGTAAAAAAAGAAAGAAAGGGAAGAAAATTTTAAGACCACCGTCGACTGCCATCACTCAACAGCGGTCTCGGGGACTACACCCAATGGGTGCACTTAGCATGCCCCCACTGGACCAAGAATTCACTCGACACGACCTGTCTAATTCGAGTGAAAAGAGTTGCAAACAGCTACATGACACACACACCCACTGGGTGTATAGACGCAGAAACAGACTGACATCTTACGAATAATAAAGCAGCAGTTTTCAAGTAGCATATCCTAACAAAGCAAAAGTTTGGCTGAAAGTCAATTGGAAATCAACTTACAACCCCACTTACTTGGACATTGGTTTGGAGGGCAGAGCTGCTGTCATAAGCAGACTTGCTAGTGTCCTACACCACCTTCAGCCGGTCCATCATCAGGCCTGCCTGGATCATAGCTTCCTTGGAAGCTCCTATGTAACACCCCTAGAATCATGCTACAGTAATCTCTCCCTAATGGTGGACATGTCATCATGATTACTATGCTAATTGCCATTCGATAAAAAAATCAAAGTCAAATTGAATTTTTAATTGCAAGTGAAATTATTATTCCTTCGAACAGTAAAACTAAAATGTTCGCATTATTCCATAAATTCCCTTAATCATTGTCTTGTTGAACCAAATTCATTTGACTCATCAATATATTCCTCGGAAATTAAAAAAGTGGCCCAACATCAACTAAAATGACCTTTTCAAATTAAAGAAATATCTATACATTTCCACATGATGTGAAACCTTGTGTGTGGTCTTGAAATGTAGTACTAGATTTATGTGCCAAGTTTCAACTCAAACAAAATTCATTTGCTATTTTAAATATATGGAAAACAATAGTTGTTTCAATTGACAAAAAAGAAAAACTAACTAACTACTATGCACTTAGGCCCAACTGCTACAGTGGCAGTCCGGCCCATCTCTCCCTCATCTCTTCTTCCTCACCTAAAGTAGGCAGAGGCATGGTGTGGCAGCCATCCCACGGTGCCATAACTGGATGGCCTCCATGTAGCCTCCCTCGGCCATATAAACTGTCCAACCGAAATCCTAGCACGGCCTCATCCGATTCCCTCTCATTCCCCCACCATGCCCCTCATCATCTGCTCAAATTCGAGCTCGAAGGATCGTGCGGTGACTATGCATGTCTTCACCATTGTCGCGGCCTACATGCTCCCCGCGTCGCGAGAAGTTGTCCAGAGAGCCACCACCGTCAACCGCATCGTCCCCCTGCGGCAAATTGAGTTGGGACATCCCGTACACTCGCCGTCGACCTCGTCTTATCCGCGTACATCTTCGCCGTCCGCCGTCCTTTCCCGCTGCTCGAGTCCGTCCCCAGCCTCCCCGACCTCACCATCAAGCTCGTGGTGAGCTTCTCCTCTGGATCCCCATTTTCCCGGTCATGATCTGTGGCCTTATGGTCGTCCCCGCGAGCTCGGTCGCCTCGGCCGAAGCTTCGTGTCCGCGCGCGTCCCCGTGTACCCCAGCCGCCTGTAGCCGCACCCCCTGCGCCCGCCTGCACGTGTCCCGCGTACATCGCCGTGCCCACGTGCGCCTGGAGCCTGCCCCGTCCACTCCCCCCCCTCCCGCCGTCGCGATGCGTCTCCCCTGGCCGCCATGGCCATGGCCGCCGTACACATGTGTATGTGCGTGCCCATCCGTGGATGGCCGACTGTGTCACAGCCCGCTGGGGCTAATCCCATAATTATATTAGTAGTAGATCTAATTAACCCCACCCTAATTATTCACTTACACGTGGGTCCCCTTGTTAATAAAACGTGGGTAAATAATTTACTAAGTTTGTTTCTATGACTGGTGGACCCCCCTCTCCTCTAATTATTCTATTAATAAATTGTTAAACCTATTACAATGACACCCGGGCCCCGCCTTGACTATTCACCATCTTGACCAGCCAAACTTGACTGTGTTGACTTGGTCCCTGGCCCCACATGTCATGGACTATGGCTTGCCTGTGTTGTGTACAAGTAGATTTTTTTGATTAATTTCGAATTAAAATAAATTCAGGAATTGTTTTGAACTTCGAAAAATCATCAAAAAAAATCGTAACTCGGATTAAAATGTTTTCTACATGAAAGTCGCTCTGAACGGCGAGATGAATCCGAATACGCGGTCCGTTCATCCGCAGCACATATTTAGCATAGCGGACCTACAATTGTCCCCTCCGTTTCATATGTCTGAGAATGCCTAACACCGGGAATACTTTCCCGGATGTTTTCCCCCTTCGCCATTATCATCTAGTACCGTGTTAGGTCACCCCTAGCACCGCGTATTGCCATGTTATGCTTTGTGATGCTTTGATTACTCTGTTATTTATTTTGTTCCCACTCTGTTACTTCTTTCCGATAGACCCCGAGACCACTGCCGGTACACCTGTGATCAACTACATCGACGACGACCCCTCCTTCTTGCCAGAGCAACCAGGAAAGCCCCCCATTGATCACCAGAAATCGCCTATTCTTCTCTCTACTGATTGCATTAGAGTAGTGTTGCATGTTACTGCTTTCTGTTAATCCTATCCTGATGCATAGCCTGTCTTTTCTACTATTGTTGTTACCTTTACCTGCAATCCTAAATGTTTAGTATAGGATGCTAGTATTCCATCAGTGGCCCTACATTCTTGTCCGTCTTCCATGCTATACTATCGGGCCGTGATCACTTGGGAGGTGATCACGGGTATATACTTATATAAATAATATGTGATACTTCGTGACTAAAGTCGAGTCAGCTCGTAGAGTTCCCATGAGTGATTCTGTTGTGGGGCTGAAAGGACAGGTGGTTCCATCCCGGTAGTGGTGGGCCTGGGTTCCCGACGGCCCCCGACTGTTACTTTGTGGCGGAGCGACAGGGCAGGTTGAGACCACCTAGGAGAGAGCTGGGCCTAGCCCTGGTCGGCGTCTACTGATACATCTATTAATACGCTTAACGAGATCTTGATATTTGATCTGAGTCTGGCCACTGGCCTATACGCACTAACCAACTACGCGGGAATAGTTATGGGCACTCGACGTCGTGGTATCAGCCGAAGCCTTCTTGACATCAGCGAAAGAGCAGTGCGCGCTGGGTTGGACCGCGTAACGCAACTTCCTTTGTAATGGAGGTTGCTAGGTCTGCTCACCGGCCACGTACACAACATGCAGGTGCGCAATGGGTGATGAGCCCAGACCCCTGCGCGCATAGGATTTAGACTGGCATGATGACCTCTCTGTTGTTCCTAGGTAGGGCTGCGACGTGTTGATCTTCTGAGGCCGGGCATGACCTAGGAAAGTGTGTCCGGCCAAAGGGGATCAAGCATGTTGGGAAATGTGGTGCACCCCTGCGGGGAAGTTTATCTATTCGAATAGCCGTGTCCCTCGGTAAAAGGATAACCCGGAGTTGTACCTTGACCTTATGACGAGTAGAACCGGATACTTAATAAAATACACCCTTCCAAGTGCCAGATACAACACCGTGATCGCTCTCTCATAGGGCGACGAGGGGAGCATCGCCAGGTAGGATTATGCTATACGATGATACTTGGTTAGCTTACCATCTATTCTCTCGTACTGCTTCAAGATGGAGGCTGCCAGAAGCGTAGTATTCGATAGACTAGCTATCCCCCTCCTATTCTGGCATTCTGCAGTTCAGTCCACAAATACTACCCATTTCATTGATACCAATGCATATGTAATGTAGCTCCTTGCTTGCGAGTACTTTGGATGAGTACTCACGGTTGCTTTGCTCCCCCCTTTTCCCCTTTCTATACCTGGTTGTTGCGACCAGATGATGGAGCCCAGGAGCCAGACACCACTGACGACGACTCCTACTACACCGGAGGTGCCTACTACTACTTGCATGCTTTCGCCGACGACCAGGAGTAATTTTGGAGGATCCCAGGCAGGAGGCATGCGCCTCTTTCGATCTGTACCCTAGTTTGTGCTAGTCATCTTATGGCAACTTGTTTAACTTATGTCTTTACTCAGATATTGTTGGTTCCGCTGACTTGTCTATGATCGAGCACTTGTATTCGAGCCCTTGAGGCCCCTGGCTTGTATTATGATGCTTGTATGACTTATTTTATTTTAGAGTTGTGTTGTGATATCTTCCCGTGAGTCCCTGAACTTGATTGTACATGTTTGCGTGTATGATTAGTGTACAGTCAAATCAGGGGCATCACAAGTTGGTATCAGAGCTGACTGCCTGTAGGAATCTCCCTTCCAAACTCCTTGGCTGAAGTCGAGTCCAGTCACTACAAAACTTTTACTAACATGGCCGTGAGTCTTACGAGCCCACGTCGCCATTGGGTGGTATTAGAATCTCTTACTCCTTGTCTATACTCTGGGACTCTGGTCTCTCTTCTATTCAGGTATGATTTTTACTAACTCTGATTCTACGTTCTCGTAACTACTTCCTCCCAGAGAGCCCTCACTCCAGATGATTGCCTAGTGCTCCAGAAGATTCCGAGGATACCCTCCGATGTTACCCGGAGAACTTGTGTTCATCGCTTTTGCAATTTCCCTTCCACCGTCAACCCTGATGGATAACTACATGCACTTTCCATTCTTACATTCGTCACTAGTTGATCTTGTTATTACAAGATACTCCGTAATACTCATCATTGTTCCAAGAATCGTTTGTGCCTACTGCCTTGCAGTTCCTTGTTGCATGAATACCTCTATGGATAATTCCTCGCACTTACAGAGTATCATCTCATCCCCAGTTGTTCAGGTGTTTCACAAAAGTCTTCAAAATACTATTCGATCCTCTGAAAATCCTTAGCATCTTATTGCTCTGCAAATACTTGTCTGCTTGCATTATGGATGTTTCCCATATGGATGGCAATATTCATTAGTCTCCTTTGACACCGTCATTTTGATCCTGTTGATTCAACATGAGTGTGAAGGCATGCAATCATCGGTTGATCCTTTTAGATTATCTTTCTGCATCAGATGTCATTTTGAACATGAGCTGGTTATCAACCCATCAAATTGCCGCCGATTATACCCCTATGTCTATTCAACTTATCCATTCTTAATCAGATCGTTGGCTTCTGATCCCTTGATTTGGAAATGATAATTCCTTTGCAGTTGATCTTTGAATTAGTCAGTTGTTTCTATAATCTGATGCCCTTTCGTTCCTTTTTCCTCTGATAGAGTACCGATACTCGCAATAGCTCTGTTGTAGACCACAAACCTCTTGTTGGATTTTTACCCGATAGTGTCCTTCATATTCAATAACCTTGTGAGCCTTTCCATGGGTATATAATGCCTTTGGTAATTTGTATCCTCTGCTTTAAGCATACTCTACTTTCGAGCTTGTATTATTTACTACGAAGTTTGTGGTATATCTTCCTAAGATGCCCCAATGGGTTGAACCAACACCTTCCCTAATCCGTGTGAACCCGAAATATCTCACGTGTCATACTTATCTGGTATTGCACTAGGTAAAACATTCAACAACTAATGTCATTTTCGAAATACGGGAGGTGAATGAATGATTATGCATTGGAGAAGTGGGAGTCGACCTTGAACTTTGTGTTCATGCCCATGGACGTGATGTAGATCTTATCATGGAAGTTTCTCTTAAATTAATTATTCCCTTAGTATAAGTTCATATTATATATGGTATTTAGTCTTTTTCAATCATGGTTTCGACCATATTGTCTTTCTTTTATCCCAGTTCTCGGACGAGTAAAATACTCACCTTCTCATATCAGTACGATGCCCAACTTCTATTTTGATCTACCTTCGAGTATTAGCCCCTAGTATCTCGATGATATCACCCCATTGCATTACATGTTATGAATTTCTAATGAAGTAGTAGCTTTCCTCGTCATATTCACTCCACGGGTTCTGGATTGTCGTCAACCGAGAACACAGATTACTTAATCAAATCAAACTTTGTGATTCAATTCTCCTAGTACTTTCTTGTCGAGATGTTTATTACTCCATCACATCACTCCTAGCCTGATCGGTTACATCATGATCATGCTAATTTTAACTATGCTACCCGGTCCTTCTTCCCGGAGCACAAATTTCAGTGGTGAGCTAATCTTACGTCGATTTTCCTCGTCATATCATTTCTCCTTGAACAGGAAACTTGATTTCGTGTTTGTGGCGTACCCATGGTTCCAACAACCTTTTGCTTCATCATTCCTTTAACTTGATGTCATCGCCGATCAATTACATCTTCATGAAATCTCTTGTCACATGTGTCGTGATCATTATCAGCATTCTGAGCTCTTCCAGGATATCAATTGAATTCATGATGAGAAATACCATCCTTGCCCTTGATGATTTGTGTTGTCATCGACCACCTTATTGCCTTCCCTCCAACACAAACTTGTTCGTGTTCTGTGTTATACCTTGAGTTCCTTGCTATCCAGCATTTCTTCTTCTTTACCTTTTTAGTGTTACCATCTTTTATGTCAGGAATGTCGTGAGGATTACTCCACCTCTTATGAATTCTTGGTATAGTGATACTTCTCACCATCACCATTCTTTCTTGGTCCCCATGTTGTTTCTAACCGGAATACCGACAATTGAACTATGATGTACGAATTCAAAACTTCTAGCAACCCTAATTCTTTGAAGTGAATGGTCGATTGATTCATTTTAATTCTTTTGCTCATTAAGTTGTCGTTCTAACATTTATCATGCAAACCCATCCCATATTTCGGGTGCACCTTTCAACCAATGTTTAATTGTGGATGTTTTCCTCGAACATACATCATTATATCATTTGATCTAACAATTGTTATCTCCTTGTTCACATAATTGTGGAAATCCATCTTGTTGGAAATCTTGATGAATTGACACTGAGTCCATCAGCCACCTCCTCATCCTCTCCTTGGTTTAATGGTGAACTCTTATTTTGGAACCCGCTTCCATAGTTCATATCCCGATAATTTGACAATGTCATCTCATCAAGCTGTGTTGCACCTTTTCTGCTCACACATCCTGAGTCCGAGGTATCCTAACACCAATCAGATCTGAATCTCGGTCAGATATGATGGTTGGAACATATTTCCAAGAGTTATAACATTTGCTCGTTATATGGCCCAGTAAGGTGATGCCATGCCTAGCACAGCTGACCGGAAGACCTATTGTTATAGTTTGCTTTCTGGCAAGGTTAGCCATTCTTCCATGAGGAAATTGTAAGACTTATTCTATAAGTTGTTCCTAATGGACCCTTTATGTATCCAAAGTCTGACCTTCGCTTGAAGGCCATGTCAATGCTATCTCGAAGCTTGTTCGTGGTACTCCGATCTTCAATAAGAACATTGGAAGTGTAATGCTAAATTTTCTTTATCAATTATCCGAACACCGTTGTATGGGTTATGTCATGAAATTCCTCTCCCATTACGTAATTTGTTTTCTACTTTCAATCCTGTCATGGATATCATGCTCCGTTTGTCCTTGGGAAGGATATACTCCTGAAATATGTGTTTAAGCACATTTTCCTTTTCATAGTTATGTTTAATCTGATAATCGCATTTTACTTTCCATTGTTTTGTTTAACCTTTCTTGTAATATGACTAAGCTGAGCAGAGATAATTCCCTATTTAGTTGAGCACCTCGTTGTACCACTCTGTCAGTAAGACCATGTTACTTTTGTTGATGACATTCCGGTAACCACCGATGGACGGGAACTTTGCCTATAAGCCCGCCTCATTTCAACGAGCAGGAAAATGGTTCTCTTCGTCCCTCGCCCTTGGTACCGACGATTGTTGCCAACATGACTGACAGGATAGCCTCCGACTATATTGCTATCCTGACTGTGCAAGAAGTCAGCACCCTTTCTAATTTTAACCCACATAGTGGGCCCATAACCCACAGTTCCACAAGATCGAAACCCGACTCTCCTATACACCCCTGTTTTTAAAGTTATACCTCACACTTGTCTTCGTATGTAGATCACGAGCCATCTTCCTAGAGCCAAATTCTAGTATCAGATGCATTGTTATTCCCTGTTGCTTTGAACCCTTTTCACGCTATGGTTTAGGCATCGAATGCTTTCCTTCTTATTGTACCTTCCTATTTTGCTCGATGTTTTCTTAAATTTCTAATTCTAGAGGTACTTTTTGCCACAATCCTTGAGTTATTCACCAAATAATCACCCCCGTAGAGGTCTGTTCTTCCGAAGTTACCCCTTTGTCCTTTCATAAGTACGGTGAAGATCTTGAAGGAAGGATGAAAACTTCATCATCATGCATTGATGCAGGGAAATGGAGACATCAATGCAATGGATCAACCTCTTTGAAAAAAGCAGCCAAGAACGAGAAGACCCGTTAGGATTTCGTAACTAAATCTTTCCCCTTACACTACCTCTTCAATCTCGGGACGAGATTTCTTGTAGTGGAGGAGATTTGTAACACCCAGAGAATCATGCTACAGTAATCTCTCCCTAATGGTGGCCATGTCCTCATGATTACTATGCTAATTGTCATTCGATAAAAAATCAAAGTCAAATTCAATTTTTAATTGCTAGTGAAAGTATTATTCCTTCGAACAATAAAACTTAAATGTTCGCATTATTCTATAAATTCCCTTAATCACTGTCTTGTTGAACCAACTTCATTTGTCTCATGAATATATTCCTAAGAAGTTAAAAAAAGTGGCCCAGCATCAACTAAAATGACCTTTTCAAATTAAAGAAATAACTATACATTTCCACATGATTTGAAACCTTGTGTGTGGTCTTGAAATGTTGTACTAGATTTATGTGCCAAGTTTCAACTAAAAAAATCCGTTTGCTATTTTAAATAAATGGAAAACAATAGTTGTTTCAATTGACAGAAAAAGAAAAACTAACTAACTACTATGCACTTAGGCCCAACTGCTACAGTGGCAGCCTGGCCCATCTCCCCTCATCTCTTCTTCCTCGCCTACAGTAGGTAGAGGCATGGCGTGGCAGCCATCCCACGGTGCCATGGTCGGATGGCCTCCACGTAGCCTCCCTCGGCCATATAAAGTGTCCAACCAAAACCCTAGCATGACCTCATCTGATTCCCTCTCATTCCCCCATCACGCCCCCTCATCATCTGCTCAAATTCGAGCTCGAAGTATCGCGCGGTAACCTTGCGTGTCTTCGCCATTGTCGCGGCCTGCGTGCTCCCCGCACCGCGAGAAGCTGTCCAGAGAGCCGCCACCATCGACCGCGTCGTCCCCTACAGCAAATCGAGCCGGGACGTCCCGTACACTCGCCATCGACCTCGTCTTCTCCGTGTAAATCATCGCCGTCCGCCGTCGTTTGCCACTGCTCCAGTCCGTCCCCGGCCTCCCCGGCCTCCCCGACCTCACCATCGAGCTCGCGGTGAGCTTCTCCTCTGGATCCCCACTTTCCCGGTCTCGATATGTGGCCGTATGGTCGTCCCCGCGAGCTCGATCGCCATGGTCGAAGCTTCACATGCACGCGCGCCCCCGCGTACCCCTGCCGCCTATAGCCGCACCCCCTGCGCCCGCTTGCTCGTGTCCCGCATTCGCCGCCGTGCCCACGCGCGCCTGGAGCCTGCCCTGTCCACTCCCCCCCGCCACCGCGGTGCGTCTCCCCTGGCCGCCATGGCCATGGCCGCCGTACACATGTGTACGTGCGTGCCCATCCGTGGATGGCCGGATGTGTCACAGCCCGCTGGGGCCAGTCCCATAATTAGATTAGTAGTAGATCTAATTAACCCCACTCAAATTAGTCACTTACACGTGGGTCCCCCTGCTAGTAAAACGTGGGTAAATAATTTACTAACTCTGTTTCTATGACGGGTGGACCCCCACTCCTCTAATTATCCTGTTAATAAATTGCTAAACCTGTTACAATGACACCGGGTCCCACCTTGACTATTCACCATGTTGACCAGTCAAACTTGACTATGATGACTTGGTCCCTGGCCCCACATGTCATGGACTATGGCTTGCCTGTGCTATATACATGTAGCTTTTTCTGATTAATTTCGAATTAAAATAAATTCAGGAATTGTTTTAAACTTTGCAAAATCATAGAAAAATAACCATAACTCAGATTAAAATGTTTTCTACATGAAATTCGCTCTGAAAGGTGAGACGATTTCAAATACGCAGTCCGTTCGTCCGCCGCACATCTATAGCATAGCGAACCTGCAACTGTCCCCTCTGTTTCATCTGTCCGAAAATGCCTAACACCGGCAATACTTTCCCAGATGTTTTCCCCCTTCGCCAGTATCACCTAGTACCGCGTTAGGTCACCCCTGGCACCGCGTATTGCCATGTTATACTTTGTGATGCTTTGATTGATCTATTATTTATTGTGTCCCCACTCCGTTACTTCTTTCTGGTAGACCCCGAGACTGCTGTCGGTACCCTTGTAATCGACTACATCAACGACGACCCCTCCTTCTTGCCAGAGCAACCAGGCAAGCCCCCCCCCCCTTGATCATCAGATATCGCCTATTCTTCTCTCTATAACTTGCATTAGAGTAGTGTAGCATGTTACTGCTTTCTGTTAATCCTATCCTGATGCATAGCATGTCTTTGCTACTATTGTTGTTACCTTCACCTGCAATCCTAAATGTTTAGTATATTATGCTAGTATTCCATCAGTGGCCCTACATTCTTGTCTGACTGCCATGCTATACTATCGGGGCGTGATCACTCTGGAGGTCATCACGGGTATGTACTTATATACATAATATGTGATACTTGGTGACTAAAGTCGGGTCGGCTCGTAAAGTACCCGCGAGTGATTCCGGTGTGGGCGCTGAAAGGAATGGTGGTTCCATCCCGGTAGTGGTGGGCCTGGGTTCACGATGGCCCCCAAATGTTACTTTGTGGCGGAGCGACAGGGCAGGTTGAGACCACCTAGGAGAGAGGTGGGCCTGGCCCTAGTCAGTGTCCGCGGATACATCAATTAACATGATGTAACAGCCTGGCTTTTTGCCCTTTTCTTTTTCTTTTGATTTATTTGATTTTTGCTCTGTTTTTATTTTTGGACTGGTTCTGTGGCCTTGCCACCTGGGAAATCATCCTCATTCATCCTCCCATGTGGCTCATCATTCTTAAAACCTTGCCAAGATCATTTCACTTGTAACACCTATGATGTGGCTATATCTCCCACGTGTCGGAGCACGACTCAGAGGCATAACCGCATGATAGGCATGTCGCAAGAGGGGTAATCTTTACACATACCATGTACTGAATAAGAAAGGGATAAAGAGTTGGCTTACAATCACCACTTCACACAATACATAAATATAGCATTACATCATCCAGCATACAATCAAGGTCCGACTATGGAACCAACATAAATAAAGACAACCCCAAATGCTAGATCCCCGATCGCCCCGACTGGGCTCCACTACTGATCAACTGGAAACGAAACAACACAACGAACACGATCTTCATCGAGCTCCCACTTGAGCTTAGTTGCGTCACCTGCACTGGTATCATCGGCACCTGCAACTGTTTTGCAAGTATCTGTGAGTCACGAGGACTCAGCAATCTCACACCCACGAGATCAAAACTATTTAAGCTTATGGGTAGGAAAAAGGGTAGTGAGGTGGATCTACAGCAAGAACTAGCATATATGGTGGCTAACTTACGCAAAATGAGAGCGAGAAGAGAAGCAAAGCACGGTCGAGAAGCTATAAAGATCAAGAAGTGATCCTGAAACTACTTACGTTCAAGTATAACACGAGAACCGTGTTCACTTCCCGGACTCTGCCGAGAAGAGACCATCACGGCTACCCACGCGGTTGATTCATTTTAATTAAGTTAAGTGTCAAGTTCTCTACAACCAGACATTAACAAATTCCCATCTGCCCATAACCGCGGGCACGTCTTTCGAAAGTTCAAACCCTGCAGGGGTGTCCCAACTTAGCCCATCACAAGCTCTCACGGTCAATGAAGGATATTCCTTCTCCCAGGAAGACCCGATCAGACTCGGAATCCCGGTTACAAGACATCTCGACAATGGTAAAACAAGACCAGCAAAGCCGCCCGATGCACCGACATCCCGATAGGAGCTGCACATATCTCGGTCTCAGGGCAACACCGGATGAGACATCCTACGAGTAAAACCAAACCTCAAGTTTCCCCGAGGTGGCCCCGCAGTCTACTCAGTTCGAGCCAACACTTAGACAAGCACTGCCCCGGGGGGGTTTAAAATAAAGATGACCCTCGGGCTCCGGAAACCCAAGGGAAAAAGGCTAGGTTGTTAGGCAAATGTAAAACCAAGGTTGGGCCTTGCTGGAGGAGTTTTATTCAAAGCAAACTGTCAAGGGGTTCCCATAACACCCAACCGCGTAAGGGACGCAAAATCAAGGAACATAACACCGGTATGACGGATGCTAGGGCGGCAAGAGTGGAACAAAACACCAGGCATAAGGCCAAGCCTTCCACCCTTTACCAAGTATATAGATGCATTAATTAAATAAGAGATATTGTGATATCCCAACATATCCATGTCCCAACATGGAACAAACTTCAGCTTCATCGGCAACTAGCAACGCTATAAGAGGGGCTGAGCAAAGGGGTAACATAGTCAAACAACAGTTTGCTAGGAAAGGTGGTTAGGGGCTTGTCATGGCAATATGGGAGGCATGATATAGCAAGTGGTAGGTATCGCGGCATAGCAAAAGAGCGAGCAACTAGCAAGCAAAGATAGAAGTGATTTCGAGGGTATGGTCATCTTGCCTGCAAAATTCTCCGAGTTGACGAAAACATGACCATCGTAAGCGTACTCAACAGGTTCCTCGATCACGTAATCGTCTCCCGGCTCTACCCAAAGCAAGAACACAAGCAAAGGAAACAAAAATTAACCACGGTGCAATGCACAAACAACATGATGCAAAACATGACATGACATGCGGGATGTGATATGCAATGTATATGCATGCTTCGGAAGGGAAAAATTGAACCAGGCCTCAACTTTGCAAACCAAGTGTGCCGCTGGAAAGATGAGTTGATTTTGGTCGAAATCGATATAAAGATCACTGGAATCGGATGCACGGTTTGGAAATGGCAAGCAAAGCAAGAATGGCACAATTCTGCGATTAACATCATAGTGCCATTTAGAATAGAACAAGAAACTAAGCTACTGCACTCCAACATAGCAACAAAGCATATGGCAGTGATCTACTCAAGATGCTTGACAAAAGATGAACACTGAGTTACGGCTAAATCACACAAGAGCAGGTTCAAACTAGCATGGAAGAAGTGCAAAAGATATCAGCTTCACAGACTTAGTGAAAAAAAGTAACATGCCAGGACTTAACATCAGGAAGCGATGTTTAGAACAAGCAAACAACATGTTGCAGGAACAGATCATAGCAAACAAAGGCATGTCATGAATCTACTCAAAGCATAGAACAAAAGTCCCTTACTGACCATAAGCCAAAAAGTATCAAAAGATATGATGGCACCCATGTAAACATAGCAAGTTTCGTTAATAGATTCAGACTTAGCAGAAAACTAGGCACGGCATAAACAGAACTATGAAGGCCTGTTGCGAGCTGGATTCACTCACCACAAGGCATTGCATGACAAGATAAGCATAGCATCAGCAAGATGGCATGTTTATGAAGCCAACCAATGCAAGAGAAAGTTCATAGCATGCATGGATCAACTACAACAACCTTGGAAAAATTGATTAACACGTAAACAATCTGCGAGGAACATTTTATAGCAAAAGTAGGGCAAGATTAAGTCATTCTCGGGCACTCCATAATTGCAAAAAGGGGTATGGATGGATACAATATAACCATATGTCCAAATCATCCTTAATGAACATAGTCAAAAGAAGCATGGATCAGTCTGTAGCATCATGAATACATGGCATAAAAATAACAGCAGGGAAATGACTGTGAAATTCTAAGTCCCTGAAATCAGCAATATCACGAGAGCTACTTTGCATGCTTGTGCTAGTCAACACATTGATCACAAAAATACATGGCATGCACCCCTGTAAAGATGGCATGGCATAGCCCAAAACACATGTAGAGCTCATGCCCATATGCAACACACAACAAATGTAGCAAAAATGACAAATGCTCAAACTCTGTTAAGAATCAGCCCCTAACAATTTATAGCACTCTTGCATCAACGATTTGGGCATCAAGATGGACTCAAACAAGCATGCCACAATGTAACAAAATTAAGAGCACATCATGATGAACATTTTGATATATCATGCATGCAAAATGGATCTATGGATGAGGAGTTATGGCATGATGACCAGAGGCATAAAATAATAAGATCTCCGGGGACTTAGTCAAATTCACCTCGAGGAAAACTGTACGGAGGTGTACATGGACGAAGGCATACGGGACGGTGCGTGTTTGGATGGACGGGTGTAGCCGTCCCGGGACGAGGCGGTACGAGTCTGGGCAGAGGAGGCCACCGACGTCGATGGCGACGCCGGCGAAGCGCGAGGCGAGGCAGAGATGAGTGGAGGCCGACGAGATCCGGGGTGGCTCGCCGGATCCGCGGCCAGAGTGGGCGGCGAACGGGCGAGGAGACGAGGGGAAACGGGCGGCGCGGAGGAGCAAGGCGCGGGCGGTGTGGACCCCCGACGGTGAGTGGGCGACGGCGGCGTCTACGGCGCGGTGCGGCGGCGGCAGGTCCCCTGGTGGCGGCGGCGCTAGGGCAAGAGGAGAGCGGGAGCGAGGGATCGGGCGGCTGGCGGCGGTGGCGCCCTCGGGCTCGGGCGGGCCTTAGATGGGCTCGGCGGGCCCGCAGCAAAGTGGTCACGGCGGGGACAGGTGGCGGCCCCTGAGTGGGCGCGAGAGGCGGTGCATGTGATGTGGCGAGCCCTGATTGGACGGAGTGAGGTGGCCGGGTGCGGCGGACATGTCCGGCGAAGGGGTTTTTGTCCGGCGGCGCGAAGAGGAAGTTTGCTAGGGTTTTATCTGCGCGAATTTTCGGAGGGAGACACATATTTATAGGTAGAAGGAGGTGGGAGTGTCCAAATGAGGTGCGGTTTTCGTCCATGCGATCGTGATCGAACGGCCGAGAGGATGGAGGGGGTTTGATGGGTTATTGGGCCACTTTAGAGGGGTGTTGGGCTGCAACACACATGAGGCCTTTACGGTTCCCCGGTTAATCATTGGAGTATCAAACAGACTCCAAATGGCACGAAACTTGACAGGCGGTCTACCTGTGGTGTACCAAGGCCGCTTGGCAAATCTCGGTCCATTCCGAGAACATTTAACACCCGCTCACGAAAAGAGACAAAAGAGGAACGCTAGAGGCACATAGGAGTGTCGGATTGAGAAACAGACAACGGGGAAAATGCTCGGATGCATGAGACGAACACGTATGCCAATGAGATGCACATGATGACATGATAGGAAATGCATGACACGAACAAAATGCAAAATGAAGACAAAACCCGACCATGAAGGGAATCTCACAACACCTCTCCGGGAAAGGCAAGAGTCAGAGTTACGAATATGGAAAGTCGTATCCGGGGCGTTACATCACTTCACTCCTTGTCTAAACCCTAAAATCTTTTTCTAGGGAATATTCTTTTTTCTATTAATAAAGGAATAACCCTGTCTGCTCTAGGTTGTGAAGCAACCTATATTTCTGTCCATCCAAAAATCTCCAAATTATTCTCATAATTTCTTTGGGTCATATATTGCTCCAATATGCATAAACTTTCCTGTCCTAGCCCAAGAATAATTCTCCAATAATTATTCTTCATTTCTGTCCAAAGTGGCACTTTGTGAAGGAGGTGTAATCTATCTTATCTTTTTTGCTCCCAAACTTTTTGGGCATTCTTTTATGTCCAAATAATTGCCTCATGTCAAAATTCAGATTTATTTGCCTAGCCAAGCTTCCACAGTGATTTTCAAACTTTCTGTCAGACAGAAGGCATTGTGAAGGAAGTACTGGCTAGGGTTATCCAAATGAGTTGAAATTTTGCACACTCCTTCATGTGCTCATATTAGCACACCCCTCCAAGTTTTAGCTCCATCCTATTATCTATGTGAGCACAACATCAATTTTTTGCTTTTGTTAATATTTTCAGCTTGTGAAGCAAGTATATTTTATATTGTTTAATTTTGGCTGAAATTTTACCAGAGCATTCTCTTGAACATGAAACATCTCTCCACCAAATTTGGCACCATTTAACTTAGCCAATAGTTCTCTAGAATTTTTGCAAGTTTCTGTACATAGAGAATAGCTGTGAAGGAAGTACCATTTTGGTGAATCCATTTTGTATGAAATTTTTACAGCATCTTACTATGTCCAAATCATTTGGCCTTGCCAAATTTTAGATCAATTTGATACTCCATGTGAGTGAACCTTCATGATCAAGTTTCTAGACCATTTTGGTCAGTTGCAAAGCAATTACATTAAATCTAGATCCAAATCTCCTCAAACTCTCTAGAATTATAGTCCTTCCTAAGATAATCACCACAGAAAAACTATTTGGCCCCAATCAAGTTCATGTTGATCACCAGTGCACGTTCAAGTTTACTGCAGTAAACTTCAGACGATGATTACCATTTAACAACAGAGTTTATGACCAATCAACCACCGCAGTTAAAACCTACCCTAGAAGAACTTACCACTAGACAACAGGTTCCAGCCCATCACCCCCGCTACATGCCAGTGCACGCGGTGACCGCGTTAATGGAATTACAGTGCGTGCGCTCTGTGCGTAGTGGCCGCGTCCAGCGCGCCGTTTCTGCTTCGTCTGCTCCCCTCTCGTCATCTTCGCGTGCGTAATCATGTCCCTTGTCTTCCTCTCGTCGTCGTCGTTCCCCTGGACCCCTCTCCACCTTCATCCGCTTCCTCACCGACCCAAGCCACCGCGCCCCCACGGGCAAAGAGTGGCGGTTTGGCTCGGAGCTCACCATCTTCTTCCTCCCTGCGCTCCCTTGGCCGCCTCTTCCCCTTGAGCTCTCCCTTTTGTTCCCTCTCGTCGCCTAACACCGAGCTCATGCGTGTGCACATGCATCTGCAGCAACGGACACGTATCCATGGCGATGCCAACTCGGCCTCCTTGCCTCGTGCCTATATAAGCCCACCCCGAGGCCTCTTGACCTCACCACTCGCCTCCTGCACCTCCAATAGCCCCTCCCATTCACTTCCCCGAGCACCAGAGCCTCTCCCCAACCCCCACGGTCACCATTGCCGCCAGCGACCTCCTCCCAAATCAGCGCCAACCCGAGCTCTTCTCATCCTTCTTCCACCTCCAGTAGACCACCTGGAGCACCCTAAGCCTCCACAACTCTTCGCTTTCTTCTGGGGTGGCCATTGGCCATGATTTCCGCCGACGTCCAAAGCCGCCATCCGCTGTGGTCGCGGCCCCGCTCATCACTGCGTTCTCCAGCGAGTGTACTACCCCAGTCGGGTGCACCTCTCCGCATAGCTCATTCTGGTCGGTCGGGCGCCGCCAATGATGGCCGGAGCTGGCCGGACAAGCTCCCGCGCTAGCGACCTCCCACTGGACCACGGGCGAGTGCAGGCGAGACGATGACCACGACGACCATGCCCCTGGGCCTCGCCTGTCGGCCTCTCCACGCTGACCGGGTCGGCCCGCTGACGTGGTTAAGTGGAGGCGTACTCCAGAGAGTACGTCTTTGCTTAACGAAAATGTATTCTGCTTCTTCATCGGGCGAAAATACGCTTTCTCCGCAGGGAAGCGTATTCCCGGAAAGGCGTGTTCTATTTTTCCTGTTAAGGGCCCGTTTGTGATGATTTTATTACAAATAAGTCCCTCGCAGAAAAACAGTTATCTTTTCAACCACAACTCCAAATCAGGTGAATCCAAAGCCCACTTCTTAGTTTCGTCGAGCCCGTTCTGTTGGTATCATTTTCACCATGTTTTGACATTCTGAAAATGACCACTGTGCCCTTGTGCTTAATTAGCCCTCTTCAAGAGAGAATGTTTTCCGACGATGTCGGCGTTCTGGGAACGGGGGTCCCCAGACTTGCCTGCCTGCGGCCTGCAGTGTGGCTCAAAGGGTGGCCTAGCACGGCCCATCTTCATCAACACAAACCCAAGACCCTCGCGAGGGGCCAAGCCTCGTGGGGCGGATGACGTGGAGCTTCCTAAGGCACGGCCTCATCAGGCTGGCTCGCGAGGAGGCGGAGAGATCAAGGCGGGGTACCTCATGAGGTGCCCGTGACGCAAGCCATGACGACCAAGGGCGCCAGGCGGGTGCCAGCCCGCGCAGTGTCCTCCTTTCCCCTTTGGTGCAAAGGGGGCAAGCGCAGTCGCAGAGTACCGAGGCATCAGGCAAAGATTGCCATTTCGGTGCAACAAGACCAAGACCAGGAGGACTGCAAGACGGAGGTCATTGTGGAGCCCAAGACGGCGTCACCACCAGAGCTTTATGCAGGCGAAGACTACTTTTGTTAGGATAACTGGTACTAGCTGTCCCCTTTCAAATTAGCCCGCCATTGTTGGCTCCCTTCCTACTCGATATTTGGGAAGAGGACCAGGGACTCTATAAATAGGACCAGCCACCCGCAGGATGGAAAAAAGGGGGGAGAGAGGTTAGAGGTTTTTGAGAGAGGCATCATCAGTTGTGAAGAGAGAGATAGAGAGAAGGGTGACTGGACTCCTCCCAGCAGTTCATCGCCCCAGCCAAGAACAGACCCTCGCGAGGCTGTTCTTCCTTGTATTGTTCATCACCATCAGCCCAAGAGGCAATCCACCACACCACACACTGGAGTAGGGTATTACACCACAACGGTGGCCCGAACCAGTATAAACCCTGTGTCTCTTGTGTTGTTCTTTCCATAGCTTAGATCTTAGCGAGGCGGAGGGGTGCAGGTAGGTAGGAGGTGAAATCTCCACGCGCACCCCAGTGTTCAAACCTCAAGGGTCTGCCGGAACCCGAAATCCAACATTTGGCGCGCTAGGTAGGGGTGCGCCGGAATTCGTCTTCCACCAGCCCGTTCTCCTCCGACCATCACGCCCATGTCTGACGCTCGTCGGGCCCGCGCCGAGCGCCGGGCCGCTCTCGCTTCCCGCGTCGCCCAGACGGCCCCTGTCGGTGGGCGTCCTCGCCGTTCCCCATCACCTGCCGTCAACGCCGCCACCGGCCTGACGGGGGACGAGCAACAAGCATCGTCTCAGCATCCGTCCGTGCGGCAAGACGGCCGCACCACAACTCTCTCGCTCACCCCAGCTCGTTCTTCATCCCGCGCGCTCCGCGCGCCCATGGAGGCCCGAGCTGCGCTCATCACGGCAATCGAGCTCCTGCGCTACCATCCCGTCGATGACGTCTACGAAGAATGGCTCGACCGCGTCGCCGAGATCGTCCGCGCCGCAGGGGGCTCTCCTGCACCGTCCGTTCCGCTGCACCGCATCCCGCCCCGCGCGGGCGACGAAGCTCCGGGGGCACCCCGGCCGCCTCCTCCTCAGGAAGGCGCCATGGCTCCAAGGCGCGTGGCCCCTGGGCGGAACCCGCTCTGTCAGGTGCCAGCGCGGCAAGAGCAGAGCTGCCAAGAAGTCCCTCGCCCGCAAGAAGCTGCCCGGGCGCCCCCTGCTCCAGCACGTCGTGACCATGCTCCTCCTCCCGCGCGTCAAGACCCCGCGCTACTCCCAGCTGTAGCATGAGGGGACATGCAAGACCAAGCTCTCCGCCACCCAAGGCCTCCCGTGGCCACAGCAGGCTGCCGTGCCTTCACCACCGAGCTACGCAGCGTCGCGTGGCCCGGCAAGTTCAAGCCAGACCTGGCTCCTCGTTACGACGGCACGGCTGACCCTGCGGAGTTCCTCCAGCTCTACGAGCTGGGCATCGAAGCTGCCAACGGAGACGAGAAGGTCATGGCGAACTGGTTCCCCATGGCGCTCAAGGACGGGCCCGCACCTGGCTCCTGAACCTGGCTCCAGGCACGATCTCCTCCTGGGACGAGATGCGCACCCGCTTCATCGCCAACTTCCAAGGTACTCGCGACCGGCCACCCACCATGAGCGACATGCGCCGCATCAAGCAACAGCCCAGGGAGACCCTGCAGAAGTACATCCAGTGCTTCAACAACGCACGCCTCAAGATTCCCAAGGTGACTGAGGAGGCCATCATCTCAGCCTTCTCCGACGGCGTGCGCGATG
Source organism: Triticum dicoccoides (assembly GCF_002162155.2). Lineage (NCBI taxonomy): Eukaryota > Viridiplantae > Streptophyta > Magnoliopsida > Poales > Poaceae > Triticum > Triticum dicoccoides. The sequence continues at coordinate 360,305,551 of NC_041384.1, read as the reverse complement.
TCAAGACGAAGGAGGAGCTGGCGATGCATGAAGACCTGTGCACTTCCTTGGAGCTGTTCAACTTGGCAACCAAGTATGCCAGGGCTGAGGAAGGGCGTCTCTCCCTCGTCGAGCTGCCTGCCGCAGACCCAGAAGAGAAGAAGCCCAAGGCCAAGGATGTGAAGCGCAAGGGGGTTGCCGTGCTCGCGGCAGAACCAGACACCAAGTGGGGCAGAGATTAGCACGAACCTTCCAAGGGTAGCCGGTACTGTGTGTACCACGACCTCCACACCCACAACACCAACGAATGTCAAGAGCTCCGAGCCATGTGAGAAGGAAGGATCGGCTGTCGCCCTGACCGCAGTGACCGGGGCTATGGTCGAGGAGGAGGAAGGAACACAGGACACTGGGAAGACCGTGGCCCGCGCCAAGGGAGGCGCGATCAACCTCGCAAGGGGGGCTTCCAGGAGCCACGCGCGATCTCCTGCATCCTGGGCGGGGCGCAAGCCCTAGCCTCTCAACGCATCTTCAAGCAGTTCGCCCGTGAAGTGAATGCAGTCCTCCCCAGGCTCGAAGCCACGCGCCCTCTCAGGTGGTCGGCGTGCGCCATCACGTTCAGCTCAGCAGATCAGCTCAAGTGTGCGGCTATAGCCGGAGTCCTCCCGATGCTTTGTTCCCCAATCGTCAGCAACGTGGTGGTCACCAGGACCCTCATCGATGGCGGGGCAGGGCTCAACGTCCTGTCCGTGGAAACATTCAAAAATCTCCAAGTGCCCTGCAGCCAGCTTCAGCCAACCAAGCCTTTCTCCGGAATCACCGACGGCTCCACGGTCCCGATTGGGCAGGTCCGCCTCCCTGTCACCTTCGGGGCACGCGACAACTACCACACCGAGCTCATCGACTTCGACGTCTCTCACATTCGCCTGCCGTACAACGCCATCCTTGGGTACCCAGCGCTGGCCAAGTTCATGGCCGTAACTCACCACGGCTACAACATCCTCAAGATGCCAGGAATTGGCGGAGTCATCACGGTGCCCTGTGAAGAGAAGGACGCGGTGTGTTCCCTGGAACAAGCCTTTCAGGCCGCGTCACTGGAAGACCCTGATCGCGGAAGCAAGAGGCCTCCCGAGACCGCCCCCAAGAAGAAGAAGACATCGTCCGGCCCGACCACTCAGGAGGAAGGCCCCTCTGGGCCTGCGCCTGCCCAAGGGGAACCTCCTTCCATCGCATAGGAAAGCGCGCCCGGTGCCCCCCTCAGGAAGGGCTTGGGGGCTCTCCCCTGGAGGGCCACCGACCTAGCTAGGGTCACGAGGGAGGCGCTTGGGCACCACATGGAGGCGTGTTTCGAAGCACGTTTCCCTCAAGAAGGAGCAAGGCAAGGAGAGCCAGACCCTCAGGAGTCATCAGCAAGGCCATTTAGGAGCTACAGGAGTCAAGAGTCATGAAAGGCGGCCGCCGCCTACCAGCAGTGGTTCCCCATCCAGGCGAGGATGGTGGGGTGCGCGTCTGCATCGACATACCAGGGCTCAACCGAGTCGCCTCTCTGGAGCGCCTCTGGCCCTCGCGAGTGGGGCGCTGCGGAGGTCCACCCCACAGCTACGTTCGCATGCCTTACGGCTTGCCGAACGCGGCTGCCACGTACCAGCGCCTCATGAGGGGCATCACGGAGGCATGAGAGGCCAGGCGTTTCGCAGCCCTGGCGGGGATGGAGATGGTCCGCGAGGAGCCGCCAGCGCCTCCGGAGCTTCCCGAGGCCCCTGGGCCTGGGGGCTCATGACGATCGGCTTCCGCAGCCCACCGAGTCTGCTACACCAATGCTCCTTCATCCTCAACGTCATCAGGTGACATCTTTCAAGTTTCATTTCCAGCTGGGAGCGCCCCCCCAGGGCTGCATTATTCCCAGGCCGCGTGGGTCCATCCCTGCGGCGTGTATCCCTTTTATTTCATGTTGTTAGCTTACCTTGTTGGGGGCGCCCCTCGGGCTGCATGATCCCCAAGTCGCTCGGGCCAGGCCCAGCGGCATGTATCCCATTGGTGTTTATTTCCGGTTATGCATTAGACCCACCATGCTTGATTATTTGATGCCGGTCCACGGCACCTCTTCTTCTCCATGCTAACCACTTGCACGTTAAAGGGGGGGGGTACCTGAGCATCGCGACTCAGGGCTCTTACTGGCTCTCCAGCCCTCACCCTCTGGCCTTGTCCACGGCATCGCGACCTGGCATACCAGCAACGGCTGAGACCAGCTCGAGGGCCGGGACCGGAGGACGTAGAGTGCCGACATCTAACCAAATTTGCAGGGACATATCACAAGATAATGCCCAGTGCCAGGCGCAATCGGCCTAGAGGTAGGGCCCCGTGAGTCCCGCGCTGGCTCACGGGTGCCCAGATACACCTCGCCAGGCCCTACTGTGCCAGCCACGTGTCAGGGCGGGGCTGTACACGCCCCGGGGGCTCCTCCCAGAGGGGGCCCCCTCCCACGTACCAGTGGAATCACCATGCTCCGCGCTGGCTAACGACACTGCCGAGGAGTGGCTATGCGCGTTCACATACGGAAGCGCTATGCTCCGCGCTGGTGATAAACAACTGAGGGTGGCCCCAGGGCTGCATCAACCTCAGGGAGCCCAGAGCTCAGTGTCTAGCCTCATCGTAACGCCTCCCCTCGGGAGTGCCGCGCGAGGGGGCTGGGCACGGGGGCTGTGCCTGGGTCACACCCAGACGCACGCCGCCCAGCCAGGTCCCCTCGGGCCTGGTTCGTCGCGCGTCTCTCCCCGAGCGGAGCCAAGGTACGAAGGCCGTTTGAGCGTCAAGGGGGACTCCTGAGCATCGCGACTCAGGAGCCTAAATGGTCACGTAGCCCCTCACTCCTTAGTTCCGAAAGGCTAACGGCGGTTGAGGTATGCGCGCGGCCGGGCTCTACAGACGTAGAACGGTAGATCCACCCACATCACACCTCCCTACTTGATGTTCGTGCGCCAAGGGGGACTCCTGAGCATCGTGACTCAGGAGCCTAACTTGTCACGTAGCCCCTTACTCCTTGGCCCCGTCCTGGTTTCCGGTCGGGACCAACGCTGGGTGAGGCATGTGCGGGGCCGGGCTCTGCCGGCGTAGAACATAAGCAAGTAGGAAGGAAAAGCGCCAATTTCAAGGAATTCAAAAGCAAATATTACAGTCCACACTGTTATCTCAATGCCAAACGCAAGTTTAAACGTCTCCCCGAGGCATGATACATGTGCAGGAATTAAAGGCAGGACAGGAGCCACAACGAAGTCACTTGTCGGTGGTGGAGCAGCACGGAGTGGGTTCGCCTCATGGAGCAGTGGGGTCAGCAGCGCCTTGCTTCGGCTTGGTGCTGAAGGCCCGGAACTTCCCCAGCAGAGCCTCCGCGCGACCCTTCACGGCCTCAGTAGCGGCACCGGCATGCTCGGTGCTTACTGGCTCCAGCAGGCTGTCGAGGTCGACGCCGGGATCGCGAAGGTAGATGTGGGTGAGGACCCGCGTCAGTGCTGCAGAAGATAGGACACGCGCCTCGGCCTCGGCCGTGGGGCCAAGGCCAAGGGTGACATATTCAAGAGCGCGAACCAGGAAGGGAAGCAGCTTGGTGGGGCCGTCCTTGGCGCCAGCCAGCGGGCCCTCCAGGCCGCTGTCGTAAAGCGTCCTCAGCGAGGAGCGAGCCTTCGCCTCCATCTCCGTGAAGGCCACGCGGTCCTCGGCAAGAACCAGGGCCTTGTCGTCCAGCTTGGCCTTCCTCGCCCCCAACTCCTGCTCCAGCGCGCCTAGGCGGTCGCGGCGTTTCCTGAGCTTGACCTCCCTCTCCTTGACGGCCGCCTCGCGAGCCTTCACGCCTTCTTCCTGCTCTTGGCAAAGGCGGACCTCTTTCGCGAGCTGGTCCCGCAGGCCTTGCAGATCGTCCTCCAGCGCCTTGCAACGACCACGGACGTCGACCACCTCCCCCAGGGCTGCGTCATGAGCAGCCTTTGCCTCAAGGATGGCCTGCTTCTCCTCGTTGCAAGCCGTCGAGGCCTGGACCAGCGCCGCCCGAATCGAAGCATCGGAGCGAACCCATCCTGAAGCTAGCTCCAAGCGCCCGGCCACCAAGCGAGGGTCGGTGCCAAGAAGATCCTGCTGCAGTCGGTCCAGCTCAGCAACAGCATGATCCAGAATGGTAGAAGGAGTCGGAGAGACAGCAGCCAGTGGAGTAGGAGGAGAAGGCGGTAGCGCGGCCACATCATCCTGAGGCGGGGTCTGCCGCGCCCCAATGGCTGTAGTGGCGGTGGCAGGCAAGGACACCTCGGGAGTCACTTGCGCCGTGGGGGCTGAGCTCGCCCCAGCCGGCTCAGCCAGGCCTCGCGAGGACGACCGGGCAAGAGAAGCTTGTGCATCGCGGTCACCCTCCTTCGCGGGCAGAGGCGCTTCCACGGATGGAACCTCAGGAGCTCCCTTCGACTTCTTTGCCGCGGGCGCCAGCCTATGCAAGAGATGCGGACGTCAAGCCTCAGAAGCAGAGCAAGAAATAAAGACAAGAATCAAATGCTTACGGGTCGTCGCCAGTGAGCTCAAGCGGCCTCCGGCCAAATTTGAAGCCTGAAAGCGGGCTGGAAGGGTCAACCTCGGGAAGCTTGGAAGTGGAAGGTGCGTCTGTGGTCCGCTTCGGGATCCGGGCAGACCCGCGGGAGATCAGCCCGGTCCTGTCCTTCTTCGGGATCGGGGGCAAGCTCCTGCCGTCCTGCTCGTCGTCATCCTCGTCATCATCCTCGTCATTATCGCTCGGAGAGAGGCGGAGAACGCGGGACCTGTGCCGGGGGAGGGGAGCCCTTGACTCTCCGTCAGTCGCCTCGGAGTCAGGCCCTTTTTACCGCTCCCCTCCTTCCTCCTCTTCGCTGGAGTCGTCGGAGGGCACGTCAACGGGTTCCTCGGGAGTTTCCATGGGCACGGGCCCATCCCCGTTGAAGACGGGCATGGACTCCACTACCTGCTCCCAGTCGTTGCGGAGGAACAAGGGCGTAGGAGCACCCACCAACCTCGCCACATCGCCCCCGACCAGAGATTGGAGGACCACAGCCAGATCTCCGTCGGCCAAGGCCGCGGGGCTCGGACGGGGCCTCCACATCGGAAGTGAGTACTGCCGAAGCCGAGCCAGCTGGTGCTCCAGGAATTCCCTCAGCAGCGACGCGCCGGTCAGCTTCGCCACCGCCATGTTGGCCGGCCTCAGATCCGCGTCCATCTTCTCCAACACCAGCTTCATGCGGGGGTCCGCGAGCTCCGCTCGACCCCAATCACTGGAGCTCGTGGGCTGCTCCATGGGCAAGATCAGCCGAGGGTGGATGCGCCCAGCATCCACCAAGACCCACTTGCTCCTGAAGCCCTCAATCCTTTTCTCGGGGTTCGAAATGGCAATGGCGCCACCGTACGCGATGAAGCTCGCGCACGCAGAAGCAGGACCGTGAGAGGTCCGGAGGTAGAAGTAGTGGCGCAGCAAGGCCACTGAGGGCTGCACCCTTACGTGAGCCTCGCAATAATAGGCGAAGATTGCCAGGAGAAGGACGGAGTTGGGGTGGAGATGCAGAGCCTGTAGCTTATAATGGCGAAGGACAGAGAAGAAGAACTCGGAGAAGGGAGGCACCAGACCAGCAGCAATGGCACTTACGAAGAACGGATAGAAGGTGCTCCCTTGATAGAGGCGAGGGTCCCGATGTTTTGATGAGATGGTGGCTATCGTTTTCTGTGGGAGTCAACTTTGACGATCCGACTACGAACGTGCGAGACGTCGCGCCTTAGCAATCGCTAAACCAACTTCCGAGGGTTATTGACCACGCCGGAGCACGATCAACCTGACCACGAGGGTCTGTTTCCTGCGAGCAAACGAAGAACAAGCAAGAAGCTGAGATTGCAATCTGGATATTGCGAATATAAGATGAAAGCTTTATTGATCAAGGTGGGGTTCTGTGACGTCTTGGTCTGGTCGTTGGACACAAACGAAGTACGCGAAGTTGCAGCTATGGCGAACTTTTGATCTAAACAAAACCCAAAGTCTAAACGACGCCCTAAGGGCTGTATATATGGAGGAAGAGGGGGGAATTTCGTGGCCCTTGAGGGTGGGGTCCGAAACCAACCCTAACTCTTGTTTCCCCACACATACGGACTCTAAAGATAGCCTATACTTAAGTATTTCGAAATTACATGGGCCTGGCCCATTAATAAGGTGACGCAGCACCTAGAATAGCCTATGGACGAATATTATGAAGTGGCATCTTGTATATTTCGTCCAAGGCTTCATGCACTCCTTATGGAGGCTTTAAAGTCCTGAAATCATCACTTGTAACTCCGTTCTTGATCCCCTTGCGCATGCCATCAACTCCATGTGTGTTCTTGCTCCAATGTTCATCCTTCTCCAAGCTAGGCCCTTCATTTGTAAGCAAAACAAATGTATCCAATTTAGGCAGCATCATAATCTCATGAACATTAGAATCATTACCAAGAAACGGAAGTATATGGTAATTTAATTGGCGTGTGCGAGCTCTAGTAATTGGTCCAGTATATGTAATAGTAGGGGCTGTGGGTGTAACAATGGTATTGATGTCCTCATCATCCTCCCCTTCTTGAAATGAAGTCGTCCTCGACGGAAGCGCATCTTCCTCACCCAAATAAGGCTTCAAATCTGCAATGTTAAAAGTGGGACTAACCCCAAAATCTACAGGTAGCTCAAGTTTATATGCATTATCATTTATTTTCTTTAACACCTTAAAAGGACCATCAGCACGTGGCATTAGCTTTGATTTGCGCAGATTAGGAAATCTATCTTTACGCAAATGTAACCAAACAAGATCTCCAGGCGCAAACACAACATGTTTTCTACCCTTATCTCCAGCAAGTTTATATTTAGCATTCATACGCTCAATGTTTTCCTTAGTTAACTCATGCATTTTTAAAATCAATTCAGAACGTTCTTTAGCATCAAAATTAACCTTCTCTGAAGATGGAAGCGGCAACAAATCAATAGGTGCATGAGGTAGGAAACCATACACAATTTCAAAAGGGCACATCTTAGTAGTAGAATGCAATGAACGATTATAAGCAAATTCAATATGAGGCAAGCATTCTTCCCACATTTTCTTGTTATTCTTCAAAACAGCCCTAAGCATAGTAGACAATGTTCTATTGACTACTTCAGTTTGTCCATCAGTTTGGGGGTGACAACTAGGACTAAAAAGCAGCTTAGTCCCCAACTTAGCCCATAAACATCTCCAAAAGTGGCTAAGAAATTTAGTATCACGATCTGAAACAATAGTATTTGGCACACCATGTAAGCGAATAATTTCACGAAAGAACAAATCAGCAACATTAACAACATCATCGCTTTTATGACATGGTATAAAGTGTGCCATTTTCGAGAACCTATCCACGACAACAAATATGCTATCCCTCCCCTTCTTTGTTCGAGGTAAACCTAAAAGAAAGTCCATAGATATATCCTCCCAAGGAACACTAGGTACAGGCAAAGGCATATATAAACCATGAGGATTGAGTCGTGACTTAGCTCTTTGACATGTAGTGCAGCGAGCAACAAAACGCTCAACATCCTGTCTCATCTTTGGCCAAAAGAAATGTGTAACAAGTATATCCTCCGTCTTCTTGACGCCAAAGTGTCCCATTAATCCTCCTCCATGCGCCTCCTGCAACAACAAAAGATGAACGGAGCTAGCTGGAATGCATAGCTTGTTAGCACGAAACACAAATCCATCGTTAAGAACGAACTTGTTCCAAGTTCTCCCTTCCTTACAATTCTGCAATACATCTTTAAATTCAGCATCATGAACATATTGATCTTTGATGGTCTCCAAACCAAATATTTTAAAGTCAAGTTGTGAAAGCATAGTATAACGATGAGACAAGGCATCAGCAATAAAATTTTCTTTACCCTTCTTGTGTTTAATGACATAAGGGAAAGTCTCAATGAATTCAACCCATTTAGCATGTCTACGGTTCAGTTTTGCTTGACTTTTAATGTGTTTCAAAGATTCATGATCAGAATGTATAACAAATTCCTTGGGCCATAAATAATGTTGCCATGTTTCTAAGGTCCGAACAAGAGCATATAATTCTTTATCATAAGTAGAATAGTTCAGACTAGGCCCACTCAATTTTTCAGAAAAGTATGCAACAGGTTTTCCATCTTGTAATAACACACCTCCTAATCCAATTCCACTAGCATCACATTCAAGCTCAAAAGTCTTATTGAAATTAGGAAGTTGGAGTAAAGGAGCATGTGTCAACTTATCTTTCAATACCGTGAAGGCTTCTTCCTGTGCGATACCCCAAACAAAAGGCACATCCTTCTTTGTAAGCTCGTTGAGAGGTGCAGCAATGGTGCTGAAATCTCTCACAAAACGCCTATAGAAACCAGCGAGGCCAAGGAAACTCCTCACTTGTGTGACCGTTTTGGGCTGCGGCCAACTCTCAATAGCTTCAATCTTGGCTTTATCAACTTCAATTCCCTGTGGAGTAACAACATATCCAAGAAAAGATACTCGGTCGGTGCAAAAGGTGCACTTTCCAAGGTTTCCAAACAAACGTGCATCACGTAGAGCAATAAAAACAGCACGTAAATGTTCCAAGTGTTCCTCCAAAGATTTGCTATAAATCAATATGTCATCAAAGTAAACTACCACAAATCGTCCAATGAAAGCACGTAAAACTTCGTTCATTAACCTCATGAAAGTACTAGGTGCATTAGTTAACCCAAAAGGCATGACTAACCACTCATATAATCCAAACTTAGTTTTCAATGCTGTTTTCCATTCATCTCCCAATTTCATACGAATTTGATGGTATCCACTACGCAAATCAACTTTGGAGAATATTGTAGAGCCACTCAATTCATCAAGCATATCATCTAGCCTAGGAATAGGATGACGATAACGAATAGTAATATTATTTATGCCTCTACAATCAACGCACATACGCGACGTACCATCCTTTTTCGGCACTAAAATGATAGGAACAACACAAGGACTAAGGGATTCGCATATATAACCTTTGTCGAGCAGTTCTTGTACTTGACGCATAATCTCCTTCGTCTCCTCTGGATTGGTACGGTATGGTGCACGGTTGGGTAGCGAAGCACCGGGAATTAAGTCAATTTGATGCTCAATCCCTCGAATAGGTGGTAATCCCGGTGGCACGTCTTATGGAAAGACGTCAGCGAACTCCTGCAAAATGTTAGTGACAACAGGGGGCAAAGACGAAGGCACGTCCTCGAATGAAAATAATGCCTCTTTGCACACAAAGGCATAGCAAACAGATTTGCTGAAATCTAGCTCATCAATATCAGATTTGGTGGCAAGTAAACATGCACTTTTCAATTTAATTTCAGAAACAACAGTAGATGGTTTATTATTAGACTTCATTTGGTGCTCAAATTCGTTTGCCACAATCTGATTTTCACTCTTATTTGTCTCCTGTTTTGCTTTATTAGCTCTATTAATATCATCTTTCAAAATGGAATCAGGAGTCATAGGAAGCAAAGTAATATTTTTATCGTTATGAACAAGAGTATACTGATTGTTTCTACCATGGTGTGCAGAATTTTTATCAAATTGCCATGGTCTACCAAGTAATAAGGAACATGCTTGCATAGGTACCACATCACAATCAACATAATCAGCATATGTAGAGATACTAAAATGCACACGAACAATACGTGTTACCTTAACCTTGCCGCTGTTGTTGAACCATTGGATGTACTAAGGATGTGGATGTGGTCTTGTGGTGAGAGATAGCTTCTCCACCATCTCCATGCTAGCCAAGTTATTGCAGCTCCCTCCATCTATGATCACGTGAACAGAACGTTCCTTCACAACTCCCTTTGTATGGAACAAATTATGCCTCTGATTTTGCTCAGCTTGTGTAACCTGCACACTCAAAACACGTTGAGCAACTAAACATTCATACCTGTCAGCATCTTCAGGAGCCATGTATTGTGTCTCATGATCAGAATCGTCTCCACCGTGTTCGTCACGTGTAATAAGAGCCAAAGTCTCCTCATCATAGTCACTAGCAGACTCATACCCACCATCCTCAGTAACAATCATCACACGCTTAGATGGGCATTCTCTCGCATAATGACCTCCATCCTTGCAACGTCGACAAATAATATCATGTGTTTGCCCTGTTGATGCCATGGATGAAGAAGAGCTCTTTGCAGGCCTAGAAGGTGTGCTCTTGGCAGATAGTGGTGATTGTGCCTGCTTTATTGTATCACGGTTGGAGGTGGCAGCTGACGGAGGCGCCGGTGTAGCAGAACGTGTGGAAGTAGATGATGCACGTGGTGTCCATGATGAAGGTCGACCTGCAGAAAAGTTAGTCCGCGCCAATGCCTGTCGATCCTGCACTTCACGTTCAGCTTTACAAGCAAGATGGAATAAACGAGTGATATTAGTATACTCCTTATACTCTAGAATCGTCTAAATATCTCTATTTAATCCACCCATAAAACGTGCAAGCATAGCTTCATTCTCCTCAACAATACCACATCTAATCATGCCAGTATGTAATTCCTGATAATATTCTTCTACAGAATTTTTTCCCTGTCTTAAGCGCTGCAATTTTTGAAGTAATTCATGTTGATAATATGGTGGAACCCAACGAGTACGCATAGCAGTTTTCAAAGCAGCCCAAGTAGCCAGAATAGGAAATAATCTACAATGCTCAGACCACCAAACACATGCAAAACTAGTGAATGCACAAACAGCAGCAGGAACACGTCTCTCCTCGAGATATTGTAAACATGTAAATCGTTGTTCAGTTTCTAACTCCCAAGTAAGATATATATCAGGAACATATCTACCCTCAAATGGTGGAATATTCAATTTTAGTTTAGGGAGATGGTCATGATCTCGTACCTGAGGGTGAGCCCTACCATTGCCATTATTTGCATGTGGACGACCTGGTGGTTGTTGTGCTGGTGGTGGCACGTAGTTCTGATTTTGATCAACCTCATCCCCATAATCTCCCACATAATCATCCTCCTCCACATCAGCAGTAGGAGCCACAAAAGTATCAACAACAGCACCAGCAGTTTGGCCCGACTGAAGAGGGACACGGCTCGCTCGGCGGAGGGCTGTTTCCTGACGTGGAGGTAGTCGGTGTTGTTGCTGTTGTTGCAGAGGTGCGGCAGGAGCAGCTGGTGGTGGTGGTGGAAAACGCGAAAGCAATTCAGCAAATTGTTATCGAGCTTTGTTTCAAACGTCTTCTCCATGCCATCTATCTTCTCCATGGCCTCTTCAAATCTGTTTATCACATCTTGCACCTGTACACTCATCATTTGCTGAAACGTATCATGAAGCTCCTTGTTCGTCAAGTTCTCCCAGTCAGTCTCGTCGGATTGTGATCCTGGCATGGTTAGCAGCAATAGAAACACACAAGAATATGATCCTATAGACTACTAACAAGTGGTGGTGGTGGTGGGTGTCACAAATCCGGCAAGCAAATCTTAAATTCTTACCAGTTCTTACCTAGCAGCAGGTAGTGATCGGCAACCATTATAGTCAAAACTCTCAAAAGCTTGGATAGAGCGATTGCCAGGGAGAGTCAAACACACGACGTAGATGTATGTGGAGCTGGGAAGGCTTATAGTATGGTAGCAAAAAGGGTCAGCAATAATCAATTCAGAGATGCAAAGTTGAATAAACGCTCAACGACGGTACTGTGCTGGTCCTAGGCTAGACCGTGCTAGAGACGCGAGCCTAGAACACTAACAAAATCACGGCGCTGCACGTAAATAAGGGAAAAGCACACTCTGGAACTATTTTTTTTCGCTCTTTTTTTTGCGCTCCTCTTTTTTTGCGCTCTTTTTTTTGCGAAAAATCACTATAATGGCGAGTGTCTCAAAACTCTTCCCTCGTCAAACTGATAGGATGGGCACGAATTTTTTTTTCCACTTTTTTTTCGGAAATCACGGCAGCGACGACAAAAAAGTGCGACAAAAAATCACTATGATGGCACGTGGCTCGAAAGACTCAGAAAAGCCTAACAATAGGATAGGGAAAAATAATTTTGCCCGTGAAAATTTTGGCCTAAAAACTGCCCGGGGGTCTCCAGACTCTTTTTTTTTCGAGACCTATGCAGGCAAGGAAACACGAGTCGGAATTTAGATTGATGTCAAGAACAAACCTAATATGAGAAGAACTCGGATTGGTGGTGGATATATGGTTGTGGTATATGGCAGTGGTGGTGGTATATGGTAGCGGTGGTGGTATATGGATACAGATTGGTGGTGGTATATGGATACGGATTGGTGGTGGTATATGGATACAGATTCACAACGGTGGCGGATAAGCAATGGTGGTAGATGGCAAGGCGATGATGATGGTGCGGCGGCGGCGTGACAACTTATGACCAGAACTCGAAACTCTAAAAGACTAGACTCTAAGACCAGCAACTTGACACAACGATGCAACCGCAAATTCAACAAAGCAAAAACCCTAAAAAGATTATGCAAAGGCTCAGATTGGTTCGGATATGATGAACTAACCCTAAATTTTTTTTGTGGCTTTTTCGTGGACTGTAGGTATGAAGAACAGACTCGATCTAATCTACGAAAAACTGTAAAATCTCACCGAGCAACCTGGAAATCTGATACCACTTGATAGAGGCGAGGGTCCCGATGTTTCGATGAGATGGTGGCTATCGTTTTCTGTGGGAGTCGACTTTGACGATCCGAATATGAACGTGTGAGACGTCGTGCCTTAGCAATTGCTAAACCAACTTCCGAGGGTTATTGACCACGCCGGAGCATGATCAACCTGACCACGAGGGTCTATTTCCTGCGAGCAAACGAAGAACAAGCAAGAAGCTGAGATTGCAATCTGGATATTGCGAATATAAGATGAAAGCTTTATTGATCAAGGTGGGATTCTGTGACGTCTTGGTCTGGTCGTTGGACACAAATGAAGTACGCGAAGTTGCAGCTATGGCGAACTATTGATCTAACCAAAACCCAAAGTCTAAACGACGCTCTAAGGGCTGTATATATGGAGGAAGAGGGGGGAATTTCGTGGCCCTTGAGGGTGGGGTCCGAAACCAACCCTAACTCTTGTTTCCCCACACATACGGACTCTAAAAATAGCCTATACTTAAGTATTTCGAAATTACATGGGCCTGGCCCATTAATAAGGTGACGCAGCACCTAGAATAGCCTATGGACGAATATTATGAAGTGGCATCTTGTATATTTCGTCCAAGGCTTCATGCACTCCTTATGGCGGCTTTAAAGTCCTGAAATCATCACTTGTAACTCCGTTCTTGATCCCCTTGCGCATGTCGTCAACTCCATGTGTGTTCTTGCTCCAATGTTCATCCTTCTCCAAGCTAGGCCCTTCATTTGTAAGCAAAACAAATGTATCCAATTTAGGCAGCATCATAATCTCATGAACATTAGAATCATTACCAAGAAACGAAAGTACCTGGTAATTTAATTGGCGTGCGCGAGCTCTAGTAATTGGTCCAGTATATGTAACAGTAGGGGCTGTGGGTGTAACAATGGTATTGATGTCCTCATCATCCCTTGACCCTCAGGGGTGGCGGAGCCGGCCTTGAACACCTTCGCCCCGTTGATGCCCCGCGCCGTCGCCATCCGGCGCAACCGGGCAAGGCTCACCTCCGACACATTCAGCGAGTCCTGGGCAGACGAGTACCAAGCTACGGCCGGGGGCTGACGAGGCGCCATGACTTCCTAGTTCACATGGTCGGAGTAGATCTGGAAATTTTGGAGGAAGGAAGAAGAGGCGCAAGAAAGGGGATCTGAGCAGCATCCGGGGAAAGCAAGAAGCAAAGCCTAGGCGGATGCCGCTCCTTTATCAACTCGCGCGGTCGCTAAGGCGCCATGTCCAATCAACCGCCACGCGGCGCCCAAGGCCGCAGGCTGTTAGGGCCTGCGGCGCTTCGCTCTTCCCCTTCCGCCTCCCTGCACGGCCAAGTCCGGGCGCGCCTTGGGCCCGGGGGCTACTGTCGGTGTTCTGGGAACGGGGGTCCCCAGACTTGCCTGCCTGCGGCCTGCGGCGTGGCTCAAAGGGGGGCCCAGCACGGCCCATCTTCATCAACACAAACCCAAGACCCTCTCGAGGGGGCAAGACTCGCGGGGCGGACGATGCAGAGCTTCCTCAGGCACGGCCTCATCAGGCTGGCTCGCGAGGAGGCGGAGAGATCAAGGCGGGGTACCTCACGAGGTGCCCGTGACGCAAGCCATGACGACCAAGGGCGCCAGGCGGGTGCCAGCCCGCGCAGTGTCCTCCTTTCCCCTTTGGTGCAAAGGGGGCAAGCGCAGCCGCGGAGTATCGAGGCATCAGGCAAAGGTTGCCATTTCAGTGCAACAAGACCAAGACCAGGAGGACTGCAAGATGGAGGTCATTGTGGAGCCCAAGACGGCGTCACCACCAGAGCTTTGTGCAGGCGAAGACTACTTTTGTCAGGATAACTGGTACTAGCTGTCCCCTTTCAAATTAGCCCGCCATTGTTGGCTCCCTTCCTGCTCGATATTTGGGAAGAGGACCAGGGCCTCTATAACTAGGACCAGCCACCCGCAGGATGGAAAAAAGGGGGGGGAGAGAGGTTAGAGGTTTTCGAGAGAGGCATCATCAGTTGTGAAGAGAGAGAGAGAAGGGTGACTGGACTCCTCCAAGCAGTTCATCACCCCAGCCAATAACAGACCCTCGCGAGGCTGTTCTTCCTTGTATTGTTCATCACCATCAGCCCAAGAGGCAATCCACCACACCACACACTGGAGTAGGGTATTACACCACAACGGTGGCCCGAACCAGTATAAACCCTGTGTATCTTGTGTTGTTCTTTCCATAGCTTAGATCTTAGCGAGGCGGAGGGGTGCAGGTAGGTAGGAGGCGAAATCTCTGCGCGCACCCCAGTGTTCAAACCTCAAGGGTCTGCCGGAACCCGAAATCTGACAGACGATTCTTTCCGCTAACTTCTCGCACTTCTTCTGGTTATTTCTTCCACCCCAGGCAAGCCACAACAACCACTTGCATGATAGTCATGCAGTAGCCATGGTTTTCAACATGAATGTTTAATAAATGTTTGCTTGTTTAGATACGGTTATCATTGTTTCAGTAATGCTGAGAGATCTGTGTTCACTTTCAAGCTATGCTCTTCTGCATCTTGTTATCTTGCACTTATTACTAGTATTATTGGTATATGTCATGTTTGGTAGTAGTTGCGGTGTGTTCTTTCGGATGCATGTTTACGATCTGTTATCTAGTGTCGTAGCTATGCATGTTACTTTGTATCTAGTTGGTTATATGCTTAGTATTCTAGACGAGTTCTTGCATGGTATTCATTTATGATGCTAGTGGTCATGGCATGCTCATGTGTACTGTTATGCTCATCCGTTTGCCATGCTCATTTCGTTAATGTTTCATTATGGTTATGCTTGATGATTATGTTGCACTTCCCTACTTATGTTGATCCATGCTCATGTATTGTAGTTGCATCATGTTATTTTAATATGGCTCAGCTTATTGCATTCAAGTTTAACTGGATTAAATTGAACTTGAACAACTGTTGGCTGAGTCATGGTGCAACCATATAGAGCTGACCAGTGCAACCACACTTGCCTTTTAATGGAGGGTCCTAACTGGGTCTATTGTTGTGCCTCTCGCCAGTGACTCCCATGAGGGAAGGTTATGGGTGCGCGCTACCCTCATCAGGTAGGCGGACATAAGCCTTGTGTGCCCGTAGTTGTTGTAGCCGGCTTGCCACCGCTTGGGACCGTTTTTGTTTTGCCACGACGGTGGCTGTTGGTGCCTTTGGTAGGCACGGGGCCACACAGGACTTAGCCCATTGGGGAGTGAGTCGGAGTGGCCGAGAGAGTGTCATGGCAATAGGACAGTTTTTTCGGAACCCCGTTGGTCCACCCGAATGGGAGCGCGAGGCCATGGGTTCCATGGTGTGGGTACAATGTGCTACCTCTACAGAGTGTGTATTAGATCTATCGATAGCCGTGCCCGCGGATAAGGGCCCAGTTCGTGTCGGTCACACTATGGGTCAACAGTAATAATAATGATGCGCTTAATAACAACCCTGGTTCGAGGATGAAATAAGTTGGTTATGTGATCAGTGAATGATCACCGTTTGTTTACGAGGTAATCCATTGAGCCCAGTGTGGTTTCGTTTGTGATCCATGAATGATCACCATGGTATCGAGGATACCGAGTGGTTGGATATTCGTGATGTTGTGCGAGAATCATGAGTAAAGATCAAGCTCCTTGTGGTCATTTAATGATTACTACAGTATTGTTTATACCAAGCTTGATTTGATCCTGAGATGATCATGTGATGTCCGAAGTTGGTAAGTGACGCATGTGATGGTTACGAGGTAACCCAAGCAGAATAAGTCATGCATATAGTGTCATCATGTGGCATGATAATATCATCAGATTTATATGTTCATGCCATGTTCATATTGTTCTAGCGGTATCATGTTCACGTTGTTCATGCCATGTTATCCTGATAATCTCATGATAATTCCTGCTTAACCTGTAATTGCCATGTTGTTGTTTGTCTTGAATGCTTCTGGTTATTGTGAGCTTGCAAGTACATTCAATGTACTGACCTGGCGTGTCATGCTAGTTTGCAGGTCATGCCAGAATTGAGTGCGTATTTGCCGTGGATTCCTTGTTTGCGAGCTAGAATAAGCGTTCCAGCCAAAGTCCCTGCGGAGTGGAGTTCATCACCGTCATCGCTATTCCACTGCTAGAGTTATTCCGCTGCTTCAAGTTGTTCTGCTGCTTGCATAGAGCAACCATGGCAGGCGTAGTGTCGCCGGGCCGATGTAATTCCCTTATATCATTATAGCTTGTAATAAAGAGCTGATTTGTTCTATGCTAAGCAGTGCCGTATTCCAAAAGACTTCTCCTCGGTCTCTGGGCTGGAATACGGGGCGTTCCGATATCTTTGAGCCAGGGTGCCACACACACTTAATGAGATCTTGGTATTTGATCTGAGTCTGGCCACTGGCCTATACGACTAACCAACTATGTGGGAACAGTTATGGTCACTCGACGTCGTGGTATCAGCCGAAGCGTTGTTGACGTCAGCGACTGAGCGGCACGTGCCGGGTTGGACTACGCAATGCAACTTCCTTTGTAATGGAGGTTGGTAGGTCTTGCCACCGGCCGCGTACACAACGTGCAGGTGTGAATGGGCGATGGGCCAAAACCCCTGTGCATAGGATTTAGACCGGCGTGCTGACCTCTCTATTGTGATTAGGTAGGGTTGCGATGTGTTGATCTTCCGAGGCCGGGCATGACCCAATAAGTGTGTCCGGCCAAAGGGGATCGAGCGTGTTGGGAAATGTGGTGAACCCCTGCAGGGAAGTTTATCTATTCGAATAGCCACGCCCCTCGACAAAAGGACGACCCGGTGTTGTACCTTGACCTTATGACAACGAGAACCGGATACTTAATGAAACACACACTTCCAAGTTCCATCTACAACCCGGTGATCACTCTCTCACAGGTCGACGATGGGAGGATCGCTAGGTAGGATTATGCTATATGATGATACTTGGTTAATTTACCATCTACTCTCTCCTACTATGTAACACCCTGTATGTAACTTGCCATATTTGTATTCCAACTCTTGCCATATTCGGCACTAAGTTATGATATTTCCTCGTTGTCGGTTTTTGTCTTCGTGTTGTTTTGTATTTGTCATGCATCTCATATCACGTCATCATGTGCATTGCATTTGCATACGTGTTCGTCTCATGCATCCGACCATTTTCCCCGTTGTTTGTTTTGCATTCCGGCGCTCCTATGTCCTCTGGTGTCCCTTTCTACCTCTTTTCGTGTGCGGGTGTCCTACGTTCTCGGATTGGACCGAGACTTGCCAAGCGGCCTTGGTTTAATACCGGTAGACTGCCTGTCAAGTTTCGTGCCATTTCAACTTCGTTTGATACTCCAATGGTTAACCGAGGGACCAAGAAGGCCTCGTGTGTGTTGTAGAACAACACCCCTCCAAAGTGTCCCAAAACCCACCTAAACCCCCTCCATCACCTAGGTCATTTGATCACGATCGCGTGGCCGCAAACCGTGCTCAATTTGGAGCCTCCTAGCTCCTCCTACCTATAAAAAGGCATCCCCTCTCGAAATTCCGGATCAACTCCACCTTAGACCTAGTCCTCTTCCCCTCCGCGTGGCCGGACACGTCCGATCACCGCCGGACACATCGCCGCCGCCAATCAGGAGCTGCCACATCACCCCACCACCGTCTTCTCTCTCCATCGCCGGCCCGGAGAGCCCAGGCCGGGCCCTCCCGAGGCCCATCCGGCCGCGCGCCGCCCTCGGCCTAGCGCCGCCCGCGCCCTCGAGCGCCGCCTTGCCGGCAGCCGCACCTCCGCCGCCTCACCAGCCGCCGCACCACCGCCACCTCGCCGTCCGCCGCACCACCGCCTCCTCTCCGACCCGGTGCCCGTCCGCCACCTCTCCGGCGAACCCCGCTCCAGATCCGGCCGCCCCCACAGCAAATCCGGCGATCCACCACAACTTCGGCGAGCTCCAACCTCGTCTCTGACGAAGCCCCGGTCGTCCTCGGGCTTCGTGCGATCCGGATCTGGATCTGAAGAATTTGGATCGGTTGACTCTAACCCTAATTCCAGATATTTTTTCATATCTTCATCATGTCATAACTTCATCACCGTTGCTCTGTTTCGGGTGTGTAGCATATTGAAATGTTCGCCTCAACGAGTACTTCATTTCATCTCATTGCATCATGTTCATTTGAGCTCATCTTGATGCCCTAAATGCTGTTGGAAGAGTGCTAGTTTCTGTTAGTTTAAGTTTATTATCAGCAATTGGTCATTTGTCATTTTTGCCATGATTAATGTGTGTCTCCTGTGATCTTGTGCTCTACATGAGTTTTGAAGTATGCCATGCCATCTTTACAGGGGCGTATGCCATGTATTTTTGTGATCTCTGTGGTGACTAGCACAAGCATGCAAATTAGCCCTCTCAATGTTGCTGATTTCAGGGACTTAGAAATATTCTAAGTCATTGCCCTGTTTATATTTTTATGCCATGTGTTCATGTTGCTACCGAGTGATCCGTGTCTCTTTTGAGCATGATCAATAAGGATGTTTTGTAGATATTGTGTTGCTCTATCCATCCATGTATTTGTTTGCATTTATGGAGCACTCTAGCTTGAGTCAATCGAGCTCTACTTTTGCTATAAAAAGTTCCTGGCAGAATGTTTACATGTTAAGCATTTTTGCCGAGGTTGTTGTAGTTGATCCATGCATGCAATGTTGTTGTTCTTGCCATGTTTAGCTTCTATGCCATGTCTACTTGCTGGGTGTATGCTTAGTTTGTCATGCAATGCCTTGTGGTGAGTGCTTCGAGCTCGTAAACATGCCTACTTGATATCTGTTTTGCCATGTTCCAATTTTCTATTGTCTGAATCTGTTAACGATAATTGCTATGTTCACATGGTTGCCATTGTATTTTATGATCCCCTTTGGCTTATGGTCAGTAAGGGGCTTTTGTTGTATGCTTTGAGTAGCTTCATGCCATGCCTTGTTTGCCATGATATGTTCCCATAGCATGTTGTTATCTTGCTCTAAACATTGCTTCCTGATGTTAAATTCCTAGCATGTTGTTAATTTCACTAAGTCTGTAACTTGATATCTTTTGGAACTTTTGCCATGCTTGTTTGAACCTGCTATTGAGTGAATTAGCCGTAGCTCAGTGTTCATCTTTTGTCAAGAATCTTGAGTGGATCCTTGCCATGTATTTTGTTGTCATGTTAGAGTGTTGTAGCATGTTGTTCTTGATGCATTTAGGAGCCCTCGTGCTGTTGATCGCAGATCGGTGACATTTCTTTTGCTTGTCATTTCCAAACCGTGCATCCGATTCCGGTGATCTTTATATCGATTTATACCGAAATCAACTCCTTTTTCAAGTGGCACTCTTGGTTTTCCAAGTTGAGGCCAGGTTCAATCATTCCTTTCCGAATCATGCATATGCATCGCATATCGCATCCCGCATATCATGACATGTTTCGCATCATGTTGTTTGTGCATTGCACGTGGTTGATTGTGTCTCCCTTTGCTTGTTGTTCTTGCTTGCGTAGAGCCAGGAGACGAGTACGTGACCGAGGAGCCCGTTGAGTATGTTTACGAGGATCAAGCTAACGTCAACTCGGAGAACTTTGCAGGCAAGATGACCATACCCTCGAAATCACTTCTATCTTTGCTTACTAGATGCTCGCTCTTTTGCTATGCCTATGCTATGATACCTACCACTTGCTTATCATGCCTCCCATATTGCCATGTCAAACCTCTAACCCACCTTGTCCTAGCAAACCGTTTTTTGGCTATGTTACCACTTTGCTCAGCCCCTCTTATAGCGTTGCTAGTTGGAGGTGAAGAATGGAGTTTGTTCCTTGTTGGAACATGTTTATTGTTGGGATATCATTATTATATCTTGTCTACTTTAATGCACCTATATACTTGGTAAAGGGTGGAAGGCTCGGCCTTATGCCTAGTGTTTTGTTCCACTCTTGCCGCCCTAGTTTCCTCATACCAGTGTTATGTTCCTCGATTTTTGCGTTCCTTACACGGTTGGGTTATAATGGGAACCCCTTGACAGTTCGCCTTGAATAAAACTCCTCCAGCAATGCCCAACATTGGTTTTACCTTTTGCCACCTAGCCTCTTTTCCCTTGGGTTTCCGGATCCCGAGGGTCATCTTTATTTAAACCCCCCGAGCCTGTGCTCCTCTGAGTGTTGGTCCAAACTAGAGCCCCTTGCAGCGCCACCTCGAGGAAACTCGAGGGCTGGTTTTAGTTGTATGGATTGCTTATCCGGTGTGCCCTGAGAATGAGATATGTGCAGCTCTTATCAGGATTTGTTGGCACATTCGGGTGGCTTTGCTAGACTTGTTTTACCATTGTCGAGATGTCTTGTAACCGGGATTCCGAGTCTGATCGGATTGTCTTGGGAGAAGGAATATCCTTCATTGACTGTGAGAGCTTGTGATGGCCTAAGTTCTGACACCCCTGCAGGGATTTGAACTTTCGAAAGCCATGCCCGTGGTTATGGGCAGATGGGAATTTGTTAATGCCCGGTTGTAGAAAACCCGAATCTTAACTTAATTAAAATGAATCTACTGATTGTGTGGCCGTGATGGTCTCTTTTCGGCGGAGTCCGGGAGGAGAACACGGTCTCGTGTTATGCTTGATCGTAGGTTGTTCTAGGATCACTTCTTGATCATAGTTCATCGACCGTGCCTTTGCCTTCTCTTCTCGCTCTATTTTGTGTATGTTAGCCACCATATATGCTAGTCGCTTGCTGCAGCTCCACCTCATACTTTTACCCTTCCTATAAGCTTCAATATTCTTGATCGCGAGGATGTGAGATTGCTGACTCCCCGTGACTCACAGATTACTTCCAAAACCAGATGCAGGGACCGATGATACCGCTGCAGGTGATTCGACTGAGCTCAAGTGGGAGTTCAATGAGGACTCAGGATGATACTTTGGTGCCGTAGTCGGACCTTGAGTGTATCTAGATGGATGTAATGTTATTTATGCTATTTGTGTGACGTGGCGAGTGTAAGCCAACTATGTATCTTTTTCCCTTATTCATTACATGGGTTGTTGTGAAGATTACCTCACTTGCGACATTGCTTACAATGTGGTTATGCCTCTAAGTCGTGCTTCGACACGTGGGAGCTATAGCCGCATCGTGGGCATTACAAGTTGGTAATCAGAGCCTTCCCCGACCTGAGGAGCCCCCTGCTTGATTGAATCGTTGGCGTTGTTGAGTCTAGGATAATGTTTTGAGTCATTTAGGATTATATATATCGGAGAGTAAGATTCTTTTTACTCCTCAGTCCCTTCATCGCTCTGGTGAGGCATCCTGACGTAGAGTTTTTGACTCTTCTCTTCTCAAATTTCACTAAAAAAAATTAGGATCGCGCGGGTATCTGGGAATTGTTCCGATGGTTTTTGTGACGAGAACATTGTTCTTGGTGCCTCCTGACATTTAGGGGTTCTGGCAGTGTCCCAGGGAGTTGAGCTCCGAGGTGTTGTCGTCACAATTTTAATGTTGCAATTCTGGAATACCCGAGTTTCGCCAACATCGAAATCTCTTTTATGCAGTTGGTAGTGAGATAACTTCGACCCCACCCAGTACTGGGGCGGGAGTTCGGGAGTATCGCCATAACTCGTATAACGGATGCTTTTCGAAGGTTGAGGTAAATGATTTCTGAAGGTTTCTTGGTTATGTGTTGAAGGATGGATACAGCTGGATGTAGGATTTGCTAGCTTTGGGTGAGATATTATGCTTCCCCTGTATCCCCAACACCTGATTGCATAACCGGAAAGGTTCGGGAGTTTCATAGGTGGGAATTCTTGTAGCTCTAGTATTTCTTCCGCAAATATTTGGTTTGTGATTGGGTAATCCTTACCAAGTATTTGTTCTTTTCCATACCTTTGTTGTTTTATTCTTCTACCTCTATCTAAGTGGCTTCTCAATTTATGGAAGTGTGACCATTTCAATTGGAATGAATTTGTTCATTTTGTTCAGATGTTAAGACTATTTGTTGCAATTTCAATCCATTTGATTCAGCTTGAATATATGTCTGTCAAGATGCTAATGGATGTCACCCTCTTCAGGATGGCTCCTCCAACGCATAACAATCCAAAACCGCCACCACCACCTCCACCTCTGGAGGCATGGCAAGTTGTGATGGTGCTACCAATGCAAACACGCAGCTGATCATGCAAATTTTGGAAGAGCGCAACCAAGGGAATCATGGCCATGGCAACAATCAGAATCAGTTTGCTACACTCAACTAGTTCCTTGATAACCACCCAAAGACCTTCAGTAACTGTGTCGAGGCAACATACGCTGATGATTGGCTCGTGGATATCTGCAAGCATTTCGAGTGCAGCAACGTCAGGCCTGAGGACTTTGTCAAGTTTGCCTCGTTCCAACTCAATGACCAAGCTGCAGAGTGGTATGAGCAATACAAAGATTCCAGAGGAGGTCATGTGATTACCTGGGATGAATTCCGTCAAGACTTCAAAGCTCACCACATTCCTCAGAGTGTTGTTGAGAGCAAGCGTGAGGAATTCCGCAACCTGAAGCAAGGCAGCTTGTCTGTTTACCAGTATAACGTCATGTTCCGTAAGCTCGCTCGTTTCGCCAAGTAGGACGTCCCCGACGAGAAGAGCATGAGTTATCAGTTCAGAGGTGGCCTCAGAGAAGATCTTCAACTAGCTCTCGTGCTTTTTGAGCCGCAGAAGTATGATGAGTTTTACAACATGGCACTGAAACAAGAGGCTGCCCAGCTTAAGTGCGATGCTTCCAAGAAGCGAGTCAGAGATGCAACTCCTTCTTCCTCAACTCAAGTGGCTACTAAGCAGCAAAAGTATTGGTTGCCTCCTCCTCTGTTTCGTTAGCCTTATCAGCAGAAGAGCAAAGGTGGCAATGGATCTTCCCACGAACCCAACACAAGCTTTCAGAACAAGACTTCGTCTCATGCTCCAAGATCAAGTGCTCCGTATCACCGCCCGCTCTCGGAGGTCACGTGCAACAAGTGTCAGCAGAAGGGTCACTATGCCAAAAAATGCTTCAATCAGAGGCGTCTTCCTCCTCCTCCTGTGAGGTCTGCTAGCACCGCAGTGGTCAAGCATAATCCCAAGCACGCCAAGGTCAACTTGTTTAACGCAGCTCAGGCAAAGGACTCGTCAGATGTGATTATGGGTAACCTTCCTGTTAACGATGTTCCTACAGAAGTTCTTTTTGACACTGGTGCATCACATTGTTTCATCTTGAGACCTTTTGCATCTAAGCATGATTTGGTTACTCAAGTTTTGCCGAAACCTTTGGCTATTGTTTCTCCGGCCCGACAAATGACTTCTCGAGTTTTCGTCTCGGATGTTTCTATCACGTTGGGCGACTATAAGTTCTTGTCTTCTCCTAATGTCCCTGGTGACTCGGATATTGATCTTATTCTCGGAATGGACTGGCTTTCTAAGCACAAGGCTCAGCTTGATTATGCTGCCAGGCAGATTCAATTGACACATTCGTCTGAGGATGTAATCGTCTTTGCCGCTCGTGATGATACTATCCATCTGTTTTCTCTCAATGAGAAGGGCGAGCTAGATGCCATCTCTTAGATACAAGTCGTTTGTGAATATCAAGACGTCTTTCCAGAAGAGCTTCTAGGAATGCCTCCGCACCGGCCAGTTGAATTCGTCATCGATCTTGAGCCTGGCACGGAACCTGTTTGCAAACGTCCTTACAAGCTTGGACCGAAAGAGTTGAAGGAGCTAAAGAAGTAACTCGATATTCAAGAGCGCATGGGTCTCTTCCGACCAAGTTCTTCTCCATGGGGTTGTGGTGTTCTTTTCGTCAAGAAGAAGTATGGAACGGACCGACTTTGTGTCGACTACCGTCCATTGAACAAGAAGACCATAAAGAACAAGTACCCACTTCCCAACATCAACGAGCTGTTTGAACAACTCAAAGGTGCTCAAGTATTCTCCAAGATTGATCTCCGTATGGGCTATCATCAGATTCGCATTTGTGAAGAAGATATCCCCAAGACAGCATTCAGAACAAGCTATGGTTCATATGAATACATTGTCATGTCTTTCGGCCTCGTCAATGCTCCTCCAACATTCTCCCGCATGATGAATTTCATCTTCAACGCCTACACAAATGACTTCGTCTTGGTCTACCTCGATGACATTTTGGTCTTTTCCAAGAACAAGGAGGATCATGCCAAGCATTTGAGATTGGTGCTGGATAAACTCAGAGAACATCAGTTCTATGCGAAGTTTTCAAAGTGCGAGTTTTGGCTCGATGAGGTTCTCTACCTTGGGCATATCATCTCCGCCAAGGGCTTAGCGGTTAATCCTGAGAAGGTGTCTGCAATTGTGAATTGGGAACCACCTCAGAATGTGAAGCAACTCTGCAGTTTCCTTGGGCTTGCAAGCTATTGTCGAAGGTTCGTTGAGAACTTCTCTAAGATTGCGAAGCCTCTTTCCAACCTTCTCCAAAAGCATGTGAAGTATGTCTGGTGGCCTGAATGTGACATCGCTTTCATCACCCTGAAAGAGAAGTTAGTCACTGCTCCAGTTCTGACTCCTCCTGATGAATCCAAACCGTTCGAGGTCTTCTGTGATGCTTCCCTTCAAGGTCTTGGTGCAGTGTTTATGCAAGAGAAGAAAGTTGTGGCCTATATCTCTCGCCAGTTGAAGCCCAACGAAAAGAACTACCCCACTCATGACCTCGAGTTGGCGGCAGTCGTCCATGCTCTTTTAACTTGAAAACATCTCTTATTGGGGAGAAAAGTGGACATCTTCACTGATCACAAGAGTCTCAAGTACATCTTCACTCAGCCCAACCTCAACCAGCCGTTATGCTGTCCGAGTCATCCCAGGTCTCTAAATAGTCTGATGCATTTGCAAATCCTTCCTTCCTGTTCCCGGTGTTCCTTTGAGCCAGATTAACCACACTAGTTTGTAAGTTGAGGTATTCCATTGCCTCGACATATATGTTGGAGCTATTATTATGACCCTGGATATTTTAGGGAGTCACCTAGTAATCTAGCCATGTTCTGTGTTTCCGGTGTGATGATTCTGACTATCATTCCCGAAAGCATCCCATGATGCTACTTAGTAGTAGGTATTCTACTCCTGGGCTTTTGAGCCCGAGATTCACCCTACTTCATGTTGTTAGTATTTGCTAGTTCCCTTAAGATATTAGTAACCTTTGCGATAGTCCTCGAGGTCCATGGTATCTCATTCTTCCAATACCATGAACCATCATGGCAGAAGTTCTTTTGAACCAAAAGATCACAACTAGGGTGCTCTTGAGGAGTACTCCATTCATATTGTGACTCTGCCAGTTCTATCATTCTGCATGGGTTATCTGAAAGAAATATGTTGAACTCGTTTGACATACTAACCCATGAATCCACAACTCAGAAAGTTTTATGTTCCTTGAGTTGTTCTCGTTAGTTGTATTCTGACCCCCGTCTATCATTTGATAGTCAAGAATAGTTGTGCATTCATGTTATTGATGCCTATTATTTTTGTGGTCCATCAAGCCATTATATTCCGGAATGACTATGAGAAACAAACTCCAGTACCTCGTCCATTTCTTGGATTGGGTCAAAGTAGTTGTATCGCAGATCAAAATGCCAATCCAGCTTTTGATCCTATTCTACCTTGAAGTATTGCCCTCTTGATGTCAGAAATGTCATGAGAATTTCACCAACTCTTATGAATTCTTGATAGAGTGATACTTCTCGCCATCATCATTCGTTCCCCGGTTCCGTGTTGTTGCAACCAGAATACTGAAAAGTGAATCGTGATGTGTGAAATCAATACTCCTAGCAACCCTGTTGCTTGGTGGTTAATGGACAGTAACCTCATTCTTAGTGTGTTGATTTTTGAATCATCATCCTAAGATTGATCGTGCTACCTAATCCTTATTTCTGGTGCACATTTGATCAATGAGTTTGGATTTTGTCAACCCTTGCTCTGTTGATCATATCGTGTTGCCCTGAAAAGCAAGATTGTTCTTGAGCTTAATAACTTATCGGTGGTTCGTGATTTTCCGAATATCTTCTCAGAGAGATCACCAGGTTATCACCTGACCGCTATGTGGAGTTCGTGATCAAGTTGGTTTTTCCATAAACCACTCCTTCTCTAAGAATCTGTGTTGGATACCCCTGAGCTAGTTGGTTAAGCCAAACAACGATTTGGAGAGTTGGAAGATAAAAGATTGCCTAACCTAGTTCGTTCCAAAAGGATATCCATGTGTTTGTATGTTAGTTGAAGAAAGATGATATCTTCATCGATTGGTCCCTGTGATCAGTTGTTGGACCTATTGTCTTATCAAAACTTTGATTTGAGTATGGGCTATCACCAAATCAAATCAGTACCAACGATGTCGTAATGTTGTCTTACTTGTGGTTGATCCCTCGAGCATACATCATTACATCTTTTGTCCTGATCAATGCTATCATCTTGTTCACATAACCATGTAACCCCATCTTATGGAAATCTTGATAAATTGTTGTTGAGCCCATCGACAATGTCTTTATCTCCTCCATGATTCATGTTGAACATTAAGCTAGTGTTGGAAACTTTTTAAGGCATTTCTTCATGCTAGCTCATGAAGCATATGTTTGGATGGAAGAAGTGACTGCCTCTAATTCATGTGCATTTGATGCAAGTTGCCGCCGTGAATTCGAGAAAGTCTATTTTTGCCTCCTCTAGAATCATCCCAAGTTAGTCATACATGTGTGAAGTGCTCTATGTTTTGATAGGTTGGCCGCCTCCACTCCATATGTTGTCGGGGGAAACTGATCCACGATCACCTATGGGGCCGGCGGACCGGGCCCCTTTCGGTTCGGTGGGGGCGGAGATAGCACGAAGAGCGGATCGAGGCGAAGCACACGAGCAGTTTACCCAGCTTCGGAGCTCTCCGAAGAGATAACACTCCTACTGCTGCTTGTCTAGTTGTATTACCTTGTGTTCTTGCTCTCTCGAGAGAGCGTGGTGTTTTCTGGGCTACGAATGAATCGAAGCGAACTGTCCGGACCCCCTCTACGTTGCGCATGGGCCTCCTTTTATACGCTAAAGGGGTCACCGACAGGTGGCAACGCAGAGGAGGGTATAAACGTAAAAAGTGAGGTGGTTGGTACAGTTGCTTGTACAGTGCACCCTACCTAACCCTGACGGCAGGGGACAAGGGCATTAAAGGCCCGTCTGAGTCGCCCAAACAGTGCAGAAAAGGACCGTTAGGGGCGCCACCGTTCGCCACGATGGCGATCTTGTCAGCTTCGCATGCCACTACGCACCGCTGGCTGCACAGCCTCCCGCCACGGGCGCCTGGAGAGGCCCCCAGAGCGACACGTTGGTGGATGCGCTGGAGCACAGGCACAGAGTGGCCGCCTGCCGCGGCAAGCGCCTTGCCGCTGTTGTTATCTTGTCGGGTCTGGAAGCTTGTCGCTCTCCGGGCCTCGAGGTACCTTGGTTGGTCTTCCCGGCAAACTCCTCTTGCCGGGGCCTTGTTGCCTTGCCGGAGCGCATGGCGCGTCGCGGCAAGTTCCTTGGAGTGCCTTGGTTGGCCTTCCCAGCAAGCTCCTCTTGCCGAGGCCTTTTCTCCTGAGCTTAAATACTTTGTTCTTGAATGGCTCCAAGGGAACCATGGAGGATCTTGGTGTTCGCCCGGCAAGCCTTGCCGCGGGGTGCTGCAACTGCCCGTGCACAAGTTCGGGGTACTAGGGTACCCCTATTCTAGTACACCGACAGGAGCCCCCGGGCCTGGGCCAGACACGGTGACGAGCGCTGTTGGGCCAGGCCCAAGACAGGGCACGGGCACACGCGGGCCGGGCCACGCCGAATCTCGCTCCGTATCCACCGTGCTCTCCCATAACAGCACGTGTTGAATGCGGCATCATGGGAGAGATCGTGGGTGGTTGTTTATTCGGAAGGGCGAAACGTCCGCCCCGTCCCTCTTTATAAGCAGAGGAAACAGGGGCAGTTCGTTCCCCCTTGCTGGTTGCTACTACTTCATCTTCAAGAAACTCCGCTGCTCCCCCCTTCTTCTCGAAGCCGAGAGAGCAGCGCTCCGCCCCCCATTGCCACCAGCATCACCAACGCCGTCGACCTTCCCCACCACCTCCGCCATGGCTCCGAAAGCCGACAAGGGAAAGGGCGTGAAGTCGGCCGAGGCGCAGCGGCTCACGGCGCTGCGGAAGGAGCGGGCGATCTTCAACCCCCCAACTCGGCGCGAAGGAGCTGAGGGAGTACTTCTTCCTCTTCTGGGCGACGGAGACGCGGGCGCATCCGCGCACGAGGGTACTCCCGGCCGCTGCTTCGGAGCTGGCTCCAAACGGGTACCCGTTCTTCGCGCAATTCTTTTACTGCGGGCTCTGCCCGCCCTTCTCGGAGTTCTTCTGTGATATTATGAACACATATGGCTTCCGCCTTCTTGACTTCACCCCCAACACTGTCCCGACCATGGCAGTTTTCGCACATTTGTGCGAAAACTTTGTCGGAGTCCACCCTAGTGTTGCCCTTTTCCGCCACTTCTTCATACCTCGGGTGGAGAGAGGAGAGCCGCTTGCCGGAGGGATTGCCTGGATCTCGAGAGTCGGCAAGAAAGAGGCGTACTTGGAGGGTGAGCTCCGCAGCAAGTGGGAGGAGTGGAGAGCGGAGTGGTGCTGGATCATTGAGGAGAATCCGCAGCCCTTCACTGCCGTGCGCCAAGCTCCAATAGTGCGCGGCAATGACTGGAGCAATGTGGCCCCGGAAGACGAGAGGCTGAAGATCGCCATCACTATGATTCTTCGCCTCAGGCTTGCCGGGCTCACTGTAGGTGCTGTCGGGGCAGATTTCCTCCGCCGCCGCATTGCCCCCCTGCAGGAGAGGGGGAGGCCCGCCTGGGAATTCAAGAATTTGGCGGACATCATGAGGCTGCGGCCGGGCCTCAACTACAACTTCACTGTCCTGGAGCTGGATGCGATGCTTCTGGAGTTGTTCAAACGCGACCCCCAGCACCCATTCACACTGCCGAGGGGCGTAGTTCCTTTGTGCAATAACTCTTCGCTTGACCGGATCCGCGCCATGATGCCGTTGTGCGATTCACACGGAATCGTCCCAACTTGGCAAGAGCCTGCGGATGACGTTGTGCGAGCGTTCTTCGACACCTTGGAGGAAGTGCCGGTCCATGCTGATGAGCAGAAGAGCCTCACCCGTGACACCACCAACGAGGAGCTGTAGCGCATCACCACTAGGGCGGAAGAGGTTGCGGCCGCAGCTGCCGCGGGCGCGTTTGAGTTCACTGTGGAGGAGGCGGAGGCTGCAGAGGCGGCAAACCTTGCCGAGCGCGCGGAGTTCATTGGCGAGGAAGAGCTTGCTGGTTCTGAAGCCGAGCCGAGCGAGCCCGGCGAGGAAGAGCCCGAGCCCTCAGAAGGCTTGCCGCAGGCGGAGCCCCCGGCGCCGCCAAGAAGGCATCTTCGCAGGGCCGCGGACGTAGCGGGGCGGCAGCCGGCTCAACAGCCGCCAAGCCGTGCGACACGCTCTACCGCGACAAGTCATGTTGCCGCGGGAGCGCCTCACGCAGCAGCGGCAACTGGAGCAGGATCTTCCCGGGCCAGCGCCACCGCCCCCGCCAAGCGGGCAAGGGATCCTACTCCTCCGCCTCGCCGCACTAGAGGGGAGCCGGACTTCGATCTTTCCGCGCTCAGCTCCGACGAGGAGGAAGAAGAGTAAGCTTCTTTGGTGCTCTTATAGTTCTTTAATCTTGCTGTTTTTATCTTGTATCTGACTTGCTTCAATCTGGACTCCTTTCTTTTCAGGACACTGGTCCAGAGAGCAGCGAAGAGGGCCAAGGCCGCGGTGATTGTCATCGAGGATGACCCCACCGTGTCAGTAGGTGGTGGGCCCGAGGCCACCTTGACGGACCCGGCAATCAAAGCAGCCCCCAGCGCAACCCTCAGCGTAAGTTCATTGTTTAGCCTTCTGCTGCCGGGCGCGCTTGAGTGCTTCTTCCTTTGTTGATATCTTGCTTGTTGATTTGTGTAGGAGCAGAGCAGCCACATCAGGAGCGCCCGGAAGCTGGTCCCGAGGTGCCATCTGCTTCGACTACGCCGCCTAGGGAGGGGTTCCCGGTAAGGGAGCACTCTCCGGCAAGGGAGAACTCTCCGGCAAGGGGCAGCTCTCCGGCAAGGGACGGCACCGTTGATCCTGCGGCGACCGAGGCCGCAACTGCAGATCTTGGCACAGGTAATCCACTTGCCCAGAAACTTTCCCTTGGGTTCTTCTTCTTCTGATTTTCTTCTCTTGGATTTTGGATTGATTTTTCTCCCTTCTTCGTTCTTCAGACCCATCTGCGGCTGAGCCAATGGAGACAGAGGGCGCTGGCGAGGAAGGGGCCGGTGCTGACGAGGCCGCCGGCGAGGAGGACGCCAGGGCTGCCGCCGCAGAAGCCGGCGAGGGGTCGGGCGATCGCACTGACGACCCTGAGGCCGCAGGAGGGCCAGGCGCTACACCGACCGCCGATCCCTCTGCTGCTTCTGCGGAGCCGGGCTCCGAGGAGCCTCAGCCCGGCGCCTACTTGAAGGCCGGCGATGGTATCTTCATCAAGCTACCCTGGGCGTAGAGCTCCAGGGCGCCGGTCGAGGGGGAAACTTTCGACGGGGAGGTGCTCGCCTCTGTTGGACTGTCGTTGGTCGACGCGCCCAGCAGCAGCAGCGGCGAGCCTGAGGAGGAGCAGCTGCTGCAGAAGCTGCTGTCACTCTATCGCGCCCGGCAAGCCAAACTAGCTTCCTGGGAAGCGCTTGTCGCGAAGGCGGGAGTTGACATGGAGAAGCGTGCGGAGGAGCTCCGGGGCCAAAATCAAGAAGCTTTCCGGTCCCTGGCGCAGGAGCGGGAGCGACTCGACGAGGAGCGCACGACCTTCCTTCTCGAGAAGGCCGAGGCTGAGGAGGAGCAAAGGCTGGCCGCCGAGAAGCAGTCCGCGCGGGAAGGTGAACTAGTGCAGCGGAAGGCCAACCTCGACAGCTACGAGGAAGAGCTCGCCGAGCGCGAGCAAGCACTTGGCGGGGTGCTCAAGGAGGCCAAGGACGCTGCGGCAATTGCAGAGGCCGCCAAGAAAGAGCTGGAGGAGAAGGTGGCGCAGCTGGAGGCCAACATTGGGAAGAGCGGCGAGGAGATTGCCGCGCTCAAGCGTGAGCGTGAGAAGGATGCTACCGCCCACGGTGAGCTGCAAGGTCTTCTCGCTGAGAGGGGCAAGGAGCTCAGCGCCGCCAAGGATTCCAAAGCAGACCTAGAGCTGAAGCTGGCCACGCTGACGCAGACGCTGGAGGCCGCCAAGGAGCGGGAGAAGACCTTGTCGGAGAAGGTCAAGGCTGACGCGGCTCTGTTGGAGAGCATTGCAGTTACCCAGAACTCGTTCAGAGACACTGTGGTTCACTGGACCGAGGGTCTGGTGAACATTGCCGCAGTCATCAACGAGGAGCTGGCGCAGCTGGGGATGGAGGACTTTGGTTATCCTTCCGACGAGAGTCTTCAACCTAGCGCCAAGCTCAGCCTGTTCTTCAAGGGCATGGCGACGGCACTCCAGCGGCTCCGGGAGAGGATCCCAAAGCAGCTGGCCGATGAGTCGCGCAAAATCTGCGTCGGGGTTCTCCAGAAGGTGCTGATGAAGGTAGCCTTCGGCAATCCAGGCCTTAGCTTCACCAACGTCCTCAGGTCCTTGCCGCCTGACGCCGATCTGGATGCACTCAAGGCCCTTGTCGCACCCATTGTGGACAAGGTGAGCGAGATCAAGAGGGTCGAGGGCGGACGCGTAGACTAGGCCGCCCATTTCTTCTTTTCCCTTGTCGCTGCTAATCATGTTATGAAAACAGTCTATTAGAGCTGCGACAAGTTATCTTGTAATATAACTTTATTTCTGTTATCAATTGCTATGTTATTTCCTCTACTAGATTCCTTCCTTTGTATGTTTTTACCCTACGCTTCTAGGGAACTTGTCGGTGCAGGCGCCCGAGCCGTGAGCGCTGAGTGCGGAACTTCAGCAGCCTGCTGGCGGCGCTGCTTCCGACAAGAAACCTTGTCGTGACTAGATGCAGCACGCTTAAGCTGTTGAGCGGACTCGAAACAAAGTAAGGGCGCAACTAGCCACGAGTTGGTTCCTCCGCGCACAGGTTTTCCATACAAAGCAGGGTCGTTCGAGGAAGATAACTCAAAAATTTAAAAAGTGATTGCTCAAACTTTGGCAACTTAGCTTTTCTGTCATTTGCTTCCCGGCAAGGCATGACTTCGCTTGAACGATGCCTGGTCCATACCACAATCTTCTCTAATCCTCCCCCGGCAAACATGTGTGCGGGGGAACCTTCTTTTCCTTTGTTGAAAAGAAGAAAGAAGAGAAAATAATGATATGGAGCCCTTCGGCTCGTTAGTACTTACCGGATGTAGGTGCTGCACAAAGTGTCAGATAATCGCATGCAAAAAAGAAACTAATGCATGAAATGGACAAGTTGTGCGGAGCACATGGGGTTTTACTTATGCACGGGATCTGCGCCCGGCTTTGTACAAAGGATTACATGCAACAGCGGCAAGACTTGTACAAAAGGTGGTTGCCGGAACGGGTTCCGGCAACCGCGCACTACGGGAAAAACTTACGAAGATGTTCTATGTTCCAGGAGTTGCTCACCGGAATGCCATCTTCGGTCTCAAGGCGGACAGCGTCGGGCCTTGTGACTCGTTTCACCCGATAAGGGCCTTCCCACTTCGGCGTCAACTTGCTGGAATTCTTGGCGGACTGAACGCGCCGAAGAACAAGGTCGCCTTCCTCGAAGCTTCTGGCTTTAACTTTGCGTCTATGATAGCGGTGCAAAGCTTGCTGGTATCGAGCAGCTCGTACAGCTGCCTGAAGACGATCTTCATCAAGGAGCAGCGCGTCGTCTTGTCGCAGCTGTTCTTGCTCAAGCTCATCATAAGCGAGCACTCGAGGTGATCCGTATACGAGTTCCGTGGGGAGAACTGCCTCTGCTCCATAGACTAGAGCGAAAGGTGTCTGGCCAGTGGCTCGATTTGGCGTCGTTCTGATCGGCCAAAGAACCACCGGCAGCTCCTCGATCCAGTTCCTTCCGCACTTGTGCAGCCTATCGAAAGTTCTGGTCTTGAGCCCACGCAGTACTTCAGCATTTGCCCTCTCTGCTTGACCGTTGCTTCTCGGATGAGCAACAGAAGCGAAGCAAACCTTGGCGCCAAGGTCTTGGACGTACTGCATGAAGGTGCGGCTCGTGAATTGCGTGCTGTTGTCGGTGATGATCCTGTTAGGGATCCCGAAACGACAAACAATGGACCTGAAGAACTTGACTGCTGACTGTGATGTCACCTTCCTCACTGGCTGCACTTCCGGCCACTTTGTGAACTTGTCGATTGCGACGTACAAGTACTCAAAGCCCCCGACAGCTCGGGGGAAGGGGCCGAGGATATCGAGCCCCCAGACCGAAAATGGCCAGGATAAAGGGATCGTCTGGAGAGCTTGAGCTGGCTGGTGTATCTGTTTGGAGTGGAACTGGCACGCTTCACACTTGGTTACTTGTGCAGTTGCATCCTGGAGGGCTGTCGGCCAAAAGAAACCTTGCCGGAAAGCTTTGCCGGCAAGTGCTCTTGCGCCAATGTGGTGGCCACATATGCCTCCATGTATCTCTGCCAACAGCTTTTGTCCATCTTCCCGGCGAATACACTTCAATTTCACACCATTGAGTCTTCTTCTGTACAATATGCTATCGACAAACTGGTACATACTTGACTGCCGGGCTACTCTTTCCGCTTCTTCTTGTTCTTCGGGAAGTTCTCCTGTCTGAAGGAAGTGGACAATCTGCTGTGCCTATGCTGGAGCTTGTGGCTCGACAACAAGGACTAAAGGCACATCTGCTGCTGCAGGAACATCCGCTTCCACGGCAAGGACTTGTGGTCCTGCCGGAGCTTGATGTTCCCCGGCAAGCTTGCCGGAGCAAAACTTGTCGGGAGTGTCTGCTTCAACGGAACAAACCATAAGGCTTGCCGGAGCAGACTGCCCCTCAGCCTCCTTGGTGTTGATCTTGGGGACTTTCTTGGCGGCGGCTTCAGGGAGCTCTGCCGGAAAGTAGTCACCAGAAACCAACTTCCTCTTCTTGCTTTGTCCAGTTGATGGTGTTACGGATGGTTGAGTCAACTTAAGCACAAAGATCCCTGGTTCCACAGGTAACTTTAGTGCGGCGCACTTTGACAGGCCATCAGCAATGTCATTCTGAGCTCTTGGGATATGCTCCATTTGTAGGCTGTCAAAGTGCTCTTCTAGCTTCCTCACTTCATCAACATATGCTTCCATCAACGGACTCTGGTAGTTCTTGTTCACTTGTCGGATGACAAGCTGTGAGTCACCCCTGACAATGAGCTTCTTGATCCCAAGGTCTGCTGCGATTCTGAGACCGGCAAGCAATCCTTCATACTCTGCAGTATTGTTGGTTGCTTGCTCTTTGGGAAAGTGCATCTGGACTACGTAATTGAGGTTCTCTCCGGTGGGTGCGACAAGCAGCACGCCTGCACCGGCGCCTTGCAGCGAGAAGGCACCATCAAAGTACATCAGCCACTCTTTGCTTGCCTCTTTGACGGGGATGCTCGTTTCTGGAATTTCTTCATCTGGGGTTGGCGTCCACTATGCTATGAACTCTGCCAATGCTCTGCTTTGGATAGTTGAAGTGCTCTCAAACTTGAGGCCAAAGCTTGACAGTTCCAGCGCCCACTCAACAATCCTGCCTGTTGCTTCTGGATTTTGCAGTATCCTCTTCAGCGGAAAGCGAGTGACGACTGTGATCTCATGTGCTTGGAAGTAATGGCGCAGCTTTCTCGAGGCCATGAGGAGGCCGAAAAGCAACTTCTGCACACCAGAGTACCTTGATCTAGCCCCCTGCAGAAGAGAACTGACAAAGTAAACTGGGCGTTGCACCATTCTCTTCGGCATCTTATCATGCTCCTGCGCAAACCCATGTTTGTCGGGACCAGAGCTTGTCGGCGAAGCCCCCTGCTTGTCGCTGGACGGATCTGCCGTGGTTGCTGGCTCATCATCCGCCTCCCTCTCCGTCACTAACGCAGCACTAACCACTTGATTGGTTGCCGCTATATACAGTAGCAACTTCTCTTGCGGCTTAGGTGCGACAAGCGTTGGAGTGGAGGACAGGTATCTCTTCAAGTCCTGCAGCGTAGCCTCCGCTTCCGGAGTCCATTTTACTGGACCTGCCTTTTTCAAAATTTTGAAAAATGGCAGGGTGCGCTCAGCAGATCTAGAGATAAACCTGCTGAAAGCAGCCACGCAACCGGCAAGCCTTCGTACATCCTTGACGCGCTTTGGTGCTTCGATCTGCTCAATGGCCTTGATCTTGTCAGGATTGGCTTCAATTCCCCGCTGAGACACGAAGAACCCGAGAAGCTTGCCGGAGGGGACCCCAAACACGCACTTCTCGGGGTTAAGCTTGAGGTTGATCTTGCGCAGATTTGCAAATGTCTCGTCTAAATCTTGAATCAGGGTCGCCCTGTTCTTGCTCTTGACCACTATGTCATCCATGTTGGCTTCCACATTTCTGTGCATCTGCAGCTCAAAAGCGTGGTGGACTACCCTTGCGAATGTTGAACCGGCATTCTTCAAACCGAAAGGCATCCGTACGAAGCAGTACGTGCCACACGGGGTGATAAATGCGGTTTTCTCTTCATCTTCTTCTGCCATGAAGATTTGATGGTATCCTGAGTATGCATCAAGAAATGAAAGCAAATCACATCCGGCTGTGGAGTCAACAATCTGGTCAATACGCGGCAAGGGAAATGGGTCTTTGGGACAACCTTTATTAACATCAGTGAAGTCAATACAAAGTCTCCATTTCCCGTTAGCCTTGCGCACAACAACAGGATTGGCCAACCACGTGGGATGGAGCACTCCTCTGACAAGGCCTGCTGCTTCCAACTTCTTGATTTCTTCTGCGATGAATTCTTGGCGCTCTACAGCCTGCTTCCTGACTCTCTGCTTGACGGGCCGCGCATGAGGACAGACAGCAAGGTGGTGCTCAATTACTTTCCTAGGAACACCGGGGATATCAGACGGTTGCCACGCAAACACGTCGACATTCGCCCGCAGGAAAGCAATGAGCGCGCTTTCCTATTTGGGGTCAAGAGTGGCGCTGATGGTGAAGGTACCACCAGTGCCGCCCTCCTTGGTGGACACCTTCTTGGTCTTAGGTGGAGCTGCCATTGCCTTCTTACGCTTGCCGGTGGAGCTCGATGGTGCGTCCTCGACGGTAGCGCAGCACTCTGAAGAGGTGCGCTTGCCGGAGTGGGCATCAGAGCTCTTGCCGGACTTGGTCTTCTTCTTCCCCCCGGGAGCTTCAGCGGCAAGTGTCCTGCGTTCTGCTGCGGCTGCTGCTTCCCGGTAGATCTTGTCGGCACAGATAAGAGCATCCTTCTTGTCGCCAGGGACAGAGATGACACTTATCGGGCCTGGCATTTTCAGTACGTTGTACGCATAGTGAGAGGCTGCCATGAACTTGGCGAGTGCCGGTCGGCCAAGGATTCCATTGTAAGGTAATGGAAAGTCGGCAACGTCAAACATGACCCTCTCAGTCCTGAAGTTCAGCTCGCTGCCAAATGTTACCGGCAACGTGATCTTTCCCTTTGGCTTGCTCCTTCCCGGGTTGATTCCTTGAAATGTACCGGTCTCTTCGAGCTCGCTGTCAGGGATCTGGAGTTTGTGAAGCACCGCGGAGGAGATCAGGTTCAAGCCGGCCCCGCCATCAACTAGCATCTTAGTGACCTTGAGGTTGCGGATTGTTGGTGAAACCAACATCGGCAAGCACCCGACCGCAGTTATGCGATCAGGATCGTCCTCAATGTTGAAGATGATAGGCGTGCCGGACCATTTCAGAGGCTTGCGTGACTCGACGAGTGGTTCTGCTGTATTAACTTCCCGCACCCACTACTTGAGCTGGCGGTGCAAGGCATGCAGAGAAGCACCACCGTCAACGCACAGGACCTCTGTGGCTTTCTAGAACTCCTGCTCATCAGTCTCCTCATCATCCATGTCTTCATCGTCGTCGTCATCTTCATCCTTGTCGCGGCCGCGAGGAGGTCTGTCTCCTTGCCGCTGCTTGGCCTTGCCGCGGCGTCCTCCTCGGCCGGGACGTTTCTTGCCGGATCCACCAGCTCCTTCCTGGGCCTTCTCCTTGTTGCGCCGCTCGTATTCATCTTTCTGTTGCTCAACAAGCTGTTCGACTTTCTTACAGTTCTGGAGATCATGGCCCTTGGTGCGGTGAATCTTGCAATACTGCTTGTTGGTGCCGTCCTGCTTGTCGGTGACCGCCACCTCCGCGGCAACCTCCTTGCCGGAGTCACCAGCTTTGGCTTCCTTGGCGCCGCCACTGTTGTCGGACTGCTAAACAACTAGCACTTCTTTGCCTTTCCTCCTTCTGTTGTTCCGCCGCCAGTTTTTCCTTGTCGAGGCAGCATCTTCACTGTCAGATCCTCCCGCTCCTATATTTTCTCCGGGGAGTCTCCTCCCTTCCTCAGCATGTGCACACTTGTCGGCCAGTGCATATAACTCACTGACGTCCCTGATCTTGCACATCGCCATTTCCTCCCGCATCCTGCGGTTTCGCACATTCTGATGGAACGCGCTGATCACTGCGGCAGGGTGGACGTCTGGGATGTTGTGCTGCACACTACTGAATCTCCGAATGTACTTGCGCAGGGGCTCTCCTTCCTTCTGGGCGAGCAGATGAAGATCACTCTCCTGGCCATGAGGCTTGTGTCCTCCTGTGAAGGCGCCGACAAACTGATGGCAGAGATCAGCCCAAGAGGATATGGAGTTGTCCGGCAAGTGCATGAGCCAGGATCTGACGTTGGGCTTGAGCACCAGCGGGAAGTAGTTGGCAAGGATCTTGTCATCTCGTCCCCCGGCAGCCTGTACCGCAATGGTGTAGATGCTGAGGAACTCCGATGGATGCGTCTTGCCGTCGTACTTCTCCGGTACGTCTGGCTTGAAGTTCTTTGTGCTGGGCCACTGGACTTGCCGCAGCTCACGAGTGAACGCAGGACAACCTACCGCGTACGGCAGATCGCCTGGTTCCCCTGGCGCATGCATGTCAACAGAGGGCCCAGCGCGCTTGTCGGATTGACGTCGCGCTTCTCTTCGGCGCTCGATGCGGGTTCGAGCGTCTTCTTGTTGTCGATCATGAAGAACTTGGCGCTGATCGCGACGAGCTCGTGGATCCGACGATGCAGTGGAGTCGCTGTCGAGGTGGATCCGGCGAGTCGGCGATCTTGGCCTTTGGGGCGGTGGTTGCATGGTAGTTGCGCCTCCGCCCGTTTCGTCGCCACCGGCTCGCGTCCGGCAACCCTGCCGCGGCGGCGACGCGCTCGGCCGCCGTGGAGTGTCGCCGTTGGCGTAGCCGATGAGACTCTGAATGATGGCCCTCCATTCGTCGATCTTGTCCGACGTCGGAGGGTAATCTAGGAGAAGTTGAGCTCATGCCAAAGCTTCTGCTGGAGTGGTGGGTGGCAGTGGCGGACGGCGCGAGGAGCGGGACGAGCTCGAACTTCTAACTATGTTAGAAGGAGCAGTATCCCATCCAGGCGACCGTGTCCTGCTCGTGCCAGCACGCTGGCGTGCATGCTGGTCTTGAGTGCCCCGAGATCCACCAGCTTGGTCTTGGCCTATCATGCGTATGGCACTGCTA
The DNA here is from genome assembly GCF_002162155.2 of Triticum dicoccoides. Classification (NCBI taxonomy): domain Eukaryota; kingdom Viridiplantae; phylum Streptophyta; class Magnoliopsida; order Poales; family Poaceae; genus Triticum; species Triticum dicoccoides. The sequence goes on along the minus strand of NC_041384.1, from coordinate 360,266,262 downwards.
GTGCCATGACGCTGTTGATCTTGTGCCTCCTGAGAGTGGCGTGGAACATGTACAGTCACCGAGGTTTGTGCAGGCTTGTTCTTGGACCTGGCGGCATCATGAGCTTCCTCGTCGACGTCCATTCTTCCGCCGGTGTCCATTCCACCACCAGTTTGCTCCAACGGTGGCAGAAGTGACGTGGATGGAGCGGCTGCCGCCGAAGTCTTCTTCTTCGGTGGCATGTTGATGAAGGGAATGAAGATCTAGCTCGTGTGAACGCCGGATCAGGTTCACACAATCTCGACGCCCCCTACCTGGCGCGCCAAAGATGTCGGGGGAAACTGATCCACGATCACCTATGGGGCTGGCGGACCGGGCCCCTTTCGGTTCGGTGGGGGGCAGAGATAGCACGAAGAGCGGATCAAGGCGAAGCACACGAGCAGTTTACCCAGCTTCGGAGCTCTCCGGAGAGATAACACTCCTACTGCTGCTTGTCTGGTTGTATTACCTTGTGTTCTTGCTCTGGAGAGAGAGCGTGGTGTTTTCTGGGCTACGAATGAATCGAAGCAAACTGTCCGAACCCCCTCTACGTTGCGCATGGGCCTCCTTTTATACGCTAAAGGGGTCACCGATAGGTGGCAACGCAGAGGAGGGTATAAACGTAAAAAGTGAGGTGGTTGGTATAGTTGCTTGTACAGTGCACCCTACCTAACCCTGACGGCAGGGGACAAGGGCATTAAAGGCCCGTCTGAGTCGCCCAAACAGTGCAGAAAAGGACCGTTAGGGGCGCCACCGTTCGCCACGATGGCGATCTTGTCAGCTTCGCATGCCACTGCACACCGCTGGCTGCACAGCCTCCCGCCACGCGCGCCTGGAGAGGCCCCCAGAGCGACACGTTGGTGGATGCGCTGGAGCACGGGCACAGAGTGGCCGCCTGCCGCGGCAAGCGCCTTGCCGCTGTTGTTATCTTGTCGGGTCCGGAAGCTTGTCGCTCTCCGGGCCTCGAGGTACCTTGGTTGGTCTTCCCGGCAAACTCCTCTTGCCGGGGCCTTGTTGCCTTGCCGGAGCGCATGGCGCGTCGCGGCAAGTTCCTTGGAGTGCCTTGGTTGGCCTTCCCGGCAAGCTCCTCTTGCCGGGGCCTTGTCTCTTGAGCTTAAATACTTTGTTCTTGAATGGCTCCAAGGGAACCATGGAGGATCTTGGCTTTCGCCCGGCAAGCCTTGCCGCGGGGTGCTGCAACTGCCCGTGCACAAGTTCGGGGTACTAGGGTACCCCTATTCTAGTACACCGACATATGTGTTCCTAGCACACCAAGCCACTGATTGATTTGTTCAAGGGAAAAGGAGTTGATGTGCGAATACTAGTTCATGTACAAGATTCCAATATCCTCGATGATGGTTCCCAACTAGAACTCCGTAGTGTTTTGTTGTAAGACTACCATGTGGTCATGCTTGTCTGGGACAGTGTGTTCACATGTTTATAGCAGAACCAGCTCATGTTTTGAAGCTTGCTATCGTAGTTCATTCTGGAGAATCTCGCAACGCCATCTCCTCGATTTGTGTTGCTACCTTTCTTTTCCAGAAATGTTTTCTGAAATATCCTATTACCAACCAGATCTGAATCTCAGGCAGGTATGATGGTTGGGTCATTCCCAGTATTTGCATTCTGTTTCCAGCTTGCCCCCGTCATTGTGTCAGTCTGCCATGAGTCCCTTCCATTTCCAATGATGAGCAGAAATCATCCATCGGGTTGTCTTCAACAAGGTAGTCCACATCATCCATTCTAGTCCGAGTATGTTATTCTTTTGAACTCTTTCAAATGATCGATTGTCATTGCCTTAGGCTGGTATAAAGAGTCTCAATGATCTCTATGTCAAAAGTAATTCTTTCTGCCACTTAGGGGAATAATCCTACGAGTCACCTCCTCTAGGGTGCCCCGTTATGGAATCGTGGTAATTATCTCCTCGCTACTTTGAACCCATCCGCCATCTTCTTAAGCGTGGAATAGTTGCCTACCAAATCGAACTTCACCATCCATTACTATCCATCCGTCTTGATGTATGTTTTGTGTCCCAACTCAAGAGATGTTTCAATGTCTCACTCCATGAGTTGATCCTGAGTGCTCGAACCTCAGGAAGATCGATTCTTCTAAAATTCTCCCTTTCTACTCGTTGTCATGTTGGATGTAGTTCTCAAAGCAAAGACGCGAAGATCAATATGATGCAATGGATCAATATATTCAAGAAGAGCAGTTGGATCATGAAGATAGCATTAGATTTGTGTCCCCTCTGTCTTCTTACCTCACGTCTTGAATCTCGGGACGAGATTCTTGTTTAGTGGGGCCGAGTTGTCACAGCCCTAGAATATCTGAGTGTAATAGTTGCTTCAGTGAGCATGCATCATATTTAATTCAAGAAATTGAAATGATGAATTTTCAAAGCCTCATAAATTATTTTAGAAGAAGGGCAAGAACCCTTTAAATTGCATTCAGTGATTCCAAAAATGCCCGAAAAATAGTTTTGGAAATTTTTAGCAAGGGTTATATACCAAACCAAAATTTTGGAACATTTTCAAGGAATCATTTGGTCTCTGAATTTAAGACAATATTCTATTTGAATTTGAAAATATATTCAAATATATATGGGATATATCTTCAAATGCTCAGCGATAATTTATGTGCCTATGGAAAAGTCCATGAAGCAACATAAAAATACCCAGAGGATGTTTTGGCATTGTTTGAAATCTGTTTGAATTCAAAAGAGTGGAAAAAGATTAAATAATAGAAAACAATAGAAACAAAAAGGAAACGGGAGATCACCTGAGCAGCCCACCCACCTGGCCCAGGAGAGAAGCCGGCCCAGCCCACTTACCTCCTCGCTTGTCGTCTTCCTCCTGCCAGTAGGCACGAGCGAACACGCGCGCGCACCCGCGGAGCCCTCCACCTCCTGCTTCGCGCTGGAGGCCGCTCCTTCGTCCTAATCCGCGTCTCGAGATGCGCGAGGCCCTCCTCTCACTTTCCCCTCACCCTTTGCTTTCTCCCTCGCCCTCTAGCCCCTCCTCTGAGCATCACCGAGAGCTTCCGCCGGCCGCCGTGCCTCGCCCGTGTGGCCACCGATGACAAAATGACGCGCCACCGTCATCCCGAGATCGTCCGTATCTCGTTGCACCTCCTCATCGCACCAAGAAAGGCCGGAGGCCCTCCAGCGTCGCCCGTCATCTTCCTCCCCGCCTCGGCCACCGGACACGGTCGTCGAATTCGCCGCTGCAGAGGCCTCCCCGAGTCCAATGAGACCGCCAACGACCCTGCTGTGAGCTCCACTCCGTTTCCCCTCCTTCATTTTGCTCGTTCCCGTGCCGTAGTACCCTCGCCCACATGCCCGAGCGCCACCGTCCGCCATGGCCTCCTAGCTTTCTTGACCCGAGCCCCTCCACTCGAACCCGTGGCACCAGTGTGCTTCTGGTGGCCCGTGGATGCCACCTAGCTCATTAGATCCTCCCCTAGCGCACTGCAGCCCCGCGCCCGCATCTGGCCAAGCTCCAGCCACCGCCATGGTTGTCGTGGCCATCGTCTCTAGCCACCCCAGAGCCTCCCGCATGATCCCCTGGATGCGCGAGAGGATGGGTGTCGCTCTGGCACCTCCAGCGCGTCGAGCCAACCCCTGTATCGCCATCCCGAGCAACTCCGACGATCCTCCGCCATCGGGTTTGGCGCCGGTGTTCAACTCCGGCGTATTGACGTGGCAATGTCATTAGTGGCTAATGACCCACTAACCCCCTAGCTCACTGTCATGCGGGCCCCACTGCCTAACTAACCAACTAACAAAAATAGTTTAATTTTAATCTAAACACTGTGGCCCACGTGTCAGCGTTGACCTGGGTGACGTGGCCCCTGTCCGACCCCACCCTTCAGTGACCCAAGCCAGCTTGTGACACTGACCAATGGGCCCCCTGGTCAGGTTTGACCTGGATCAACCCATGTTGACTTGCTGACGTCGTCGTGACGTCAGGCCGACGCCGTATTTATTTTCTGGAACTTTAAATAAATCAGAAATGATTTATTATTTCCAAAAAATGCCCAAAACTTCTAAAAATCATAGAAAATAATCTATAGCTCAAAATAAGATAAGTTATATATGAAAAATGATCAGAAAAATCCAATCTATCCATCTGTAGCATTTCCATGCATGTTTAAACAAATTAACCTTGCTGTTTGGATCAAAACATGATAATGCACTTTATAAGTTCTTAGTTTGAACTTGAATTTGAACATTTGGTTCAAATCAACTCAAACCCTTCTGTTCTTAGCTGCATTAGCTCAAATCACAGCATGTTGACATGTCACATTCATGCATCATATTGTGCATTGTGTTGATTGTGTTCTGTCTGTGTTTGTCGGTGGTTGTTCCCCCTCGGTAGACGATGTTTCCGACGATGAGTTCGATGGCACCGATGAAGAGATATACTATCTTCAGAAGTGCCAGGCAAGAAAAACACCCTTGTTCATTTCGATACAATCCCACTCTCTTGCTCCTGCTCTCTTTTACTGCATTAGGACAACAATGATTCAACTGTTACATGCTGCGGTAGTTGAACCCCTTTCCTCTGCATGACCTGTCATTGCCACAGTAAATAGATGAAACCCACTAGTATGAGTAGGAATTGTTTGAGCCGTGATGTGCCTACTCATTCATGCTTGTTGTCATGCCTGCTACTGCTTAGAGTTTAGTCAGTTCTGATTCATTGGGAATGAATTGGAATGTGGTGAACATGTCCTACCGTTGAGAGCTAAGTGTGTGAACACGATTTGGTAAAGGTAGCGGTGAGAGGCCATGTAGGAGTACATGGTGGGTTGTCTCATTGCAGCCTTTCTCAGGAACTGAGTTCTGTGTTTGTGATCCATGAACAGTTACTACCACACATTGGGTTCCGGTACCTCGGCGCCTCTCGGCTTATTAATCAACTCGATCTCTGTCCAGGAGTTGCAACTAGTTTCTGGTGTTTCTAGGTAGTGTTAGTAGTCTACCAAGTGGCACCCGGTACAGGTGGGCTTGGGACAGACTAGGCACAGTGGCACGGTGTACCAAGTGGCACCCGGATGGTGGGCTTGGGAACCCTGCACACATCGTTTGGGGCCGTGAGCGACACCTTGGCCGGATCTCGTTGGAGATGGAACCCGAATAGGCGATAAACCTGGACGAGAGACTTGTGTGATTAGTCAGGTCGTGGCCGACTCCCTCACCAGGCTTATGCTTGAAAGTTGCCGAGATGCATGACGTGTACATGGTGGTAAGTGGCGAGAGCGTGTGTTAAGAAGTACACCCCTGCAGGGTTATCATTATCTATTCGAATAGCCGGATTCCTCGGATATGGAAACTTGGACCCCTTGCATGCGCACGATAAATGTGAGTGCTATGGATGGCGTTATTGCAGGGAGACGGGAGCGGATCCATAGTGGTGTATTCGTATGGTGAATTTGTGGACTCGTGTGCGCCACCTCAAAAGAGTTACTTGCAGTCATAGTTCTGGTAAGCCATTGAGTCAAAGCTGGCTTGCTGCAGTCAAAGTCCACCACCCCTTTGTTGATACCGATGCATATGTAGATAGTTCTGATGTAAGTCTTGCTGGGTACATTTGTACTCACGTTTTCTTAATTTATGTTTTTGTAGAGAGACTTCAGTCTCACTAGTAGTTCCGCATGGACTTCGACGTTTAGCTCGTTACCTCAGCTACGATCTTGGGCCCTCGGCAGGATCTGGTAGATAGTCAAGCTTCTTAGCCTTTTCCATTTGTAGATGTCTATACTCAGACATATTAAGCTTCCGCATGTGCTTTGACTTGTATGCTCTGAATGATGGGTCATGAGACCCATGTTTGTAATATCTCGCTCCCCGGAGCCTAATGAATAAATACTTGAGTTGTAGAGTTATGTTGTGATGCCATGTTGTATTGCACATATTGAGCATAAAGTGTGTATGATTGAAATGCTTGGTATGTGTGGGATCCAACAACCTAGTTGTTTATCCTTGGTAGCCTCTCTTATGGGGAAATGTAGTCTTGTGCTTCCATGAGCCATAGTAGTCCGCTACAGCCCGATTCACCGGAGTCCTGCTAGCCCGACACTACTGCTCCGGAACACTTGACTGGCCGGCGTGTGATTCACTTCGTTCCTATGTCTGTCCCTTCGGGGAAATGTCACGCGGTGACATCCGGAGTCCTGCCTAGCCTGCTACAGCCCGGTTCACCGGAGTCCTATTAGCCCAGTGCTACAGCCCGGATTCGCACGCTGCTGACCGACATGCTCGATGTTGATTCATGTATGCCTGTCCCCATAAGTTAGTGCCACTTTGGGTTCACGACTAGTCATGTCGGCCCGGGTTCTCTGTCATATGGATGCTAGCAACACTATCATATATGTGAGCCAAAAGGCGCAAACGGTCCCGGGCCATGGTAAGGCGACACACGTGGGAATACCGTGCGTGAGGCCGCAAAGTGATATGAGGTGTTACCGGCTAGATCGATGTGACTTGGAATCAGGGTCCTGACATGGGGAAGAGTGCCTTATTAAGCAATCGTAAAGGTAGTAATGCAGGTAAGGTTCAGGATAGTGACACATGCTTGTTGGTCTCCAACAAAGCTGATAAAACAACTAAGGAAGACTATCTCAAAGACAGTGAGACAACCCCAAAGTCCTATCTTGGTTTAGTGTTCGAGCTACTAGCCACTACCGCTTGCACAAGCTATTCAAACTCACTATCTGAATCAGTTCGGTTTCTTGTCTCTCAACTACAAGCTGAAAGACATCGATCAGCTGTGCTGCGACAAGAAGCAGAAGGACCACGGAAGTCCCTGGAGCATTCAGATGCATACTTTCTGGTGCAACATCAAGCATTGGAGGATTTTAGCGCCAAATAGGACAAAGCTAATAAGCTTGCTAAGCTTATTGCCAGCATGGTGGATACCATGTTTCTTGAGCTCTTTTGAAGTTGTTTCAGTTATGCTCTTGTTTTGCTGCCGTGTTTATTTGCACTGGTGGGCAATTTTGACGGCCAGTGTATGTAATATGCTGCTTTGTTCCCTATATTTGCACTGGTTGCGAACTTTGATACCCAGTGGATGTAATATGTGTAATAGCGGTAATAGGCTAGCGTTAATTGCTTACTTATTTATTTCCTTATTGTCTTGTTTAGTTGTTTGCTTGTAGTCACTGCAGTTCTTTTTCTATGTTTTTCTAGTGGCCACAATAACCTATTTTTGGAAAGTAGGCCAAAATAATCATGGCAACACATGGACTGTTGTAACCATGGGCCTCCTGCGGGCCGTATGATCCATGGGCCTTCTATGAGCCGTAGGATCCATTGGCCTTCTATACGGGCCGTAGGATCCATTGGCCTTCTACGGGCCGTACGATCCATGGGCCTTTTACGGGTCATACGATCCATGGGCCTTCTACGGGGCGTATCATCATTTCGCCAATCATGGGTCATACTATTCGTGGACAATAACGGGTCGTTAATAGGCCGTATTTGATAACTCTATGAAAACAACCCAACGGGTTTTCTTTGACATGAAAACGGCCCAATGTATTAACAGGCCACAAACGGGCCGACTGTAACCATGGGCTGAATTTGGCCCACAAGCAGAAAATGATAGTAACGGGCTGTAAGTAACCAAATGCTGGAAATAAGCCCAAGAATGAATGGTCCCTGAGAAGGCCGAAAGATAACATGGGCTGGAAACGGCCCAACGGAATAATGGGCCGTTAATGGGTATAAAGTGATACATTATTCATTACAGGCTAGTTTTACGACGGGCCATTAAGGGGCCGAGGGTTACTAAGGGCCTCATATGGGCCGAAAGACGTCATGGCCATACATGGTCTGGAAGTTAAAACGGGCTGGAATTATATTGGACGGCCCAGATGACGCTACTGGGCCTAATGCGAACAGGCCGTTAACAGGCTTGCCGTGGGCTAGCCCGCCACCTTTTGACCAAATCAAATGGGCTGGCCTTTTCACAGGAATGGGCCTCTGTTGGGCCATGCCATGTGTCGACGTATCATAGGCGCTTTGGGTCCAATGAGTGGATGACATCTGTCCCAACGGTGAGCCGACGCGTGTTTCCTCCAGCTAATGATGATTTTACACGTGGAAAATCCCCATTGGTCGGGGCTGTTAATGGGTTATCGGATCCAAAACCAGACCCGATAGCTTAACGGCGTTCTGTTATGGTGGATGCCACGTGTCGGTCACCCTTAACGAAAGCACTTCTATGACACGCGATTTATCGTCATGGAAGTGGACACTTCCATGATGATAATTTTGGTAATGTCATGGAACACTTCTACAACATCACAGGTATGACTATCTTGATTCTGTCATAAATTTGTCATGGATGTACATGCATGACAGAAAACGTGACCTACTGTGACAAACACGTATCATCATGAAAGTGTATTTTTTTTGTAGTGATATGTAGTGTAGCTCCTTTCTTGCAAGTACTTTGGATGAGTACTCACGGTTGCTTTGCCCCCCCTTTCCCCTTTCTATACCTGGTTGTTGCGACCAGATGATGGATCCCAGGAGCCAGATGCCACCGACAACGACTCCTACTACACCGGAGGTGCCTACTACTATGTGCAGGCCACTGCCAATGACCAGGAGTAGTTTTTGAGGATCCTAGGCAGGAGGCCTATGCCTCTTTCGATCTGTATCCTAGTTTGTGCTAGCCATCTTATGGCAACTTGTTTAACTTATGTCTATACTCAGATATTATTGCTTCCGCTGACTCGTCTATGATCGAGCACTTGTATTCAAGCCCTCGAGGCCCCTGGCTTCTATTATGATGCTTGTATGACTTATTTTAATTTAGGGTTGTGTTGTGATATCTTCCAGTGAGTCCCTGAACTTCATCGTACACGTTTGCGTGTATGATTAGTGCACGGTCAAATCGGGGGCGTCACATCCTACTTGGTCCTTCGGGATGTGGTGAGTGACAAAAAGAGGAGAGGTTGGAACAGACGGGTGGCCAGTGGAGCCGAAGCCTGAGGTTGAGTAGTCGGAGCGGGGTCCTGAACAGTCGATGCCGAAGGCCGGTCAGTCGTCAAAGGAACAGCAAAGGAAACGGAAGCTCGAGCTGGTTCATCAAGTTGCTAAATGACCAGCTTAGACACCAAATGAGACACTTTGCTAGCTGGTACCCTCCTGCTCGAAGCCTTCTCCATGTGTTCTTCTGAGGCACTTCATCATCATCATCATCGTCTGGAAGTTGGATGACATTTGTTGGTGCTGCAAAATACTCGACCAAAAGAGTTCAGTCGACCATCAAAAATAGTTGGCAAAGTAAGAGCATGGATGTGGAGTCATACCTGCAGGAGAAGTGGCCGCATCCACGGTTTCCGCGTCACCCCGCTCCTCGTCAAATTCCATGGAGGTTGCAGAAGTAGCAGCACTGAAAGCCCCGGATTTCACTCGGTCAAACAAGAAAAGAGATTTGCATTAGAGACGAAAAGGAAAGAAAGGAAACACTTACGTTGAAGCCACAGGCACTGCCACCTTGATCCTAGGCAGGGACTTCCGAGGCTTGGGTGGGGCAACTTTGGGCTGCTTCACAGCCTTTTCTGATGGCTCAGGAGTCGACGTCCAAGTGCTTTTTTTGGATTTTTGCACTCGACGAGCCACCTTGCCATGTTCCCCTGCAGGATCTTGAGACTGTTTGGAACGATGCTCTGAGCGGGGCAGAGAGTCAACCTCCTCACCGCTACTCGAGTCCTCATTGTCCTCTTCACAGTCATCTACACACTGCCAATCGACATTGTTAGCATCCCTCACTCCTCCCCTTGGAGCTGCTCCCCGTTTGGCATCGAATACATCTTGGTATAAATCTGCAAAACACAAGATACAATTATCTGTCAGATTGAAGAACAATTGCAAACTAGAAGAAGAAAACACTCAGAAATTAGAGCCTGATCTCATCCATCTCATGGCCGACATCGAATAGCTAAACCCTCCTGGACCCCCTGGGGTTATCCTTATTCCCAGTAATGCTCCATAGCCACAGAGCCACTGTCTCCTCGTCAACCTCCTCTGGGTGGACCCGAGCGGTGTCTTCAGGACCCGAGTACATCCACATTGGACGATCACATGCTTGGAGTGGCTGGATACGTCGACTGAGGAACACTTCCAACAGATCCATGCTAGTCATGCCCTCCTGGACTAGGTTAACTATTGCGTCGACTAAAAGGGACACCTCACCCTTCTCCTCGGAGTAACAATCAGCAAAGAAGATTGGTGGAGTCTCTCCATGGTGAAAGGAGGGAGGCCGGTCGATTGACTAGGAGTCGGGATGTCGTTGTAGTAGAACCAGGTCGACTGTCACGCTCTAACCAACTCGGGAAGGGTCATGGAAGGAAAAGTGCTTCTACCCCTAGTTTGAATCCCTAAACCCCCGCACATCTACATCACGTGCATCTTTTCGTCAGTCGGATTTGCTTTCTTCATAGTTTGAGAACGATAACTGAAGATGTGTTTGAAAAGACCCCAGTGTGGTTGGCAACCTAGGAAGTTTTCGCACAATAAGATGTACGCAGCAAGATACGTGATTGTGTTTGGGGGGAAATGGTGAATCTGTGCACCGAAAAAGATCACCCCGAAAGAATGGATGCGGGGAAAGGGAAAAACCTCGGTCGACGTGGGTGGTGAGGAGGACACGCTCACCCTCGCGTGGCTGGGGCTCGGATTCCCCCTCCGGCAGCCTCCAAGATCCGGCAACAATCATACCGTCCGCGGCGAGCCCCTCCAAATCCTCCTGCTCGACGGTGGAGCAGATCTAGTCCGCCTGGATCCAACCAGGCGGCAGACCGGATCGCGATGAAGACCCCCGAGCCATCTTCTTGCCCTTCACCACCACCTTCTTGTCACGCTCCATTGCCGCAGTCTTCTCCTTCCCCATGGCGGAAGAGTACGACGGGGTGGGCGGAAACGTCGAGAGCGGAGGGAAACGAGGTGGAAATGCGGAGAGGAAGGGGATTAAATGAAGCACATTGTACATTGCATCGGCATCGACGCCTTTTATGGGCCTGCTTTTGAGTGGGTGACCCATGGGCCCTAGCAATCCTATCACATCCCGCAGTAGACGCTCGCCTGATACGTGGCAAAAAAAGCGGCGCAGAGATTGAGGCACCCCTATCAATCCATTCCTTTTACTGCGCTACTCTCCTTCCCGCGCGCTTCTCCAAGATTTTGAATCCTGCAAGATCCGAGAACTATAGAGCAATCGATCGCGCCGGAGATTTCACACTCTAATTCACTCGAAGATTACCAGCATAATTCACTCGACAACCTCAGAATCAATCAAGGCGACTGATGCAAGGTTGAAGTTCTAGTATGATTTCCAGACGCCGATAAATGCCTCTAAAGCATGGAATCGAGTCGGAACCAACTTCAATCCTTCTTCACTTGGACCTCAATCCATTAGGGGACTAATGATGATGACATGTACCTAGGGTATGGTCATAAGCCTCACCTAGACGCCCTACCCAAAGACACTGCCCAGAGTCAAAGGCATTCAAAGTACAATATAAGATATCGACTGAAATCACCTTGGAGTGCAATCCACTCGACCAGCCATTCCACTCGGATAACCAAATTCACTAGACCAAGATAGAGTCACTCAACCATACGAAGAATCACTCGGAGTATAGAAGATCTAAAGCCACCCGAGGATGGCAACGGTCAGGCGTTCACTCCGTAGTCTTAAAGAACATTAATAGTCATTTATAGCAGGCGTTACCAGTAATGCCCCTGTCTTAACTTACATTGAACCATGTGTAATTGAGGGATGGACGGGTCTGTCGCACTCTATATAAGCCACCCCCTCCTCTGGCACAATGGTTCGCACCCCCTGTAACTCACATGCATATTTCTAGTCGACAAGCCTCAGGGCACCGAGATGTAGGGTTGTTACCTCTTCCGTGAGTGGACTGAACTCGTAAAAATCGTGTGTACAACCTCGTCATAGCTAGTTGTGGCACCCCGTCTCAGAGCAACCAGTCTACCTTACATTGCCAGCCCAAAGACCATGTCTTCTGGCAACGCACAACATCTTGGTATAGAAAACAACCGCTTTATTGATACTAGCGGAACATAGTTCACATTACATCAAGTTACGAGGCCAAGCAGCACACCTGGTACGACTGAACAATATGTACATTATTTAGTGAACATAAAGGGGCCTCGATCACAACAACTACGCGGTAGCAGAACAACGACGAAGCAAGACTCCATAGCATAGGGACACCGATGTAGACATGATCTACACTCGAACAGCACTACGATCCAACGAGACTTTCCTGAAATCTGGCATGACGCTCCAGGTCAGTACATTAAATTTACTTGCAAGCTCAAAACAAGCATAAACATAATGACAAACAATATCACGATATTAACCAAATTATCATCAATGCAAAATCATACTAGGGATGCAGTGAACAAGATCTCGTGCCTCAAGTCCCTCGGACTTGCTTACCAAGAGGGTTACCTCGTAACCAAACAGTGATCTTTCTTGGATCACAAATGGACCAACACTTTGGTCACCAAACGGGTTACATCGTAACCAAACAGTGATCTTACTTGGTCTCCATCATCAACATGGTATCTCAACCATCATCTTTCCAACAGTGCCATGTTATTAACATTAGTGTGCATGATTATTTAAACGTTGACCCATGGTGTGACCTACTTCCGAGTTGTGTCCTTAACCGAGGATGCGGCTATCGATAGATTAAATACACTCTGCAAAGGTAGCACACTGTACCCACACCACGGAATCCATGGCCTCGCACTCCCATTCGGGTGGACCAACGACATTCCGACATAATCCCTCCATTGCCATGACACTCTCCTGGCCACTCCAACTCACTCCCCATTTGGCTAAGTCCTGGGTGGCCCCGTGCCTACCAAACGCACCAACGGCCACCGTCGTGGCAAAACATAAACGGTCCCAAACGGGGACAAGGTACCATAACAACTACGGGCACACAAGGTTATGTCTGCTTACCGGGCCAGGGTAACGCGTGCCTGTAACCTTCCCTCGTTGGAGGCACTGACCAGAGGCATGACAACTGACCGAATAAAGGCCTTCCCATAAAGGAAAATGTGGTTGCACTGGGAAAAACTCGATTCAGTGGCACCATGACCGGATCAACGATATGTTCAAGTTGAGCTATTATCAGGTTTAACTTAAAGTAGAAATAACCGGTGTCATGATATGCGATGGAAGTGCAATCTTACAATATGCATCACATATCATCGAAAATAAATGGGTCAACCACATCAAGTACTAACCATAATCATTAACAACTCATACCACTTATCTGGTTTTTGTTATTGAGCAAACTTACCCATGATGTTAATTAACATGATACATTTCCTCAGTTAAGAAAATATTAACCAAACTAATTCTTTTTCATAGTTATTTTATTTCGTCATAACCAAATATTACTTCTACTGACTTAAACTAACTTAGTTAGTTTCAAACTACTGTAAATTAGACATACCAAACTAAACAAGCATTCAACAGAATAAATTTTTATTTAAGTGATTTAAATGCATGAACTAAATCATTTATTCAAGTAGGAAAATCATAAATATTGCAATGGAACCATGAAAATGTTGTTGTGGCTTGCCTTAGTGCAGATGAGGTTCACACTCCTCCTAGTGATCCTGAAGACAAACTTCACCTTCTGAAAACAATTAAAAACAAAGAAAGAAAATATCAATAAACACTCTAAAAATCACCAGCAAATCTAGAAAGCAGATAAAAATCTCATTTTTGGTGAGCTGCTAGTTCTTTTCATTAAGAACACAACTCAAAAGGAATCAATTCATTTGGACTTATGGTTAAAGAGTTGTGGCTGTTTGAAGCTCTCTGGAAATTTGAATTTAATTTAAATAAATAGAATCCAGGGGGTGACGTGAAAGCGTAAGCTCGCGGGGCGCCACCACTCATACCGCTTCGGGCACGGCCTGAGTGGCTGACAGCGGGCCTAGCTGGTCAGGTGCGAGGGGGAGAGAGAGAGAAACAGAGCACAACGAGGCTTCGTTAGAGCTCACGCCGGTGAGGACGGCACCTTGGCCAGATCCAGAGGGATAGAACGTGAGAGGAGATCGAGGCACACCTGCCTGTACCCGTAGAATGGCTAGGGGTGGTCGGACGGCATCGGAATGAGCTTCTCCAATGGCGGCAGGAAGCAGAGGTCGCCGGAGTTGGAGATGACAGCGAGGTGGGGCTGCGCCAGGGGCTCCAACTAGGTCGGACGACACCAGTGAAGCACTATGGAGGCTCTAGAAGAGTGGATCGAGCATGGGAGGGGCTGGAATGGTGGGGGCAAACCGCGGGGATCGCCGATGAGCTCGAGCTCGAGGACAGCGGCTCGAGGCCTGCCCGACCGGGTTGTGGCTTTCAACTGCGTTGTGGAGTGTGTGTGGTGAGTTGGTGATTCTCGAGAGAGTTGGGGATGGTTGTATTTATAGGCAAGCGAGGACAGGGGATCAGGCTCCACCGGAGGGCTTCTGGACACGGTGCCCGGCGACGAATGGCGTCAGTGAGAAGGGGAGAAGGCGACGCAGCTCACGCCGGCATTGTGAGAGGGCGAAGACGAGCACAGGAACGGGGGCGTGGCGACGAGCACAGTGGCGACACACTGTTCGGTTGGCCGGGTGGCGCCCGTGCTTGCTGTGGCGAACTCCGGCATCGGCGAGCGCCAAGGCGGAGTTAAGTTGGTTGAGACGGCGAAGGTGGCACGGTTTGGCAAGGTGTGGCAGTCGGGAAGTGAGCACGTGATGAACAGAGCGCTCGACGGCGTCCAGAGCGCGTCGACTAGTACGTTGGCATCATGCACACGCGTGGTCACCCCCTGAGCTCTGGCATAGAGCCCCGGCTTGCCATAAATTCATGTCTAGCATGTAGTCCTTAGTGGTTTGGGTCGTTCCAATGCTTTGACTCGAGCCCAGGTGTTGTAAGTTAGAGTTTTACTCCCTGGTAAGTTTCTGGGCAGTAACTTTGGGAGTTAACTGTGGTCAAACCAGCAAGAGTTTAGGGCTGATTTTTGGTGGTTAGTAGTTTCTTAGGAAGGTAATTATTCTCAAGAAAAATCAGCCTCATAGGATCAAGTAAAATGGTAGTTGTTGTAGAAACTACCTTTTTTGACAAGAATTGATAAGATTTTCTGTAGCAAAAGTATTCCCAAAAGTGGTGCTATATTTTTGCTCATGGAGGTGCCCTAGGGTACAAAGAATAATTGGGAATTTTCTTAGATTTTTGTGAGCAAAGAAAATGGGGGTTGCTTTGGAGCATATGTTGGTGGTAAGGGTTTTTGAGTAGGAAATGAATATTTTTCATTTAAGAAAAATATTCCTATGCTTATTTTGGGATTAACTAGATAAGAAAAGATGGCTTGGGGAGAGGTGAACCACTTGGGTGAAAGTCATGGGTATGCCAGTTTAAGTACAACTGAAATGATTCAAAAACCCAAATTCAAATAAGAAGGTAACCAAATTCAAAGGAAAGAAGAGGGGGCAAAAACCAAGGCTGTCACACCACGGCCTTGCCTCCTCCTTCGTACCCCCTATCCTTACTGTCAGACTTACCCCCACGACAGGGGCCACAAGGCAGGGGCGCCCCCCTAGGGCGCGCCCTCCACCCTTGTCGGTGGCTTGTGGGTCTTCTGACTTGGACTCCAAGTCCTACAGGTGTCTTCTGGTCCAAGAAAAATCATCGCAAAGTTTTATTCCGTTTGGCTCAGTTAGATATTCCTTTTCTGCGAAACTCAAAAACAAGAAAAAAAACATAAACTAGCACTGGGCTTTGGGTTAATAAGTTAGTACCAAAAATAATATAAAATAGCATATTAATGCATATAAACATCCAAAATAGATAATATAATAGCATGGAACAATCAAAAATTATAGATACTTTGGAGACGTATCAAGCATACCCAAGCTTAATTACTGCTCGTCCTCGAGTAGCTAAATGATAAAAATAGAATTTCTGATGTGGAATGCTACCTAACATATTTATCCATGTAATTTTCTTTATTGTGGCATGAATATTCAGATCCATAAGATTCAAAACAAAAGTTTAATATTGACATAAAAACAATAATACTTCATGCATACTAACAAAGCAATCATGTCTTCTCAAAATTACATGGCCAAAGAAAGGTATCCCTACAAAATCATATAGTCTGGCTATGATCCATCTTCATCACACAAAGTATTAAATCATGCACAACCCCGATGACGAGCCAAGCAATTGTTTCATACTTTTGATGTTCTAAAACTTTTTCAACATAGGTGCAATAGAATATGGTGGTTGTGGAGAAGACAAAAAGGAGATAGTGTCACATCAACTAGGCGTATCAACGGGCTATGGAGATGCCCACCAATACATATCAATGTGAGTGACTAGGGATTGCCATGCAACGGATGCACTAGAGTTATAAGTGTATGAAAGCTCAAAAATAAACTAAGTGGGTGTGCATCCAACTCGCTTGCTCACAAAGACCTAGGGCAATTTGAGGAAGCCCATCATTGGAATATACAAGCCAAGTTCTATATTAAAAATTTGCCACTAGTATATGAAAGTGCCAACATAGGAGACTCTCTATCATGAAGATCATGGTGCTACTTTGAAGCACAAGTGTGAAAAAAGGATAGTAACATTGTCCCTTCTCTCTTTTCTCTCATTTTTTCGGTGGGCCTCTTTGGCCTCTTTTATTTTTTGTGGGCTTCTTTGGCCTATTTTCTTTTTTATAAAGTTCGGAGTCTCATCCCAACTTGTGGGGGAATCATAGTCTCCATCGTCCTTTCCTCACATGGGGCAATGCTCTAATAATGAAGATCATCACACTTTTATTTACTTACAACTCAAGAATTACAACTCGATAATTAGAACAAAATATGACTCTATATGACTGCCTCCGGCGGTGTACCGGGATGTGCAATGACTCAAGTGTGACATGTATCAAAAAATATGAATGGTGGCTTTGCCACAAATACAATGTCAACTACATGAACATGCAAAGCAATATGACAATGACGAAGTGTGTCATAATAAATAGAACGGTGGAAGTTGCAAGGCAATATATCTCGGAATGGCTATGGAAATGCCATAATAGGTAGGTATGGTGGCTGTTTTAAGGAAGGTGATGGTGGGTTTAATGCACCGGCAAAAGTTGTGCGGTACTAGAGAGGCTAGCAATGGTGGAAGGGTGATAGTGTGTATAATCCATGGACTCAACACTAGTCATAAAGAACTCACATACTTATTGCAAAAATTTATTAGTTATCGAAACAAAGTAATAGGCGCATGCTCCTAGGGGGATATATTGGTAGGAAAAGACCATCGCTCATCCCAGACCGCCACTCATAAGGAAGACAATCAATAAATAAATCATTATCTGACTTCATCACATAACGGTTCACCATACGTGCATGCTACGGGAAACACAAACTTTAACACAAGTATTTCTACGAATCCACAATTACTCACTAGCATAACTCTAATATTACCATCTTTATATCTCAAAACAATCATAAGGAATCCAACTTCTCATAGTATTCAATGCACTTTATATAAAAACATTTATTGTATCCCTCTTGGATGCCCATCATATTAGGACTAAATTCATAACCAAAGCAAATTACCATGCTGTTTAGAGACACTCTCAAAATAATATAAGTGAAGCAAGAGATTTCAATAATTTCTATAAAATAAAGTCACCGCCGTGCTCAAAAAAGATGTAAGTGAAGCAGTAGAGCAAAATTGCCTAGCTCAAAAGATATAAGTGAAGCACATAGAGTATTCTAATAAATCTCAATTCATGTGTGTCCCTCTCAAAAGGTGTCACATCCCTAGCTGCTGGTAGTGCTCTAGGCTAGCTTCATGTGTGCATCATGTCTATATTTTCGAAACTTGAACTGAGGAATTTTGGAAGCCTCAAAAACTTAAATAAAAGAGGGGCAAAAACCCTAGAAATCTCATTCATTGCTCCAAAGTGCTCTTCTTAAATGTTTGATAATTTTTGGTAAGGGTTCTGGTCCCAACTAAAATATTGAACATTTTTAAGGATTTATTTTTGGGACTTTGGATTTAATTCATTAGCTATTTGAATTTGAATTATATTCATATAATTAGAATATAATTTCAAATACCCCTGAAATATTTTATAAGCTTTTGGAAAAGTCCATCTAGCAATATAAAATATTCAGAGGAGTTTTTGGCATTGTTGAATTATTTTAAATTCAAAACAGTGGCAAAATAAATTAAATAAAACAAAACAGGAGAAAAAAATAAAACAGAGCAGAAAGCCACCTGGGCCACTTACCTGGCGCCACTTACCTGGCCCAGCTCCATCTGGCCGGCCCAGCCCACCTCCTCCCCCTTGTCCTCTTCCTCCTCTGCCAGGAGGACGAACAGAGGCGAGGCGTGGCGCGCGCCCGAGAGGCCTCGGCCACCTCCTGCTTCCCGGCCACCTCCTGCTTCCCCCGGCCTCCCTAGCAACGCCACGACGAGGCCTCGTGTCCCCTCGCTCCTCTTCCTCCCCCGCTGCATCCCCTCTCTCCTCTGTTCCCTCTCTCTCGCCCGGACCGAACGGAGCCGCCGCCACCGACGAGCTCCCTCGCGGCCACCGCCACCCCCCCTCTCCTCCCCGACGCGCTCCTGAGCTCCGCAGTGCCTCCCTCGACCTCCCCGTCGGCTCACGCGACCGGAGAAGCCCCGAAGCGCCGTCCCGACGTTTTCCCCCTCCTCGGTCACCGAGGACCGCCGCTGTCGATTCGCCGCCTCCGACGCCTCCCCGAGCTCCCCGAGGCCACCGTCGCAACCCCTGTGAGCTCCTCTATGTTTCCCCTCTGACCCCCTGCTCGTTCTCGTGCCGTAGCTGCCGTCCCCGCAAGCACCGAGCTCCGGCCATCGCCATGGCCGGCGAACCTCGCGCCCCGGAGCTCTTCCGCTCGCTCCAGTAGCTCCCGCGTGCTCTCCAGGTTCCCAGGGTCCCGACGCGCTCCTCTGCTCTCCGGCTAATGCGCTGCAGCCACCGCGTCGTGCTGGCCCGAGCTCCGGCCGCCGCCTCGCTCGCCGTAGTTGCTGCTACCGGCCACCCCAGCCGCGGCCACAGCCACCGCTGGATGCGCCGCGTCGCGGACGTTCCAATGAGCCAAACCGCGCGCCAAACCATCGCCCCTAGCTCGAATCCGAGCCGCGCCGCCGTGCGGAATGGTCGCCGCCGGCGATACTCCGGCGACTGCCGACGTGGCACGCTTAATTAGCGCTAATGACGCCCTAATCAACCCCCTAGGCCACTGACTGTGGGCCCCACCCCTGGTCAAACCTCAGTTAGCGCTGGGTTTGACCGGGATTAGCTCCTGTGTCACTGACGTGTGGACCCCACACGTCAGGTTTGACCCGAGCCAGCCCAGTTGACCCTGCTGACGTCACTGTGACGTGGTGCTGACGCCATAATCATTTCTGGATTTAATGTTATTCAGGAAATTCCAGAAAATGCCTAAAACTTCTATAAATCATAGAAAATTAACCGTAACTCCAAATTAAATAAATTATATATAAAAAATTATCAGAAAAATTCAAGGAATCCATCTGTACCATTTTCATGCATGTTAGAACAACTTATAGCTGCTGTTTAGCACAAATCATTTAAATGGCATTTGAATAATCACATATGGAGTTTGAATTTGAATCTTGTATTCAAACCAACTTCATTTAATCTGTTGCTAGTTGCATTAGCCCAAAACACATTCATTTTGCCATGTCATGAGCATGCATCATATTGTGCATTGCATTGATTGTATTTCTTCTTTGTTGCTGGTATTTGTCCCCTCTCGATAGACGTGATACCGATGATGTGATCGTTGACACTGATGAAGACTCAATGTTATCTTCAGAAGTGCCAGGCAAGCAAAACACCCTTGTTCATTCCGATAAAATCCTACTCTCTCGCTCCTGCTCTCTTTTAATGCGTTAGGACAACAACGATTCAACTGTTACTTGCTGCGGTAGCTGAACCCCTTTATCCTTTGCATGACCTGTCATTGCCACAGTAAATAGATGAAACCCACTAGCATGAGTAGGAGTTGTTTGAGCCCTGTTGTGCCTACTCATTCATGTTTGTTTGTCATGCCTGCTACTGCTTAGAGTTGAGTCAGGTCTGATTCATCGGGGATGAATCAGAGGTGTGTGAACATGTCCTACTGTGTGTGAGCTAAGTGTGTGAACACGATTTGGTAAAGGTAGCGGTGAGAGGCCATGTAGGAGTACATGGTGGGTTGTCTCATTGCAGCCGTCCTCAGGAACTGAGTTCTGTGTTTGTGATCCATGATTCAGCTACTACCATACATTGGGCCCTGAAATATGACCCCGCTCGACTTCTTATTCACCCTTGTCCTCTGTCCAGGAGTTGCAAGTAGTTTCTGGTGTTTGTAGCTTACTGGAGGCCGTGGACAGCGCTGACCGTAGGGGTGGGCTGTGATGCGGTAGGTACGTGGCACGGTGTACCGGATGCCCGTTTGGTATCTCGGGAACCCTGTTCACATCATTTGGGGCTGTGAGCGAAACTCCGGCCGGATCTCCTCATGGATGGAACCCGAATAGGCGATAAACCTGGACTAGAGACTTGAGTGTTTAGGTAGGTCGTGGTCTACACCCACGTCGGCTTTCGCTTGAAGTCTGCCGAGCACATGTCGTGTGCAGACTCTAAGTGGTGGAAACATGTATGAAGAAGTACACCCCTGCAGGGTTAACATCATCTATTCGAATAGCCGTGTCCGCGGAAAAGGACTTCTGGGTTGCTTATATCAGTTCATAGACAAGCGAAAGTGGATACTCTAAAATACGCAAGATAAGCGTGAGTCCTATGGATGGCATTCTCGTAGGGAGACGGGAGCGGATCCATAGTGGTGTATTGATATGGTGAATATGTGGACTCGTGTGCGCCACCTCAAAAGAGTTACATTGCAGTCGTAGTTTAGGATAGGCACCGAGTCAAAGCTGGCTTGCTGCAGTTAAACCCCACCATCCCCTTTGTTGATAATGATGCATATGTAGATAGTTCTGATGTAAGTCTTGCTGGGTACATTTGTACTCACGTTTGCCTATTTTATGTTTTTGCAGAGAGACTTCAGTCTCACTAGTATTTCCGCGTGGTCTTCGACGTTTAGCTTGTTACCTCAGCTACGATCTTGTGCCTCGGCAGGATCTGGTAGATAGTCAGGCTTCTCAGCCTTTTTCATTTATAGATGTCTGTACTCAGACATGATAGTTTCCGCTTGTGCTTTTATTTGTATGCTCTGAATGTTGGGTCATGAGACTCATGTTTGTAATATCTCGCTCCTCGGAGCCTATTGAATATTACTTGAGTCGTAGAGTCATGTTGTGATGCCATGTTGTGTTTGCACATATCGAGCATATTGTGTGTATGTTATTGAAATGCTTGGTATGTGTGGGATCTGACTATCTAGTTGTTTATCTTTAGTAGCCTCTCTTACCGGGAAATGTCTCCTAGTGTTTCCACCGAGCCATGGTAGCTTGCTACTGCTCCAGAACACTTAGGCTGGCCGGCATGTGTCCTTCTTCGTTCCTGTGTCTGTCCCTTCGGGGAAATGTCACGCGATGAATACCGGAGTCCTGTTAGCCCGCTACAGCCCGGTTCACCGGAGTCCTGCTAGCCCAGTGCTACAGCCTGGATTCACTCGCTGATGACCGACACGTTCGATGCTGGGTCATGGATGCCTGTCCCTGTAAGTCTGTGCCACTTTGGGTTTACGACTAGCCATGTCAGCCCGGGCTCCTTATCATATGGATGCTAGCGACACTGTCATATACGTGTGCCAAAAGGCGCAAACGGTCCCGGGCAAAGGTAAGGCGACACCCGTGGGAATACCGTGCGTGAGGCCGCAAAGTGATATGAGGTGTTACATGCTAGACCGATGTGGCATTGAGTCGGGGTCCTGACAAAAGGTGTGTACATCAAGGATGATTGTGGCAAACTAAAAAGAAAAGACTCATATCATACAAGACACTCCAAGCAAAACACATAACATGTGGTGAATAAAAATATATCCTCAAGTAAATTTACCGATAGGAGACGACGAAAGAGGGGGATGCCTTCCGGGGCATCCCCAAGCTTAGGCTCTTGGTTGTATTTGAATATTACCTTGGGGTGCCTTGGTCATACCCAAGCTTAGGCTCTTGCCACTCCTTATTCCATAGTACATCAAATCTTTAACCAAAACTTGAGAACTTCACAACACAAAACTCAACAGAAAACTCATGAGATCCGTTAGTATAAGAAAATGAATCGCCACCTTTGGTACTGTTGTGAACTCATTCTTTATTTATACTGGTGTAATATCTACTATATTCCAACTTCTCCATGGTTAATATCCCCCGATACTACCCATAGATTCATCAAAATAAGCAAACAACACATAGACAGAATCTCTCAAGAACAGAACAGTCTGTAGTAATCTGTAAACCTTGAATACTTTTGTAACTCCAAAAATTCTAAAAAAATATGACAACAGAGGCAATTTGTATATCAATATTCTGGAAAAATAATCAGTATTTTATCGCTCATGTATTAAAAATGAAAATTATTTTACTGGGCGCAAAAGTTTCAGTTTTTAGCAAGATCAAATGAACTAACACCGTAAGCCATCCCAAAGGTCTTACTTGGAACAAACCCTAATTAAAACATAAAAACACATATAACCAGAGGCTAGATGAAAAGTTTATTGAAAAACAGAATCAAAAAAGCAAGAACAAAAATAAAATTGGGTTGCCTCCCAACAAGTGCTATTGTTTAACGCCCCTAGCTAGGCATATTGCAATAGATCTAGGTATTGTCATCTTTGGTATGAAATCCATAAGTAGCTCTCATAATAGGTTCATATGGGAATTTAATTTTATTTCTAGGAAAGTGTTCCATGCCCTTACTTAACGGAAATTGAAATTTAATGTTTCCTTCTTTCATATCAATAATTGCACCAATAGTTCTAAGGAAAGGTCTACCAAGAATAATAGGACATGTAGGATTGCAATCTATATCAAGAACAATGAAATCTACTTGCACATAATTCCTATTTGCAACAATAAGAACATCATTAATCCTTCCCATATGTTTCTTAGTAGTGGAATCTGCAAGATGCAAATTTAAAGAACAATCATCAAATTCACGGAAACCTAGCACATCACATAAAGTTTTCGGAATCGTGGAAACACTAGGACCCAAATCACACAAAGCATGGCACTCATAATGTTTAATTTAATCTTAATGGTAGGTTCCCACTCATCATAAAGCTTTCTAGGGATAGAAACTTCGAACTCAAGTTTTTCTTCAAAAGATTTCATCATAGCATCAAAAATATGTTTAGTAAAAGCTTTATTTTGATTATAAGCATGAGGAGAATTCAACATGGATTGCAACAAGGAAATAAAATCTATCAAAGAACAATTATCATAATTAAAATCCTTGAAATCCAAAATAGCGGGTTCAATGCTACTTAAAGTTTTGATCTCTCCAACTCCACTTTTATCAATTTTTGCATCAAGATCTATAAACTCTGAATCATTGGGACACCTTCTAGCTAAAGTTGACTCATCTCCAGTCCCATATTTACCAAGATTTATATTAGAAAACAAAGATTCAATAGGAGTCACATCAATCACTTTAAGATCTTCATTGTTATTTTCACGAGAAATCAAAGAACACGCTTTTCCAAACAAATCTCGCTTATCATGCATCCTAACGGTTCTTTATTTACATTCATCAATAGAAATTTTCATAGCTTTTAGAGACTCGTTAATATCATGCTTGAGTGGAATAGATCTAATTTTAAAAGAATCAATCTCAACAGAAATTCCATCCACGTTCCTAGCCAAATCATCAATCTTAAGCAATTTTTCTTCAACCATAGCATTGAAATTCTTTTGAGAAGTAATAAATTATTTAATATTGTTCTAAAGATCAGAGGGAATCTTATTATAATTTCCATAAGAATTGTTGTAGGAATTACCATAATTATTAGAGAAAATACTAGGAAACGGCCTAGGGTTGAAATTACCTCTATACGCGTTATTACCAAAATTGTTCCTACCAACAAAATTCACATCCATAGATTCATTATTATTCTCAATCAAAGTAGACAAAGGCATATCATTAAGATCAATAGGAGCACTCTTACTAGCAAACAATATCGTAAGCTCATCCATCTTTCCACTCAAAACATTAATTATTTCAATCGCATGCACTTTTTTACTAGTGGAGGATCTTTCGGTGTGCCATTGAGAATAATTAGCCATAATATTATCTAGGAGTTTAGTAGCTTCTCCTAATGTGATTTCCATAAAAGTACCTCCCGCTGCCGAATCTAAAAGATTTCTAGAAGAAAAATTCAATACGGCATAAAAATTGTATGATCATCCATAAACTTAAACAATGAGTAGGGCAATTTCTTATCATCAACTTCATCCTATCCCAAGATTGTGCAACATGTTCATGAGCAAGTTGCTTAAAATTCATAATATCGTTCCTAAGGGAGATGATGTTATCGGGAGGAAATTACTTGGAAATAAAGGCATCTTTACACTTGTTCCATGAATCAATACTATTTTTTGGCAAAGATGAAAACCAAGTTTTAGCTTGATCTCGAAGTGAGAACAGAAATAGCTTCAATTTAACAATATCATTATCCACATATTTCTTCTTTTGCATATCACACAACTCAACAAAAGTATTTAGGAAGGCCGAAAAATTGTTCTTTCATAACAAGTTCAACAAAGCGGCATTAATTTCATAAGATTCCACACTAGTGGTGGGAGCAATCGGGGTACTAATAAAATCATTGTTATTAGTATTGGAGAAGTCACACAACTTGGTATTCTCTGGAGTCATCGTGACAAAACAAGCAATCTAACACACGAGCAACCAAAAAGCAAATGAAAAGACGACCCAAAGAAGGGCGAATAAAAAGGCAAATCTTTTTGTATTTTTCAAAAAATGTTTTAGAAGAGGGGGAGAGGAAAATGAGAGGCAAATAGAAAATAATGTAATGCAAGAGATGAGAGTTTATGCTGGGTACTTGGTAGGCTTGATGTAGACCTCCCAGGCAACGATGCCAGAAATTCTTCCTGCTACTTCTTAAGCTTGCATTAGTTTTTGCTTTGAAGAGGAAAGGGTGATGCAGCAAAGTAGAGATAAGTATTTCCCTCAGTTAGAGAAGCAAGGTATCAATCCAGTAGGAGGTACAAGCAAGTCCCCAATCTATGCACCTGCACAAACAATCAAACACTTGCACCCAACGCAATAAAGGGGTTGTCAATCCCTTCACGGTCAGTTGCAAAGGTGAGATCTAATAGAGATAGGTATAAAATATTGCTAAAACATAAAAAATAAAAATAAATAAATTGCAGCAAGATATTTTTGGTATTTTTTATTTATAGATCTGAAAATACATGATGGAAAATAGACCCGGGGGCCGTAGGTTTCACTAGAGGCTTCCCTCTTGAAGGCAAATAATACAGTGGGTCAACAAATTACTGTCAAGCAATTGATAGAACAACGCAAAGTTATGACGATATACAAGGCAATGATTATGCATATAGGCATCACGTCCGTGTCAAGTAGACTGACTCCTGCCTGCATGTACTCCTATTACTCCATACATCGACCGCTATCCAGCATGCATCTAGAGTATTAATTTCATGAAGAATGGAGTAACGCCTTAAGTAATATGACATGATGTAGAGGGGTGAACTCAAGCAATATGATGAAAACCCCATCTTTTTATCCTTGATGGCAACAATACAAATACGTGCCTCGCTACCCCTACTTTGTCACTGGGTGAGGACACCGCAAGATTGAACCCAAAACTAAGCACCTCTCCCATTGCAAGAAAAACCAATCTAGTTGTCCAAACCAAACTGATAATTCGAAGAGAAATACAAAGATATCAAATCATGCATATAAAAATTTATAGAAGATTCAAATAATATTCATAGATAATCTGATCATAAACCCACAATTCATCGGATCTCGACAAACACACTTCAAAAGAAGACTACATCGGATAGATCTCCAAGAACATCAAGGAAAACATGGTATTCAGAATCAAAGAGAGAGAAGAAGCCATCTAGCTACTAGCTATGGACCCATAGGTTTGACGTAAACTACTCACGCTTCATCGGAAGGGCAATAGGGTTGATGTAGATGCCCTGCGTGATCGAATCCCCCTTCGGCAGATCCCCGGAAAAGGCCCCAAGATGGGATCTCATGGGTACAGAAGGTTGCGGCGGTGGAAAAGTATTCGCGTGGCTTTTTGTGAGGGTTCTAGAATATATGTGAATTTATTGGACTAAGAGGTAGGTCAGGGGACTCCCGAGGGGGGCACAAGGCAGGGGACCCCTAGGGGGCTCCCTCCACCCTTGCCGCCGCCTCGTGGGTCTTCTGACTTGGACTCCAAGTCGTACAGGTGTCTTCTGGTCCAAGAAAAATCATCACAAAGTTTGATTCCGTTTGGACTCCGTTTGATATTCCTTTTCTGCGAAACTCAAAAACAAGGAAAAAATAAAAACTGGCACTAGGCTCTGGGTTAATAATTTAGTCCCAAAAATAATATAAAATAGCATATTAATGCATATAAAACATCCAAAACAGATAATATAATAGCATGGAAAAACAAAAATTATAGATACGTTGGAGACGTATCAGCTATGGACCCGTAGGTCTATGGTAAACTACTCACACATCGTTGAAAGGGCAACAAGGTTGATGTAGAAGCCCTCTGTGGTCGAATCCCCCTCCGGCAGAGTACCGAAAAGGCCTCCAGATGGGATCTCATGGTTCTGGAAATTGCAGCGACGAAAAAGTATTTTTTTGGTGTGCCCCCTGGTCTATGGGAAATATTTGGGTATTTATAGAAGAAAAATTAGGGCTAGATGAGCCACAAGGGGCCCATAAGCTTGCCCCCCCCCCAAGGGTGCGCCCTCCGAGCTTGTCATTGCCTCGTGGACCTTATGGCCTCCTCTCGAAGCTTCTAGGGTGTCTTATGGTCCAAGAAAAATCATCAAAAAGTTTTGTTCCGTTTGGTATTGATTCCCTGTAATGGAAAAAACAAGGAAAAAACAGCAACTCTCACTTGGAACTAGGTTAATCGGTTAATCCCAAAAATTGATATAAAATAGCATAATAATGCATATAAAACATCCAATATTGATAATATAAAAGAATGGAACAATCAAAAATTATAGATACGTTCGAGACGTAGCACGGAGGCTGGAAAAAGTCATCGCTGGCGGCCACAGGAACAAAGCAAGAAATAGAGCCACGTGTGGTCATCAAACGCCGGGGGCAAAAACCTATACCTAGCTGCCGCCCTGTTGCCTTTTCCATCTCTTTGTAGTCTCCTCGACTCCTCCTCTAGTCTCTTCGTAAGTAGTGACTTGTGGGCAGCTGACCATATTCCCACGAGACCAGATGTGAACGGAATGTGGGGAGGATGTGGGATGTGGCCTGTGGGCTGGGATGAGCACTAAGCATTTTGCAACTGGTAAAACTAAAAATCAGTGATGTGAAAAATAATGAGCCAAATGAGCTACTCGTGATACTCATGAGCTAGCTCGTTAAGCTCATTCACATTAACGACCCAAAATTGTTGTTTAGCTCAACTCATTAACCAATGAGCATGAGCCTTAATGAGTCGAGATTCCTAGTGCTCGTTAAACTCGCGAGTAATGAGCTTTTTGTCCAGCCTTAGTTGTCCACAAAAGCTTAATTAAAAAGAAAGTGCAATTTTGCTTTTACCATGGATGGATGTGGATCCGTCTACATCCATTGCATCCATCTAAGGCCAACTCCAACACGCGACCCCAAACAGACATCCATTTTGTCCGAATTTTGTCTATTTGGGTCGTGCATAGGGTTGTTTTTCGGCCGCGAAGAAGCAAATCTAGCCGCACCTCCCAACGGACGGACGCGTTTCGTCCGGGCACCATGCAAGATAAAAACAGAAACTAAAATATACCTTTTTCATATGCATGCCAGCGACCAAAGTTCATGTTGGCTAGAGCTCAGCGACCGGCACACATGCCAGCCTACAAAATGATCGCCCCCATGGTTCATGCATGCACACTAGCCAGCCGCTAGCACACTTGCCAATGCAAAAAAACAAGGCATAGTTCATGTCTCTCGGCCCCTAGTTCGTGTTGGCGTACAAAATGATGTCACTCTTTGTCGCAGCTCAATATTCTAGATCAAGCATCATCTTTTTCTTCTTCTCCAGTCAAACTCTCCTTTCAGGGACACCATGTTCAGGTCCACCGTCATGATCTCCATTTCCTTCGCCATGAAAGTTAGTGCCACAACCCTCATAGATGATGTTCTCCATGAAATCGTCGAAGTTGGGCTCATCTTGCGCCGATCTTGGGTTGGTCATTCCGTCAAACAGCTTGTGGGTGCCAGGTAGGTTTGTCATAGGGATCACCCACGACCGCTTCTTTTTCATACCGGTGGCCGACTTGCCGGCACCGGACCTAGGCATGACGTTGAGGTCGATGCTGGCCATGGGAGCGGGCGTGGCCGGCATGAACACGCTGTCGTTCGGTGACATGGA
The DNA here is from genome assembly GCF_002162155.2 of Triticum dicoccoides. Classification (NCBI taxonomy): domain Eukaryota; kingdom Viridiplantae; phylum Streptophyta; class Magnoliopsida; order Poales; family Poaceae; genus Triticum; species Triticum dicoccoides. The sequence continues at coordinate 360,237,605 of NC_041384.1, read as the reverse complement.
GAAGCGGGTCGCACCATGGTTGTGCAACAGACGAAGACCGCTCATTGATAAAACACAAGTACATGGGATCGCAACAGTTTTCATGGGTAGAGTATTCAACCCAAAATTATTGATTCAACACAAGGGGAGCCAAAGAATATTTGTAAGTACTAGTCAATGTGTACGTGTAATGCATGTTAATTTGGAAGTATATTAAGTGCATGCGGATATTAGGTAGGATAATATTTGCATGTTATTATGTAATTAGCACTATATTTGGCATGAAATTAACTGCACGCTAAACGTGTTGAGTGCCCGACATTGAAGCAGTCTAGGTTGTTGGATTGACATGATTTGATGGCCGATATTAACTGGATATGCCCATTTGGGTCTTTTTATATTGGTATAGATTAGTAGTTGAGTTATCAATTCAACCACACCTGGACACTAAATATCTGTAGCAGAGTGATCAGTAGCACGATAGTATGATAGTTTGATAGTAGTGGTAACGATAGCAACGGTAACCATAACAACAATAACAATGGTTTGTAGCAATTATAACAGTAGTAGCAACAATAGTAACTTAGCAAGAACAATATGTGAAAAGCTCGTAGGCATTGGATAGGTGATAACGTTGGATAATATTCATCATATAACAGTCATAACCTAGGGTGACACAGAACTAGCTCTAGTTCATCAATGTAATGTAGGCATGTATTCCGTAAGTAGTCATACGTGCTTATGGAAAAGACTTGCATGACATCTTTTTTCCTACCCTCCCGTGGCAGCGGCGTCCATAAGGAAACTAAGGGATATTAAGGCCTCCTTTAAATAGAGAATCGAAACAAAGCATTAACACATCGTGAATACATGAACTCCTCAAACTACGGTAAACACTGGAAAGAATCCCAATTATTGTCACCTTTGGGTATGCGGATCATAACACATATCAGGTGCATATAACTTGCAAGATCGGATCAAGAACATAGATATAATGGTGAAAACATAAATAGTTTAGATCTAAAATCATGGCACTCGGGCCCTAGTGACAAGCATTAAGCATAGCAAAGTCATAGCAACATCAATCTCAGAACATAGTAGATACTAGGGATTAAGCCCTAACAAAACTAACTGAATTACATGATGAATCTCATCCAACCCATCACCGTCCAGCAAGCCTACGAAGGGATTATTCACTCCCAGTGGTGAGCATCATGAAATTGGTGATGAGGGATGGTTGACAATGACGTAGACGGAAGATCCCCCTCTCCGGAGCCCCGAACAGACTCCTGATTTGGTCTCCCGATGTACAACAGGAGGCGGCGGTGGCTTTGTATCATAAAATGCAATGGAACTTCCTCTCCTATTTTTTTCTTCAAAAATAGGATTTTTTAGAGTTGGAATTAGGGTCAGCGGAGCCTCGGGGGTCCCACTACCCACTGGGGCACGCTAGAGGGGGGTGGCGCGCCTTTGTGCCTTGTGGGCAGCTGGGCCCCCCTCCAATGGGTCTTGGTTCCAGTATTTTTCTTTTATCCAAAATAATTCTCCAAAAAGTTTCGTCCAATTTTGAGTACTTATATTTTTGGACAAAAAACAACACCATGGTAGTTCTGCTAAAATCAGAGTCAGTCCCAGTTAGTTTCATTCAATCACGCAAATTAGAGTCCAAAACAAGAGCAAGAGCATTAGGAAAAGTAGATATGACAAAGACGTATCAACTCCCCTAAGCTTAACCCATTGCTTGTCCTCAAGAAATTTAGTTGACAAACTAAAAGTGATAAATAAAACTTTTACAAACCCTTTTGTTCTTGTGTTTATATATATGCTTAAATAACACCCAGGTTTTTAGCAAAGATCATGACTAACCATGGAGAAGATAACTCTTAGAAATTATATTACTCATATCAATGGCATAATCAACTAGTGAGCGATAATAAAATATTTGAAATGCCAACACATTGTCAAAACAATCATGATATGAAATGACAATAGTGGTTGTCGGTGTCAAAACCGGCGGATCTCGGGTAGGGGGTCCCGGACTGTGCATCTAGGATCGATGGTAACAGGAGATAGGGGACACAATGTTTACCTAGGTTCGGGCCCTCTCTATGGAGGTAATACCCTATGTCCTACTTGATTGATATTGATGAATATGAGTGTTACAAGAGTTGATCTAGCACGAGATCGTAATGGCGCACCCGTGCGACTCACCTCCTGGGTCAAGAAGAGTCCGGACTGGGGTTCCCCTGACGAGCTGATAGCTCTGCAGACGCACGTTCCAAGCATGGTAACCAAGAATGTCAAGCTCGTTGATGTGATCCAGGTGATGCTAGTTTGCCAGATCCTTCCATGTCAGTGCTGAAGTCGTCCTTTGTGGGACTTCAACCCGAAGAAGCATCAGACCCTGGTGAGGCTCTTCGAGACTACTCACGAAGGTGCATGGAAGTTGCTCTTTAAGGGCAACGAAAAACCACTAGCCATGGGTTCAGACCGTGGTCATGATTGTAAACACCTCGCCAGTGAGGTATGCTATTTTTAGATGTATCCCCAACTTAATCTTTTCAAGGATGATGTTTGAGCTTATCATTGCATTTCCAGGACTGGATGGAGAGGGCGAAGCAGATCCAGTGTCCGGCTCCGCTGCCTGAAGAACCGGTCATCCCGCGTCTAGCGAAGATGCTGATGCCGGCGCCTTATAAGGCGCCGGAGAAGAAGGCCAAGAAGAAGGCCAAGGGGGGCAAGAGTGGCCCCCGTTGCTAGGGCACTTCGGACGCGACGTCTGAAGACGACGAAGCTCATTCCTCTGTCCCTGAGGACAATGGCGAGGAAGAGGAGGAGGAGGAGGAAAACAACCCTCCCCCTAAGGAGAGGAAGAAGAAGAGGGCGGCTTTGGTGCATCCGGAGGAGGAAACGCCCAAGAAGGGGAAGAGCGTTCCAGCGGTCAACACCGCGTGGGACGTTGATAGCAGTCCGGAAAGACGCCCCCGCACTAATCCCCAGGCCGCATTATAAGTGACATGGCTCGCACATGAGCGCATCCAGCCCTTTCTCTTCATTATCTTGACATAGTTAATTGTGCTATTGCAGTCCGGCACGCGACCTTATCCAGCGATCCTCATCTGGAGGTTCGTTGGCTCCGTCGGAGATGGTGAGCATGTAGTCATCGCCTGCTTATTCCCCCGGGGCCAGGGACGACACCGAAGTGCTACCTCGAAGGACCACTCTGAATCGGGGAGGAGCCCAGGACGCTGTCCAGGAGGCGCCACAAGGCGAGACCTCCACTACCGGACACATGGGGGAGCCGATCCCCATGGAGACTAGCGAAAAGGGTCGCATCCAGTTCGGCCCTTAGCCTAATATTATTCCGGAGACCCATATGGCTCCGGAGTCGGGCGAGCAGCCCCCTTTGAAGGAGGGGGTGCGTCGCTTCCACCGGTGGCCCCTGTCCATCCAGGGGCACTGGATAACCTGATGGAGGCGCTTCAAGGCGCCTCCATCATGGACGAGCACCGTGTCCTTATGGGTGTGGTGATCGAGAAGATTCAGTCTACCAAGAGTGGACTAAATGAAGCCTGCGGTAGCTTGTTGACAGGTTTCGAGGTAAGAAAGAGAAAAACCCCGTGTAGTCAGTAGCCCCTGAGACACTGTCCGGTGTTCGGCAAGAAGAACCGGACAGAGGATCAATCTTTTGTTATAGGAGACTAACATAATATGTATGAATAAGTAGGCGTCATTGTTGGTCGCAACCTCGCATGATGCCAAAGTCTCTGAACTAAGGCAGAGGCTGGAGCGGAACGAGAACGAGCTTGGCGAGGTTAAGGTTCGGCTCAAGTAGAAGCAAGGTGAGTGACAACTTGCTGTGTGTTCGGAAAGGATAGGTGCTGCATATTGAACGCAGTGTTGTAATGTGTGCAGGAACTGCGACCGAGGTCGAGGCCCTAAGGAAGGCCCTGGGCAAGGCTGAGGAGAAGACTGTCCAGCAACAAGTCGCCCGTAAGAAGCTCAAGGCCCGGGTCAAAGAAGTCTAGCAGGAGCTCAAGGATGCGGTCAAGAAATGCAAAGCCCTGGAGCATGATGTGTCGGTTCAGGGGACCGAACTCGCCAAGGCTCTTCAGAGCACGGAGACCACACGGACTGAGGCCCAGGATGCCCTCCACGAGATCTAGGAGGCCAAGAAGATCACGGTGCGTAAGGCATTTAAGATGCAAAGCCAGTATACGGAGAAGAAGTACCTTTTACTGACCCGGGTTCGGAGTTCCCCAGGGGCTTTTGCGGATTTACCACGCAGTTTATCAGACGCTGCAGAGTTCTATTGAGCCGAAGGAGGGGATTCTACGTAGAAGCTATTCTGGTCGCAGTATGCGGTGCCAGAGCATCCCGTGTCCTTCACCGATCAGCTGAAACAGCTGGTGGAGCTGCATAGGGCGGTCGAACTAGCCATTAAGTATTTGATAATCCGGCTATGGCTAGCCAAAGCTATGCCAAGCAGCTACTTCAGACTCGTGAGGCGGATGGTGAACGCCTGTCCTCGGCTGGACGTCGTCAAGCACTCGGCCTGCGTTGAAGGCGCGCAGGGCCTTCGGCCGTGGTAATATGTGGTGGGCGAAGATGGACGCCGTCGAGGTGACCATAGGGCTACCGGAGGGCAAGGAGCACCACACACCCGAACGGTATTTTGCGGATGTCCTGGAGGGGTCTCGTCTTGCGGCGGCACAATGTTCACAGGACATTGTGTTTGAATAAATGTATTCATGTTGCCTTTGCATTGTATTATGAGAACAAAGCCTGTTTTGTAATGTAATTTTGTTATGCTTTGAATTGTTTTCTCCTATGCGGCCATGTTGTATGTAATCTGAGGGTTGGCCAGTCGTCGGCTTCTTCCCTCACGTAGGTAGTACGGAGGTGTTCGGGATGGAATCTAAACAATCTTGATCCAATTATATGGTCCTTGAAGGAGTTTTTTAGCACAACAAACAAGGCAATCAGACTGTACGGCTTAAACGCCCTCACTTAGCCATAGGAGTTTTATAATAAAGCGTAGGTGCAGCCCCTGGTTTGAACTAGAGTGTTGTCAGCATCTGATCGGGAAGTGCCGATATTTCGCATAATGCGAAAAAAAATCTCCAACGATTTGTAACCCTCGAACAGCTGACCGACTCTCGCCATATCATGACAATCAGTTTTCGGCTTTCTCTATTGAGGTGCTCATCTGGTCAAGGCCAAGGCACAATCGCAGTAGTTCTCCCTTTACTACCCTAGCCGATTTAGCGGAACGTAGGGTAGCAAGCACAGGAGCCGGGCAACCCAACTATTGACCAAAGACATGATTCGGAGCCGATGCATATAATGCTAAATTCGGGGTGCCGAACTTATCTTTAAGGATTGTTCAGACTTTGTTGCCGTATCATGGGGCGATGGGGAGCCCCTGGCAAATAGTAAACGTACCAGAGTGTACGGTTGCTAGAAAATAAGTAATTTAAAGGAAAACAGAGGGAGAACAGAGATAGGATCTGGGGCCCTTGAACTTGGATCATGAACTGTTTCCATTATAGTTGGGTTAATGCGTCCAAGCAAATTAGTACAAAATAATGCAATAAGCAACCGGCTATTTGACATGCTGCGACCAAAGGCAAGCTGCGTGTGGGTCCTAAAAACGGATAGAGTGATTGTTTAGTTGGCCTCTAGGGCTTCCCATGTACGCCTGTGCTCCGTGTCAATCTGGTGTGTTTATCCTTTGACAGGACCATTAATCAGGCCGTCAAAGGAGGCCCGCACAAGAGAAACCTGAGAAAAGGGAAAAGGAGATAGTAAAGTTATATGTGTGTTCGGGATCGGTCTAGCCGAACTGTAGATCCCGGGCTGGCTTGTGCCTCCGTTGATGTCCATGGAATTTTGAGTGCGTAATTATGTACGTGTGGTACGAATGCCACTACTTCATCGGGACTGGGATGGAGGTCTAATTGTTAATCGCACTCTTGACAAGCCACGCTGTCCTGCTGCAGTGTAGTCCAGAACCTCTTAATGATGTCCAGGGGCTTGACAGCCATACTATGGTGCTGCTTGAGAAGGCCGCTTTGTACCTCTGCTGCTAGGGTGGCGGTGTGCTCCTCTGTTCGGAGGGAGCGTTCAGTATTGCCATTGACTATTATGACGCCACGCGGACCGGGCATCTTGAGCTTGAGATAAGCATAGTGTGGCACTGCGTTGAATCCAGCAAACGCGGTTCGTCCGAGCAGTGCGTGGTAGCCGCTACGGAAGGGGACAATATCAAAGATTAACTCTTCGCTTTGGAAGTTGTCCGGAGAACCGAAGACCACCGCTAGCGTGATTGAGCCCATACAGCGGGCCTCTACGCCTGGTATGACTCCTTTAAAGGTAGTCTTTGTTGGTTTGATTCGTGAGGGGTTAATGCCCATCCTCCGCACTATGTCCTGATAAAGCAGGTTGAGGCTGCTACCACCGTCCATTAGGACTCGTGTTAGGTGAAACCCGTCGATAATTGGGTCGAGGACTAGTGCGGCTGAACCGCCATGCCGGATACTAGTTGGGTGATCTCGACGATCGAAGGTGATCGGGAATGACGACCACAGATCGCATTTTGGGGCGACTGGCTCTACCGCGTAGACGTCCCTAAGTGCTCGCTTACGCTCCCTTTTGGGGATGTGTGTAGCGTATATCATGTTCACCATTTTGACGTGAGGGGGAAATTTCTTCTGCCCCCCAGTGTTCGGTTGCCTGGGCTCTTCGTCCTCGTCCTCACTTTGTGATCCCTTTTTCCGTGTTTTCGGCATTTAACTTGCCAGCCTATTTGAAAACCCAACAATCCCTGTTGGTTTGATTGGCTTGTTTATCTGGGGTACCATGTATCTGGCACGGACGATCGAGTATGCGATCCAGGCTGGATGGTCCCTCACTGTTCCTTTTGTAGGGCTTCTTTCGCTGTCCGGACTTGGAGCCGCTGAATCCGGCGTTAATGGTGGTGTCATCGGTGTTGTCGCCATTGCTTCTGTATTTGTGTCTAATGCGCTGGAGCTTGCCGGTGCTGTTCTTGGCCTCAGAGGGGCCTGTCTCGCTGGCTGTGTTTTTGCTACGAGCCAGCCAGTTGTCCTCACCCACGCAAAAGCGGGTCATGAGTGCTGTAAGGGCTGCCATGGACATCGGCTTTTCTTGGCCAAGGTGGCATGCTAGCCATTCGTCACGGATGCTATGTTTAAAGGCCGCTAGGGCTTCGGCATCCGGACAGTCAATGATCTGGTTCTTTTTGGTTAGGAACCTAGTCCAGAATTTTCTGGCTGATTCTCCAGGTTGTTGAACTATGTGGCTTAAGTCATCGGCATCAGGGGGCCAGACATATGTACCTCGGAAGTTGTCAAGGAAGGCTTCTTCCAAGTCCTCCCAACTGTCGATGGAATTTTCGGGCAGGCTATTTAGCCAGTGTCGAGCTGGCCCTTTGAGCTTTAGTTGGAGGTATTTGATGGCATGGAGATCGTCTCCACGAGTCATGTGGATGTGGAGAATAAAGTCCTCAATCCATACAGCGGGATCAGTTGTTCTGTCGTATGATTCAATATTGACGGGCTTTAATCCCTCGGGGAATGCGTGATCCAGCACCTCATCTATGAAGCAGAGAGGGTGTGCGACGCCTCTATATCGGGCCGCGTCACGGTGCACCGCTGATGAAGTCCGTCTGCGGTTATCGGCCCGGGTGTGACTAGGTTTGTCTCGTCCAAATAGGTAGCTGTCATCCCGAGTCGGGAAGCGTCCTCGCGATCCATAGATTGATCTGGTGTGTCCTGCTCTACTGTCCAGCTCCTGCCGAAGGTCGTATGTATGGTCCCGGGCTGTTCTATCCCTGTTTTTGCATGGTGGTGGGGCGGGCTGTTGTTCATCCTGAGTTGCCGTTTTATCCCGACCGTGGGGTGGTCAGTCCGCCGCACTATCCCGACCACGTGGTGGTCGGTCCGCATTGCATGCGGGAGGTATGGGATCTGGTGTCTCCTCATCGAACTAAGGTAGCAGTCTGCACTTTGGGTAACTCTTGGCTGGGCGCTTGAGGCTGTATTCCTCGGCTGCCATGACATCAGTCCACCTATCAATGAGCAGGTCTTGATCAGCTTGGAGCTACTGCTGCTTCTTCTTCAGGCTTCTTACAGTGGCTATTAGATGGCACTTGAAGTGCTCCTGCTCGAGGGGTGCCTCAGGCACGATGAAGTCCTCATTGTCGAGGCTCTCATCATCCTCGGGACTGGATGATAACTATCGTCGTCTGGGTCATTGGGCATGGCCTGTTTATCAGGGTTATCTTGCCCATTGTCTTGTTCATCCTATTCAGATGCAGCCCTGACAGGGTCTTCATTGTTTTCGGCGTCGCCCGGAGTACTATTTTCTCCGGTGCCAGTGTTGCCATCTTTGAGTGATGAGGCTTAGAGCGGCGTTTAGGGCGCCGACGCTTGGACTGTGTCTCAGAAGGTTTGTTCGCAACTGGATCTCCTTTGTCGTCGTCGCTAGCTTTTTTAGGCGTGTCGACCATGTACACATCATACGAAGAGGTGGCCGTCCAACGTCCAGTGAGCGGAGGGTCTTGGCCTTGCTCCATGTCAGCATCGTCATCCATACCGTCAATGTCTTCGGAGCCGTAATCAAGCACGTCAGTTAAGTCATCGACGGTGGCTATGAAGTGGGTGGCGGGTGGGAAGCAAAATTTCCTGTCATCAGCCTCTGGCTCGAACCGAACATAATTAAGCTGTGAGTCCTTCTCCAAGTACAAGTTCTTTAAAGAGTTTAGCACATCACCCAAAGGTGAGTGCTGGAAGATGTCTGTGGCGCTAAATTCGAAAATCAATAACCGATCCATCTTGGTGTCCATAGGCGTACCCGGTCCGGGACTTATAGCCGGAGACGAGTCCGGAGTTCCATTGACGCAAATATTGCGGGGTGCCAAGTCCATGTACGGCTCCAATGCCGCAGACTTTGTGGCCTCGGATGGCACGATCTGCTCCGGTTCTAAGGCCGTTGCAGCAACTGGGGCCATCTCCTGGGTGTGATCCGATGACAAATTTAATTCATGTTCATTGGGGTGAGGGGGGAGCGATCGCTGCGGTCTCAAATCCATTGAAGATCAAGTATCCACGGATATCCGCGACGTAGTTCAAGCTTCCAAATCTGACCTGGTGGCCAAGGGTGTAGCTATCGATCTGCTCCAGATGGCCAAGCAAGTTGGCCCGCAGTACGAAGCCGCCGAACACGAAAATCTATCTGGGGAGGAAGGTTTCTCTTTGGACAACGTCACTATAGACGATTGAAGGGGCCATCGAACCTTTCGTCGATGACACAATGGAATTATCAATGAAAGCACCAATCTCGGTGTCAAAACTGGCGGATCTCGGGTAGGGGGTCCCGGACTGTGCGTCAAGGATCGATGGTAACAGGAGACAGGGGACACAAAGTTTACCCAGGTTCGGGCCCTCTCTATGGAGGTAATACCCTACATCCTACTTGATTGATATTGATGAATATGAGTGTTACAAGAGTTGATCTACCACGAGATCGTAATGTCTAAACCCTAGAAGTTTAGCCTGTATGACTATGGTAATGAATGTGTCCTTTTCAGAGTAACCCCTTCGGTGTATATAGACACCGAGGGGATCTAGGGTTTACATAGAGTCGGTTACATAAGAAGGAATCTTCATAGTCGGTCGCCAAGCTTGCCTTCCACGCCAAGGAGAGTCCAATCCGGACACAGGTACAGTCTTCGGCCTTCATGTCTTCATAGCCCATCAGTCCGGCCCATGGATAACAGGTCGGACGCCCGAGGACCCCTTAGTCCAGGACTCCCTCAGTCGTATCTCGCTAGCCCTTTCTGAGACCGCAAAACATAAATGCAGAGCACCTCCAAAGTTCAAGCAACGACTAAACATTGTAATTCATGGTAGAAGAGATCTAGTCATGATGCACTCAACATTAACTATAAACAATGCATGAGGATGACAATAGTGCTCTCAGGACTGGCGCTTATTTGCGAAGGTGATGACTCAAAAATAAAAGTAAAATAACATAAAAGTAAATAGATAGGCCCTTCGCAGAGGGAAGCAAGGATTTGCAGAGGTGCCAGAGCTCGAAGCTTAAATCAAAGATAAATATAATTTTGGGAGGTATACCTTTTCTAGTCAACATTACGACCGAGAGTTTTCAATATCTTCCATGATAAACAAAATTAGTGACGGTTCCCAAGTGGTAAAAGTAAAGTTTACTCCCCCTCCACCAACAAACACAAGCCATGGCTAGCCGAATCCTCAGGTGCTCTCCATACCAACAATAATCCAGGGGAGTTTTGTTTAGTTATTTGCAAAAAAAATCATGGGACTGGGCATCCCGATTACCGGCCCCTCTAGTATGAGGACGAGTGAATAAAAACTCATCATAAGAATAACCCACTTAGCATGGAAGATACTGACCACCCCCAATAGCTCCATGAGCGGTACGGGCACACAAAACAGATGTTCATTTGAATATTTATGGGTGGCACATGCAAATTTACTTGGAATGGCAGAGTAATACCACATATAGGTAGATATAGTGACTCATATGGAATAACTTTGGTTTAAGGGTTTTGGATGCACAAGTACTATTCCCGCTTAGTACAGG
>NC_041384.1:360225916-360226463 GCF_002162155.2 Triticum dicoccoides | reverse complement strand
GAAGGCTAGCAATTAGGTTGAGAAGCGATCAGCTAGAGAGCGAAAACGGTCATGAACATGCATTATGAATAATTAACATTAAGTACTAGCATGAGTAGGATATAAACACCATGAACATAAATATCGTGGAGGCTATGTTGATTTTGATTCAACTACATGTGTGAACATGTGCCAAGTCAAGCCACACGAAACATTCAGAGGAGGATACCATATCATCATACTACATCACAATCATTTTAATGTATGTTGACACCCAAGATAAATCATTATCCACTCGTAGCTACTTAAGCATGACATGAGCAACTATAAAATCTAATTGTCATCATAAACATGTTTAATCATAATATGTTGAATCATGGATATTGATAAGTCTCCAACGTATCTATATTTTTTTATTGTTCCATGCTATTATATTATCGATCTTGGATGTTTTATATGCATTTATATGCTATTTTATATTATTTTTCGGACTAACCTATTAACCTAGAGCCCAATGCCAATTTCTGTTTTTCCTTGTTTTTTAGTTTTGCAGGAAAGGAATATCAAA
>NC_041384.1:360216131-360225906 GCF_002162155.2 Triticum dicoccoides | reverse complement strand
GAAGTCCAAATGAGCTGAAAATTTACGGAGAATGTTTATGGACCAGAAGAAGCCCCCGAAGCACAAGTGTTGGGATAGAAGAGTCCCACGTCAACGACACTGCTAGAGGGCGCGCCCCCTACCTTGTTGTTGCCTCGTGGACCCCCCTGACGTGAAACCAACGCCAAAAAATCCTATAAATCCAGAAACCCCTAGAAATAAACCTAGATCATGAGTTCTGCCACCGCAAGCCTTTGTAGCCATGAAAAAACCAATCGGAAGCCCGTTCCGTTACTCTTCCGGAGGGGGAAACTATCACCGGTGGCCATCTTCATCATCCCGACGCTCTCCATGACGAGATGCGAGTAGTTCACCTCGGGGCTGAGGGTATGTACCAGTAGCTATCTGTTTGATCTCTCTCTCTTTCTCATGCTCTTGATATGGCACAATCTTGATGTACCACGAGCTTCGTTATTATAGTTGAATCATATGGTGTTTCTCCCCCTCTACCTTCTTGCGATGAATTGAGTTTTACCCTTGAGGTTTCACTATTATCAGATTGAATACTATTATGGATTGGAGAACACTTGATGTATGTCTTGCGTGGGATACCCGTGGTGACAATGGGGTGTTCTATTGATTCACTTGATGTATGTTTTGGCACTCAACTCGCGGATTCTCGAGGTGACATTGGGGTAATCTATGCATAGGGTTTGATGCACATTTTCATCCTTGTTTCTCCGGTAGGAATCTTGGGGCACTCTTTGAGGTTCTTTGTGTTGGATTGAATATTATGAATCTGAAGTTGTTTGATGCATATCGTATAATTGACCCATGGATACTTGTGGTGACATTGGAGTATCTAGGTGACATTAGGGTTGATTGATGTGTGTCATATGTTGTTATCTTACTACGAACACTAGGGTTGTTTGGGACACATATAGGAATAGCTCAATGGATTGATCGGAAAGAATAACTTTGAGGTGGTTTCATACCCTACAAGAAATTTCTTCTAATGTTCTCCGCGATAGGAGCTTTGGAGTGACCCTTTGTCGCACGTTGAGGGATTTCCATATGATTCAATTATGTTATCATTGTTGAGAGAACTTGCACTAGTGAAAGTATGAACCCTAGGCCTTGTTTCCAAGCATTGCAATACCGTTTTTGGTCACTTTTATCACTAGCTACCTTTCTGTTTTTATATTTTCATATTACAAAAACCTATATCCACCATCCATATTGCACTTGTATCATCATCTCTTCGCCGAACTAGTGCACCTATACAATTTACCGTTGTATTGGGTGTGTTGGGGAAACAAGAGACTCTTTGTTTTTTGGTTGCGGGGTTGTTTGAGATAGACCATCTTCATCCTACGCCTCCCACGGATTGATAAACCTTAGGTCATCCACTCGAGGGAAATTTTCTACTGCCCTACAAAACTCTATGCTTGGAGGCCCAACACGAGTCTACAAGAAGAAGGTTGCGTAGTAGACATCAGATACTAAGTTAAACATATTTACAAAAACAACAACAAGTTGAGTTCATACTCGCCTTTCCTTGCCTCAATCACTTCATCATATATCATCATTATTGCCTTTCACTTGCACAACCAAATGACATGAAAATGAAAATAGTGCAAGAGTGCCATGGAATAATCTAGAATTTGAAAACATTTTATTCAAAGGGGAGGCTAAATAATATAGGCTCTTTGTTAGATCAATAATAATGCAAATGAGAGCCACTCAACATTTTCATTGTGGTCTTCTCCTTAGTACGACTCAACAAAAGAAAAGAATTTCAGATAACACACTAATATTTTTGGTGTTTTTAGTTTTTCTTGAAAGAAGCCAATTAAAGAAAGAAAAAAAAACAAGAAAGCCTATTTACACAGGAAAGCTCCCAACAAGCAAAAGAAGAAACAAGAAATATTTTTTGGTTTTCTTTTAGTACTGCAACTAACTTAAACTAGAAAGAAAAAAACAAAAAGAAGCGAGTTTTATTTTTTGATTTTCTTAAAGTTTTTCAAACACACAAGAAGAAAGCAACAAAATAAAACTAACATGGATTATACAATGAAAAAGTGTGAACACCGACAACTGGAATGAAATGTGTGAACATGAATGTAATGTCGATGGGAATACGTACTCCCCCAAGCTTAGGATTTCGCGTAGCTAGGTAATCACCACCCGTAGCCTAGATAATAGTCAGAATGATAACACGTGGAGGCCCTTGGTGCAGCCTCCTCAGCCTGACGGGCCGCTTCTACTGTTGCTTGTACTCACGCGCCTCTCTCTCATAGATGTAATATCTTCATTTTCCCTGATAGTCAAAGAGAGTATGTGCCGACAAGATAACAGGTGTAATAGGTTTTTTATTGAACATCAAGTTATAGTTGTATTTCATGGCCCTTACATCAGAGGGGGCACCAAAAATACATTTCCGCAGCCGCAAGCTTCTGTTCTCGTGAGATCCCCTATTGGGGCCTTCTCCAGCACTCCGCCGGAGGGGGATTCGATCATGGAGGGTGTCGGTGTCAAAACCGGCGGGTCTCGGGTAGGGGTCCCGAACTATGCATCTAGGATCGATGGTAACAGGAGGCAGGGGACATGATGTTTACCCAGGTTCGGGCCCTCTTGATGGAGGTAATACCCTACGTCCTTCTTGATTGATATTGATGATATGAGTATTACAAGAGTTGATCTACCACGAGATCGTAGAGGCTAAAACCTTAGAAGCTAGCCTATGGTATGATTGTTGTATATGATCTATCGACTAGCCTGGCCTCGGTTTATATAATGCACCAGAGGCCTAGGATAACAAGAGTCCTAGCCGAATGCGCCGGTGGGGAGGAGTCCTTGTCTTGATCACCAAGTCTTGCGGAGTCTTCCATGTATGCGGCAGCTGTCCGAACTAGCCCATGAGTATACGACCATGGTGGTCCTCGGCCCAATCTAACAGATCAGGTGACAATGTGGTGAGTATCCCCTAGTCCAGGACACCGTCCGTAGCCCCCTGAACCGGTCTTCAAGTTAGGGATGCTCCTGGATTCTTCCGAACTATTCTTCATCTTCGGTTGTCGGTCTTGAAAACTGGTTCAACAAATCTTCTCACTTCGATCTTGAGGATCGCCGAAATGCATTCAACGAGTTTAAATGCAGAGCACCTCCAAAGTTCAAGCAACGACTAAACATTGTAATTCATGGTAGAAGAGATCTAGTCATGATGCACTCAACATTAACTATAAACAATGCATGAGGATGACAATAGTGCTCTCAGGACTGGCGCTTATTTGCGAAGGTGATGACTCAAAAATAAAAGTAAAATAACATAAAAGTAAATAGATAGGCCCTTCGCAGAGGGAAGCAAGGATTTGCAGAGGTGCCAGAGCTCGAAGCTTAAATCAAAGATAAATATAATTTTGGGAGGTATACCTTTTCTAGTCAACATTACGACCGAGAGTTTTCAATATCTTCCATGATAAACAAAATTAGTGACGGTTCCCAAGTGGTAAAAGTAAAGTTTACTCCCCCTCCACCAACAAACACAAGCCATGGCTAGCCGAATCCTCAGGTGCTCTCCATACCAACAATAATCCAGGGGAGTTTTGTTTAGTTATTTGCAAAAAAAATCATGGGACTGGGCATCCCGATTACCGGCCCCTCTAGTATGAGGACGAGTGAATAAAAACTCATCATAAGAATAACCCACTTAGCATGGAAGATACTGACCACCCCCAATAGCTCCATGAGCGGTACGGGCACACAAAACAGATGTTCATTTGAATATTTATGGGTGGCACATGCAAATTTACTTGGAATGGCAGAGTAATACCACATATAGGTAGATATAGTGACTCATATGGAATAACTTTGGTTTAAGGGTTTTGGATGCACAAGTACTATTCCCGCTTAGTACAGGAGAAGGCTAGCAATTAGGTTGAGAAGCGATCAGCTAGAGAGCGAAAACGGTCATGAACATGCATTATGAATAATTAACATTAAGTACTAGCATGAGTAGGATATAAACACCATGAACATAAATATCGTGGAGGCTATGTTGATTTTGATTCAACTACATGTGTGAACATGTGCCAAGTCAAGCCACACGAAACATTCAGAGGAGGATACCATATCATCATACTACATCACAATCATTTTAATGTATGTTGACACCCAAGATAAATCATTATCCACTCGTAGCTACTTAAGCATGACATGAGCAACTATAAAATCTAATTGTCATCATAAACATGTTTAATCATAATATGTTGAATCATGGATATTGATAAGTCTCCAACGTATCTATATTTTTTTATTGTTCCATGCTATTATATTATCGATCTTGGATGTTTTATATGCATTTATATGCTATTTTATATTATTTTTCGGACTAACCTATTAACCTAGAGCCCAATGCCAATTTCTGTTTTTCCTTGTTTTTTAGTTTTGCAGGAAAGGAATATCAAATGAAGTCCAAATGAGCTGAAAATTTACGGAGAATGTTTATGGACCAGAAGAAGCCCCCGAAGCACAAGTGTTGGGATAGAAGAGTCCCACGTCAACGACACTGCTAGAGGGCGCGCCCCCTACCTTGTTGTTGCCTCGTGGACCCCCCTGACGTGAAACCAACGCCAAAAAATCCTATAAATCCAGAAACCCCTAGAAATAAACCTAGATCATGAGTTCTGCCACCGCAAGCCTTTGTAGCCATGAAAAAACCAATCGGAAGCCCGTTCCGTTACTCTTCCGGAGGGGGAAACTATCACCGGTGGCCATCTTCATCATCCCGACGCTCTCCATGACGAGATGCGAGTAGTTCACCTCGGGGCTGAGGGTATGTACCAGTAGCTATCTGTTTGATCTCTCTCTCTTTCTCATGCTCTTGATATGGCACAATCTTGATGTACCACGAGCTTCGTTATTATAGTTGAATCATATGGTGTTTCTCCCCCTCTACCTTCTTGCGATGAATTGAGTTTTACCCTTGAGGTTTCACTATTATCAGATTGAATACTATTATGGATTGGAGAACACTTGATGTATGTCTTGCGTGGGATACCCGTGGTGACAATGGGGTGTTCTATTGATTCACTTGATGTATGTTTTGGCACTCAACTCGCGGATTCTCGAGGTGACATTGGGGTAATCTATGCATAGGGTTTGATGCACGTTTTCATCCTTGTTTCTCCGGTAGGAATCTTGGGGCACTCTTTGAGGTTCTTTGTGTTGGATTGAATATTATGAATCTGAAGTTGTTTGATGCATATCGTATAATTGACCCATGGATACTTGTGGTGACATTGGAGTATCTAGGTGACATTAGGGTTGATTGATGTGTGTCATATGTTGTTATCTTACTACGAACACTAGGGTTGTTTGGGACACATATAGGAATAGCTCAATGGATTGATCGGAAAGAATAACTTTGAGGTGGTTTCATACCCTACAAGAAATTTCTTCTAATGTTCTCCGCGATAGGAGCTTTGGAGTGACTCTTTGTCGCACGTTGAGGGATTTCCATATGATTCAATTATGTTATCATTGTTGAGAGAACTTGCACTAGTGAAAGTATGAACCCTAGGCCTTGTTTCCAAGCATTGCAATACCGTTTTTGGTCACTTTTATCACTAGCTACCTTTCTGTTTTTATATTTTCATATTACAAAAACCTATATCCACCATCCATATTGCACTTGTATCATCATCTCTTCGCCGAACTAGTGCACCTATACAATTTACCGTTGTATTGGGTGTGTTGGGGAAACAAGAGACTCTTTGTTTTTTGGTTGCGGGGTTGTTTGAGATAGACCATCTTCATCCTACGCCTCCCACGGATTGATAAACCTTAGGTCATCCACTCGAGGGAAATTTTCTACTGCCCTACAAAACTCTATGCTTGGAGGCCCAACACGAGTCTACAAGAAGAAGGTTGCGTAGTAGACATCAGATACTAAGTTAAACATATTTACAAAAACAACAACAAGTTGAGTTCATACTCGCCTTTCCTTGTCTCAATCACTTCATCATATATCATCATTATTGCCTTTCACTTGCACAACCAAATGACATGAAAATGAAAATAGTGCAAGAGTGCCATGGAATAATCTAGAATTTGAAAACATTTTATTCAAAGGGGAGGCTAAATAATATAGGCTCTTTGTTAGATCAATAATAATGCAAATGAGAGCCACTCAACATTTTCATTGTGGTCTTCTCCTTAGTACGACTCAACAAAAGAAAAGAATTTCAGATAACACACTAATATTTTTGGCGTTTTTAGTTTTTCTTGAAAGAAGCCAATTAAAGAAAGAAAAAAAAACAAGAAAGCCTATTTACACAGGAAAGCTCCCAACAAGCAAAAGAAGAAACAAGAAATATTTTTTGGTTTTCTTTTAGTACTGCAACTAACTTAAACTAGAAAGAAAAAAACAAAAAGAAGCGAGTTTTATTTTTTGATTTTCTTAAAGTTTTTCAAACACACAAGAAGAAAGCAACAAAATAAAACTAACATGGATTATACAATGAAAAAGTGTGAACACCGACAACTGGAATGAAATGTGTGAACATGAATGTAATGTCGATGGGAATACGTACTCCCCCAAGCTTAGGATTTCGCGTAGCTAGGTAATCACCACCCGTAGCCTAGATAATAGTCAGAATGATAACACGTGGAGGCCCTTGGTGCAGCCTCCTCAGCCTGACGGGCCGCTTCTACTGTTGCTTGTACTCACGCGCCTCTCTCTCATAGATGTAATATCTTCATTTTCCCTGATAGTCAAAGAGAGTATGTGCCGACAAGATAACAGGTGTAATAGGTTTTTTATTGAACATCAAGTTATAGTTGTATTTCATGGCCCTTACATCAGAGGGGGCACCAAAAATACATTTCCGCAGCCGCAAGCTTCTGTTCTCGTGAGATCCCCTATTGGGGCCTTCTCCAGCACTCCGCCGGAGGGGGATTCGATCATGGAGGGTGTCGGTGTCCAAACCGGCGGGTCTCGGGTAGGGGTCCCGAACTATGCATCTAGGATCTATGGTAACAGGAGGCAGGGGACATGATGTTTACCCAGGTTCGGGCCCTCTTGATGGAGGTAATACCCTACGTCCTTCTTGATTGATATTGATGATATGAGTATTACAAGAGTTGATCTACCACGAGATCGTAGAGGCTAAAACCCTAGAAGCTAGCCTATGGTATGATTGTTGTATATGATCTATCGACTAGCCTGGCCTCGGTTTATATAATGCACCAGAGGCCTAGGATAACAAGAGTCCTAGCCGAATGCGCCGGTGGGGAGGAGTCCTTGTCTTGATCACCAAGTCTTGCGGAGTCTTCCATGTATGCGGCAGCTGTCCGAACTGGCCCATGAGTATACGACCATGTGGTCCTCGGCCCAATCTAACAGATCAGGTGACAATGTGGTGAGTATCCCCTAGTCCAGGACACCGTCCGTAGCCCCCTGAACCGGTCTTCAAGTTAGGGATGCTCCTGGATTCTTCCGAACTATTCTTCATCTTCGGTTGTCGGTCTTGAAAACTGGTTCAACAAATCTTCTCATCTTCGATCTTGAGGATCGCTGAAATGCATTCAACGAGTTTACATGTCGGGTATCCGAGGAGCCCTGTTAAGTTTCCGGCCTTTATCAATGCCTTGTTACTTTTATGCCACACCTCGGGTTTGAAGTTGTTCCCGGGAGGCGGTTTCCTCTTGCGTTCAAGCTTTAACGCTGGACTGCATTTGAGGTATCTTTTGCAGCTGACCACCAATGCCGGACTGCTTCCGAGCTCTAACACTGAAATGTATCCGAGCTCCAACGTTGGATTATATCCAAGATGTCATAGATCATCTTGGTCCAAAAAAGTTGAAGGATTTTAGCCGAGCTTAATGCTGGAAATGCCCTCTATGGAGCCAGCCACTAGCGGCCGAGCTTTATGCCGGACTGCTTCCGAGGTGGTGCACCACCCCGACTGTGGGCCAATTTTTTGTCAATATTTTTTATTGGTGCAATTTATTCTCTGCCGAGATATATAGCCAGTAACCCTCAACGTGTGTATCGGTTTAAAACCTAAGATGCACTTGAAGGATAACGTAAGACCACTGATTCCAGTAGCCACTGAGACTCGGGTTGATTTGCAAAATCGGCCTGAGGATCAAGTCATAGCTCGGCAGAATACTTCGGGATACAAAAAGCGACATGCTCAGTCCTCGAGACTCGGGTTGGGTGCGGCCGACCAACCGGAGGATCATAATCTCCTCGGAAACTGTATTGCACTTAAAATTTTCTGCATTGGACAGGCAATGTAGTAGCCCCCTAGACATTGTTCGTGTGGCAACACCAGATCAGGGGATCGATGTGCCCCTTTAATATTTGTAAATAATAAGCCCGGTAGCCCTCGAGCCTTAATGCGGGCACGGGTGGCCGAATTAAGGATCAATATCCATAGTAAGATCACAAATTATGTGTAATGACTCTATGTATCCAAGTACTTTACGTCATTAATGCTCGGATCCGCATTGTACAAAACTTTGTTGATCGACCATCGGCTTCCACCTCCTCGGCCAGTAGCCGAGGAGTGTTTGTCCTACTTTATAAAGCCTTTATGAGGGAAAAGATTTATGACAAACAAGGCAATCTGGCCAGACGGTTTTATAAACAAAGGTACGCAGAGAGATATGTTATATTACTGTTTAACATAAGAAATGTCTTCCAAAGAAAATAGTCCCGCTGTCGGTTCCTTTCTTTGGGTTGTCATGCTAAGCATGATCATGAAACCTCAGCTCTAGTGTAAGAGCAAAATATCAAGGATTTAGTTTGGGAGGCCAGTTAATAGCCCCCGATAGTGTTTGGCGACAGTCGAGGTCAAGCCGTAAACACTTCGGCCATTGTTATGAATGGCCCGTCATTTAACACCGTGTCAGATTTCGGGTTCCGACAGACCCTTGAGGTTCGAACACTGGGGTGCGCGCGGAGATTTCGCTTTCTACCTACCTGCACCCCTCCGCCTCGCTAAGATCTAAGCTATGGAAAGAACAGCACAAGAGACACAGGGTTTATACTAGTTCGGGCCACCGTTGTGGTGTAATACCCTACTCCAGTGTGTGGTGTGGTGGATTGCCTCTTGGTCGGATGATGATGAGCAATACAAGGAAGAACAGCCTCGCATATCATATTTCTTTTGCATTTTTGGTTGATCCTAGAAATTCTATGCAACTCAATGACCCATGGAGAGAGTTGGGGATTTCTATGTTTTCATATTTGAGTTCTCTCAAATTTTGAGAATAGGATCATTTGATTTTATTTATTTTATCATCAATTATTTCTACTATAAAAATATGAGAGAGGGAATAAAATGACTTTCCCAAAATAAAGAAATATTGAGGACTTAATAATAAAATCAAATAGGATTTTATTTCGGAGTTTTTTTTGGTGTTTTATTTGAATTAGGAAAAAAAGTGTGTTTTTCAAAATTGCATTTAGGTCCCAAATAAATGTTCACCTTGTGAGGCTTGATTTTAGAAGCCCGCGAAAATTTATTTCGAAATTTTTGGAGTCCGTTTGGTATTTCTTTTTCTTTTTCTTCCGAGCGGAATATTTAAAAAAACCCGCGCCCGACTGGGCCAAGGGCCCAGCCGAGCCAGGATGGCCTAGCCGCCGCCGCCTCCCGCTCGAGCAGCCGCCGGAATCAGGAGGAGTCCGAGCCGGAGCCGCCTTGCCGCCGCCCGACCCCTTCCCCAAGGCAGCACCCCGCTTCTCTTAAATACCAAGCCACCCCGCCGCCCTCACCTCACCACCGCC
>NC_041384.1:360142986-360215736 GCF_002162155.2 Triticum dicoccoides | reverse complement strand
CCCCGCCGCCCCGCATAGCCGCCGCCGCCGCCGAAGCCCCTCCCAGCCCGCCGGAATACCTCGCCGGAGGTATAACCGCCGACGTTCGCCGTTCGTTTTTTTAAGAAACTGCCTCGGTTTTTTTCGAAACCCTAGATCGGTTTATTTCTCTGTTTTACTTAATTAGTGAACGTTCACCGATTCGTTCGTTTTAACGAACGCGTTCATCATTTAGTTTCAGATAATGAACGTTCGTTCGTTAATCTGTTCTTTGTTTTTCTTTTCTCGGATTAAATCCGTAATTTTTCTGATCGTGATTTCTGATCCAATTTTCATTTTAGTTTAACTTTTCGCTCGTTTATCGGAATCGGGCAATTCAAGCGCCTAGGGATTCGTCTCGAAACCCTCTATCCGTTTAACCAACCTAAACAAGATTTTGCTACTATAAAAATTGCCCTAGATCCAGATTGCTAGAACGAAGTTGTTTTCTTTCGCTGTTTGACTTTCGTTGCCTCGTTCGATTCGATTCTTTTGCCAAACGGAGTTCTTAAGTTGAACCTTCTGGCTAGATCTCTTATTTGAGTTTTACCTGTGCATTAGATGAGTGCTTATTGTATGCTTGTTTGTTTGTTTGCGATAGAATATCCGTAGTGCGCCGCCTGTTACTTCGAATCGCTAGGTTTCCCGGATCATCAGCAAGGCAAGTAACACTTTGATCATACCTTTCCTACTACCCAGTTTTATTGCATTAGATCAATCCTCACACATTGCATGATTAGGATCTAATTAAATTGTGGGATGGGAAGTAGATGAGGTAGTACATATTACCAGTTATTATCAAACCTTTGGGAGTTACTTATACGTTTGCTTATTATGCCATGCTATGCTAGTAGACGTGGATTGGGTGAGTGAAATCCATTGACAGATGTGAGATTGATAATTAATGGTTTATCTAAGGTGGCAACTTAAACATACATCTGGGTGGATTGAGGCACCTGGGTATTCCAGGACTTGCCTGTTTTTCTTTTGGACCGCCACCCAGGCTCAAAGGGATCATAAGACTATTCATACTAGAAACTTCCGTGTGCAGCCACACGCTATTATGGGCTCTAGCATAGTTGACTAAGTTGTGCAAACTCTTACAGTGGTAGACTAGCAGATGTAGGGGATATAGGTGGTACAATCTACCCGATCGTAAGGTGCTAGCGCTTCTGAAAGACTATGTCTCGGTCATCCGTCTTCTCAAACACCCTGTAGTGCGAGAAACCAAACGGAGGCGATAGAGTCTTGTGGGGAAAAGTGCGCAAACCTCTGCAGAGTGTAACAAACTAATCATGATTAGCCGTGTTCCCGGTTATGGACATCTTGAGTATCTAGTACCTGGATTATCATGTGAATCTCAACATGTTACTCTAAATTAATTTGGTTGGGTTATGTTTAATGATGATGCTTAATTGGGATTGAGAATGCTATCAACCATTCTCAATGTTTAACAACTACCATGATAGTCAAATAAATTTTATTTCTTTGAAGTAGGGAAAAATTGGCTTTACACAAAACTGTAACCATAGAGCTTTCCACCAGCCAGATATGCATTTAGTATAGCTGTTCATTCCATTACTCTCTATGTGTTACCTTGCCAGCATATTCCATGTGCTGACCCGTTTTCGGGCTACAACGTTAATGTTGCAGACTTTTCAGACGATGATTAAGGAGTTTTAGGTCGTGGTTCTATACTCAGTGATGCCGTTGGAGTTGATGGACTCACCTATCTTCCAAGCCTTCTGCTGTTATCGTTATTAGATGGCCTTAAGCTATATTTATTGTAATAAGTTCTCTTTTGAGACACTCGATGTAATAAGTGTGTGATTGCTACTTTGCTATAAATCCTCCGAGTACTGTGTGGTGTCAGCATTACTAATCCAGGGATGACACCGGAGCATGGAGATCAAACCGTTTGAGGTCTGGTCGCTACAGAGATGGTATCAGAGCACACGCTGACTGTAGGACACGACCACTAAGCTAAAAGACCTAGATCACTTTTCACTCTCTTCTCTTCTGAGTCCTCATCTTTTCTACTCTTTAGGATGGCGGATGCAAGGAACAAGTTCACACAACCGGATGAAGATACACCCTTTGGACGACACTTGAAGGAAGTCACTAGATACTTGAATATAGGAGTACCAAGCTTCACGGGAACCTACAATGCCACTTTACCGGAAGAAGAGCGCTGGATGATTCAAGTTCAAGTTCCAGGAAGGACGTTCATGCCAGTCACTAAACCCATAGAGTTTTCTTTTGATGCACCAACTTGGAGTCTAGGAAAGAGCATGGCAGCTCACATAGCTATGGGACGCATTGGAGAAGTCTACCGCAAGGATCTCAAAGATACTATCTACCAGATTTGTGGGCGCCAAGATGAACACTGGGAGATGATCAACACCAGGAAGGATAGATCAATCGCAACTTTTATCCAGGAATTAAACCAGCACATTCGACGACAGGAGAACCAGATGTGTGCCGACATGATAGATCCGAAGAAGGCTAAGACTAGAATCAAGGAACTGGAGGAAGAAGTCAAGGCTACACGTGAAGATTATGAAGAAGAAATTGAAGTATTGATGGAGAAGAATGACGACCTGATCAAGAAGATTGGAATATTTATGGGAGGCCCGACACTAGTAGATGAAGACGAAGAACCCAAGGAGATTAACCCGGAAGACTACATCATCATCGACGGCACCGAATCGGAACCAGACAGTAGCGATGATGACTATGTTGATGAAACTGGAGCAGATATTATGGAGTCAACGACCGAGGAATATTTCTAGTAGACCACCTCATCAGTAGTAGTAGTCCACCATGTAAATAAAGTAGTTCGAGCACTTTTGCTTTTGCCTCATGTGCATATGGGTAGTGTTTTCTCTTTCGACCCCCTCTGTTCTTACATCTCATCTTTTCTAAACCCTCAGATGCCTCCGAGACGTGACCCCGAATTTGCCTTTCCACCGGAGCTCACCCAATTGATCCAGCAGCAGAACACATTGATGTAGTTGCTAGTCCAGAATTAGAATCAGGGGAACAACAACAACAACTCACCACCACCACCACCTGTTGACCACTTAGCCCGTTTTCTTAGGCTGAATCCGCCAGTGTTTTCCAGTAGCACCGAGCCGATAGTAGCACATGATTGGATCCACAATACAGCTAGGGAGTTGACCACAACAGGATGCACAGATGCGGAGAAGGTGAAGTTTGCCGCACATCAGCTAGAAGGACCCGCAGCATCATGGTGGGAGAATTTCATAGCCACTTTCCCAGTCGACACTGTCACATGGGACCAGTTTCAGCAGGCTTTCCGTACTGCCCATGTTTCGGCAGGAGCTATGGCCATGAAGAAGCATGAATTTCATAACTTGCGCCAAGGAGGACGGACAGTTGGCCAGTATGTGGAGGAATTTAGTAAGTTAGCATGTTATGCCCCAGATGACGTTGCTACGAATGCAGCTAAGCAGGAGAAGTTTCTAGAAGGACTGAATGATGAGTTGAGCATGCAGTTGATGGTAGCCACCTTCAACAACTACCAGGAGTTGGTAAATCATGCTCTTATGATTGAAGGGAAGCAGCAGCAAATTGAGAATCGCAAGAGGAAGTATGGACAAGGAAAGTACAATTCAGGAGCTCAGCAGAAGCCACGTTTTACCCCTAGACCAGGAGGACATTTTCAGCATATCCATGGAGGAGGTAGCTCGCACAGTCACAATGGCACCAAGAATGGTAATAGAAATGGAGGAAGCAACGGCCAGAACTGCACCAACCCCTCGACCCCAGCCAAGAAGGACCTAAGCCAAGTCACTTGCTATAAGTGTTCAAAGACCAGACATTATGCCAATGAATGTCCTGAAAGCCAAAATGGCAATGGAAGTTCTAGGACGAAGCCGAACCCTTTCAACAGGGGACAGGTGAACCACGTTAGCGTGGAGGAGGTTGAAGCTCGGCCCGATGCAGTAATAGGTAAGTTTTTGGTTAAGTCATTTACTGCACTCGTTCTTTTTGATACTGGAGCATCGCATTCATACATCTCAAGGGAATTTGTGGATAAGTATAACCTACCAACCCAAGCCCTTAGGTCACCCATGTTAGTAACCTCGCCCAGAGCAGAGTATGTGGCTAGTCTATGGTGTGACCGGTTACCATTAAGGATTGGTAACTATGTTTTTCCCTCAGACCTAATAGTATTGGAATCTCAAGGATTGGATGTGATATTAGGCATGGATTGGTTATCAAAGTATGAAGGGAATCTTGAGTGTTCTAGTAAGTCAATTTTTCTTACCACACCAGAAGGGAGAAGGATCAATTATGTATCCCGGCATGTGCCAAAGAGGACCCAAGTAAATTGCCTAACAGGAGTTGTGCAGGAGGAAGTACCAGTGGTAAGGGATTTCCCTGATGTATTTCCAGAAGAGTTGCCAGGCATGCCACCGGATAGAGATATTGAGTTTTTGATTGAGCTATTGCCAGGCACAGGTCCAATATCAAAGAGACCATATAGGATGCCAGCAAAGGATTTGGTGGAAATTAAGAAGCAGATTAAGGAGTTACTGGATAAGGGATATATTCGCCCAAGTTCTTCACCTTGGGGATCACCAGTACTTCTAGTGGAGAAGAAGGATGGATCGTTAAGGATGGTTGTTGATTATCGAGGATTGAATGAAGTAACGATCAAGAACAAGTACCCACTACCAATGATCAATGATCTGTTTGATCGATTGCAAGGAGCTAAGGTATTTTCCAAGATCGATCTGCGATCAGGATACCAACAGTTGAAGATTCGAGAACAGGATATTCCGAAGACAGCTTTTACTACCAGATATGGGCTGTATGAGTATACCGTTATGTCATTTGGTCTGACTAACGCACCTGCATATTTTATGAACATGATGAACAAAGTGTTTGTGGAGTTTTTGGATAAGTTCGTCGTAGTGTTCATTGATGATATCCTGGTTTATTCAAAGAATGAAGAGGAGCATAAGGAGCATTTGCGTTTGGTACTTGGAAAACTCAAAGAACACCAATTATATGCCAAGTTCAGCAAATGTGAGTTTTGGTTGAAGGAAGTAGGATTTCTCGGACACGTTATATCCGAAGAAGGTATAGCAGTAGATCCCGCTAAAGTTGAAACCGTGACCAAGTGGGAAGCCCCAACAACAGTTGGAGAGATCTAGATTTTTCTTGGACTCGCAGGATACTACCGGAGATTTATTGAGAATTTCTCAAAGATTGCGAAGCCTATGACTGCGTTGTTGAAGAAAGATACCAAGTTCATATGGATAGAGGAGTGTGAGGCTAGTTTTTAGGAGTTGAAGAAACGCTTGGTTACCTCACCAGTGTTGATTTTGCCAGACTAGACCAAAGATTATGAGGTGTACTGCGACGCTTCACGTCGAGGACTTGGAGCAGTGCTTATGCAGGAAGGGAGAGTTGTTTCATATGCCTCAAGACAACTGAAGCCCCATGAGTTGAATTATGCTACGCATGATTTGGAGTTAACAGCCGTAGTGCATGCTTTGAAAACATGGAGACATTTCCGCATTGGAAACCATTGTGAAGTGTACACGGATCGTAAGAGTTTGAAGTACATTTTCACACAGAAGGAGTTGAATCTCAGACAAAGGAGATGGCTGGAGCTTATCAAGGATTATGATATGAGATTGCATTATCACCCCGGAAAGGCTAATGTAGTAGCTGACGCATTAAGCCGCAAGAGTCATATCAATACGTTAATGACGGGAGAAATACCCAAGGAGTTAGCAGAAAATCTTCGTGAACTATGTTTAGAAATAGTTCCGAGAAGCTATGTAGCAGCATTGGAGATTCAGTCAACTTTGATGGATAGAATCAGAGAAGCTCAGAAAGCTGACAAAGAGATTGCCACTATAAAAGAGAAACTGAGCAAAGGAAAAGCTAAAGGATTTCGTGAGGATGAGCATGACACCCTATGGTTTGAAGACCGTGTTTACGTTCCCAATGACCCGGAGATCAGGAAGTTGATTTTGCAAGAGGCACACGATTCACCATATTCAATTCATCCAGGAAATACCAAGATGTATCTGGATTTGAAGGATATTTTATGGTGGACCGGAATGAAGAAGGATATAGCGGAGTATGTAGCAGTTTGTGATGTATGCCAGAGAGAAAAGGCGGAGCATCAGAAGCCAGCAGGATTGTTACAACCATTGCCGATACCCGAATGGAAGTGGGATAAGCTAGGCATGGATTTTATCACGGGATTGCCCAGGACTCGTTCAGGCTATGACTCAATTTGGGTTGTAGTTGATCGATTGACGAAAGTAGCTCATTTCATCCCAGTAAAGACCACTTACACGAGTGCTAAGTTGGCAAAGATATACATGACCAGGATCGTATGTCTACATGGAGTTCCAAGGAGTATCGTATCAGATAGAGGAACCCAATTTACCTCAAAGTTCTGGAAGCAGTTGCATGAAACTTTGGGTACCAGGCTAGAATTCAGCACAACTTTTCATCCACAGACAGATGGACAGACCGAGAGGGTAAATCAGATTTTGGAGGATATGCTGAGAGCTTGTGCACTAGATTATGGATCTAGTTGGGACAACAATTTGCCATATGCAGAGTTCTCTTACAAGAACAGTTACCAAACCGGTTTGAAGATGGCCCCTTTCGAAGCCTTGTACGGAAGGAGGTGCAGGACACCGTTGTCATGGGACGAAGTTGGAGAACGTCAGTTGTTTGGTCCTGACTTGATTAAAGAGTCTGAACAGAAGGTGAAGTTGATTCGCGATAGGCTCAAGGTAGCCCAGTCCAGACAGAAGAGTTATGCGGATTCTAAATGCAAGGAGACAGTTTACGAAGTTGGAGATAGAGCTTATCTTCGAGTATCCCCACTTCGGGGAACAAAACGTTTTGGAGTCAAAGGAAAGTTAGCACCACGATTTGTAGGACCATATCGAGTATTGGAACGTATGGGGGAAGTAGCCTACAAGTTGGAATTGCCCGAAGGATTGTCAAGAGTACATGACGTGTTCCACGTTTCTCAGCTAAAGAAATGTCACGCAGAGATGGCTGATATACCGTTGAGAGATACAGTGCCTTTGGAAACTATTTAGTTGGATAACGATTTGACCTACGAGGAGAAGCCTGTTAAGATCCTCGAGTTTGCCAACCGAGTTACTCGCAGCAAGGTTATCAAATTTTGCAAAGTACAGTGGAGCCACCACTCAAAGGATGAAGCCACCTGGGAGCGAGAGGAAGATTTGTTCAAGGACCACCCTCACCTATTTTCTAGCCAACCCGAATCTCGAGGGCGAGATTCATCTTAAGGGGGGTAGGTTTGTAACATCCCAAATTTTCAATTTGGAATGTTATACATTAGATCATCAATGCATATCATATTTCTTTTGCATTTTTGGTTGATCCTAGAAATTCTATGCAACTCAATGACCCATGGAGAGAGTTGGGGATTTCGATGTTTTCATACTTGAGTTCTCTCAAATTTTGAGAATAGGATCATTTGATTTTATTTATTTTATCATCAATTATTTCTACTATAAAAATATGAGAGAGGGAATAAAATGACTTTCCCAAAATAAAGAAATATTGAGGATTTTATAATAAAATCAAATAGGATTTTATTTCGGAGTTTTTTTGGTGTTTTATTTGAATTAGGAAAAAAAGTGTGTTTTCCAAAATTGCATTTAGGTCCCAAATAAATGTTCACCTTGTGAGGCTTGATTTTAGAAGCCCGTGAAAATTTATTTCGGAATTTTTGGAGTCTGCTCAGTATTTCTTTTTCTTTTTCTTCCGAGCGGAATAACTTTTAAAAAAAAACCCGCGCCCGACTGGGCCAAGGGCCCAGCAGAGCCAGGCCGGCCCAGCCGCCGGACTCGGGAGGAGTCCGAGCCGGAGCTGCCTCGCCGCCGCCCGACCCCCTCCCCAAGGCAGCACGCCCCCTTCTCTTAAATACCAAGCCACCCCGCCGCCCTCACCTCACCATCGCCCGCCAGCCGCAGCCGCCCCGCCGCCTGCTGCTGCCGCACGTTGCCGCCGCCGCTGCTGCGCCGCCGCCGCTGCCGAGCCGCCCCGCCGCCCCGCATAGCCGCCGCCGCCCCGCCCCGCCCGCCGGAATACGTCGCTGGAGGTATAACCGCCGCCGTTCACCGTTCGGTTTTTTTAAGAAACCGCCTCGGTTTTTTTTCGAAACCCTAGATCGGTTTATTTCTCTGGTTTACTTAATTAGTGAACGTTCACCGATTCGTTCGTTTTAACGAACGCGTTCATCATTTAGTTTCAGATAACGAACGTTCGTTCGTTAATCTGTTCTTTGTTTTTCTTTTCTCGGATTAAATCCGCGATTTTTCGGATCGCGATTTCTGATCTGATTTTCGCTTTAGTTTAACTTTTCGCTCGTTTATCGGAATCAGGCGATTCAAGCGCCTAGGGATTCGTCTCGAAACCCTATATCCGTTTAACCAACCTAAACAAGATTTTGCTACTATAAAAATTTCCCTAGATCCAGAGTGCTAGGATGAAGTTGTTTTCTTTCGCCGTTTGACTTCCGTTGCCTCGTTCGATTCGATTCTTTTGCCAACCGGAGTTCTTAAGTTGAACCTTCTGGTTAGATCTCTTATTTGAGTTTTACCTGTGCATTAGATGAGTGCTTATTGTATGCTTGTTTGTTTGTTTGCGATAGAATATCCGGAGTGCGCCGCCTGTTACTTCGAATCGCTAGGTTTCCCGGATCATCAGCAAGGCAAGTAACACTTTGATCATACCTTTACTACTACCCAGTTTTATTGCATTAGATCAATCCTCACACATTGCATTATTAGGATCTAATTAAATTGTGGGATGGGAAGTAGATGAGGTAGTACCTATTACCAGTTATTATCAAACCTTTGGGAGTTAATTATACGTTTGCTTATTATACCATGCCATGCTAGTAGACGTGGATTGGGTGAGTGAAATCCATTGACAGATGTGAGATTGATAATTAATGGTTTATCTAAGGTGGCAACTTAAACACACATCTAGGTGGATTGAGGCACCTGGGTATTCCAGGACTTGCCTGTTTTTCTTTTGGACTGCCACCCAGGCTCAAAGGGATCATAAGACTATTCATACTCGAAACTTCCGTGTGCAGCCACAAGCTATTATGGGCTCTAGCATAGTTGACTAAGTTGTGCGAACTCTTACAGTGGTAGACTAGCAGATGTAGGGGATATAGGTGATACGGTCTACCCGATCGTAAGGTGCTAGCGCTTCTGAAAGATTATGTCTCGGTCATCCGTCTTCTCAAACACCCTGTAGTGCGAGAAACCAAATGGAGGCAATCGAGTCTTGTGGGGAAAAGTGCGCAAACCTCTGCAGAGTGTAACAAACTAATCATGATTAGCCGTGTTCCCGGTTATGGACATCTTGAGTATCTAGTACCTGGATTATCATGTGAATCTCAACATGTTACTCTAAATTAATTTGCTTGGGTTATGTTTAATGATGATGCTTAATTGGGATTGAGAATGCTGTCAACCATTCTCAATGTTTAACAACTACCATGATAGTAAATAAATTTTATTCCTTTGAAGTAGGGAAAAATTGGCTTTACACAAAACTGTAACCATAGAGCTTTCCACCAGCCAGATGTGCATTTAGTATAGCTGTTCATTCCATTACTCTCTATGTGTTACCCTGCCAGCATATTCCATGTGCTGACCCGTTTTCGGGCTGCAACGTTAATGTTGCAGACTTTTCAGACGATGATTAAGGAGTTTTAGGTCGTGGTTCTATACTCAGTGATGTTGTTGGAGTTGATGGACTCACTTATCTTCCAAGCCTTACGCTGTTATCGTTATTAGATGGCCTTAAGCCATATTTATTGTAATGAGTTCTCTTTTGAGACACTCGATGTAATAAGTGTGTGATTGCTACTCTGCTATAAATCCTCCGAGTAATGTGTGGTGTCAGCATTACTGATCCAGGGATGACACCGGAGCACAGAGATCAGTCCGTTTGAGGTCTGGTCGCTACACTCACGAGGGTCTGTTCTTGGCTGGGGGGATGAACTGCTAGGAGGAGTTTAGTCACCCTTCTCTCTCTCTCTCTCTTTCTCTCTCTCTCTCTTCTCGATTCTCTCTCCGATTTCCATCATAGCTAGTTTCTCTCTTGGCTTCTAGATTCTCCCTTCTTGATTCCGATTTGCATCCTCCTACCCTGGGGGTGGCTAGTCCTATTTATAGGCAAAGGCCCTGGGCCTTCTCCCAAATATTGAGCGGGAAGGGCGCCATCAATTGGCCATTTTGAAGGGGAACATCTGGTACACTTATCCTGACTAAAGTTGCTCCTGGCCTGCCAAAGGCTTTGGTGGTGACGCTGGCTTGGGCTCCACAATGACTTCCTCCCTGCCGTTGGACTGGTCTTGGTCTCGTTGCACCGAAATGGGTGCCTTTGCTTGATGCTCTCGCCTGCGCTTGCTCCCTTTGCACTGAAGAGGAAAGGAGGACACTGCGTGGGCTGGCGCCTGCCTGGCACCCTTGGTCATCATGGCTTGCGTCACGGGCACCTCGTGAGGTACCCCGCCTTGATCTCTCCGCCTCCTCGCGAGCCAGCCTGACGAGGCCATGCCTGAGGAAGCTCCATGTCGTCCGCCCTGCGAGGCTTGGCCCCTCGCGAGGGTCTTGGGTCTGTGTTGATGAAGATGGGCCGTGCTGGGCCCCCCTTTGAGCCACGCCGCAGGCCGCAGGCAAGCAAGTCTGGGGACCCCCATTGCCAGAACTCCGACAGTAGCCCGCGGGCCCAAGGCGCGCCCGGACTTGGCTGTGCAGGGAGGCGGAAGGGCAAGAGCGAAGCGCCGCGGGCCCTAACAGCCTGCGTCCTTGGGCGCCGCGTGGCGGTTGACTAGATGTGGGTGCCTCAGCAGCCATGCGAGTTGATAAGGGAGCAGCATCTGCCTAGGCTTTGCTTTTTTGCTTTCTCCGGTTGCTGCTCAGATCCCCTTTCTTGCGCCTCTCCTTCCTTCCTCCAAAATTTCCAGATCTACTTCGACCGCATGACCTAGGAAGCCATGGCGCCTCGTCAGTCCCCGGCCAGAGCTTGGTACTCGTCTGCCCTGGACTCGTCGAACGTGTTGGAGGCGAGCCTCGCCCGGTTGCGCCGGATGGCGGCGGCGTAGGGCATCGACGGGGCAAAGGTGTTCAAGGCCGGCTCTGCCACCCCTAAGGGCCAAGGGAGCACCTTCTATCTGTTCTTTGTAAGCGCCATTGCTGCTGGCCTGGTGCCTCCCTTCTCCGCGTTCTCCTTCTCTGTCCTCCGCCACTATAAGCTACAGGCTCTGCATCTCCACCCCAACTCCGTCCTTCTCCTGGCAATCTTCGCCTATTACTGCGAGGCTCACATAGGGGTGCAGCCCTCAGTGGCCTTGCTGCGCCACTACTTCTACCTCCGGACCTCTCGCGGTCCTGCTTCCGCGTGCGCGAGCTTCATCGCGTACGGTGGCGCCATTGCCATTTCGAACCCCGGGAAAAGGATCGAGGTCTTCAGGAGCAAGTGGGTCTTGGCAGATGCTGGGCGCATCCACCCTCGGCTGATCTTGCCCACGGAGCAACCCACGAGCTCCAGCGATTGGGGTCGAGCGAAGCACGCGGACCCCCGCGCGAAGCTGGTGTTGGAGAAGATGGACGCGGATCTGAGGCCGGCCAACATGGTGGCGGCGAAGCTAACCGGCGCGTCGCTGCCGAGGGAATTCCTGGAGCACCAGCTGGCTCCGCTTCGGCAGTACTCACTTCCGATGTGGAGGCCCCATCCGAGCCCCGCGGCCTTGGCCGATGAAGATCTGGCCGCGGTCCTCCAATCTCTGGTCGGTGGCGATGTGGCGAGGTTGGAGGGCGCTCCTACGCCCTTGTTCCTCTGCGACGACTGGGAGCAGGTAGTGGAGTCCATGCCCGTCTTCAACGGGGACGGGCCCGTGCCCATGGAAACTCCCGGGGAATCGGTGGACGTGTCCTCCGACGACTCCAGCAAAGAGGAGGAAGGAGGGGAGCGGGAAAAAGGGCCTGACTCCGAGGCGACTGACGGAGAGTCGAGGGCTCCCCTCCCCCGGCGCAGGTCCCGCGCTCTCCGCCTCTTTCCGAGCGATGACGACAAGGATGATGACGAGCAGGGCGGCGGGAGCTTGCCCCCAATCTCGAAGAAGGACAGGACCGGGCTGATCTCCCGTGGGTCTGCCTCGGCCCCGAGGCGGACCGCAGACGCGCCTTCCGCTCCCGAGCTTCCCAAGGTTGACCCTTCCAGCTGGCTTTCAGGCTTCAAATTTGGCCGGAGGCTGCCTAAGCTCACTGGCGACGACCCGTAAGCGCTTGATTCTTGTCTTTATTTCTTGTTTTGCTGCTGAGGCTTGACGTCCACATCTCTTGGACAGGCTGGCGCCCGCAACAAAGAAGCCGAAGGGAGCTCCTAAGGTTCCATCCGTGGCAGCGCCTCTGCCCGCGAAGGAAGGTGACCGCGACGCACGGGCTTCTCCTGCCCGGTCGTCCTCGCGAGGCTTGGCTGAGCCGGCTGGGGCGAGCTCAACCCCCATGGCCCAAGTGACTCCCGAGGTGCCTTTGCCTGCTGCCGCCACTACAACCATTGGGGTGCAGCAGGCTCCGCCTTAGGATGCTGTGGTCGCGCTGCCGCCTTCTCCTCCTACTCCACCGACTGCTGTCTCTCTGACTCCTCCTGCCGTTCTGGATCGTGCTGCTACTGAGCTGGACCGGCTGCGGCAGGATCTTCTTGGCACCGACCCTCGCTTGGTGGCCGGGCGCTTGGAGCTGGCTTCAGGATGGATTTGCTCCGACGCTTCGATTCGGGCGGCGCTGGTCCAGGCCTCGACGGCTTACGATGACGAGAGGCAGGTCATCCTTGAGGCGAAGGCCGCTCGTGACGCAGCCCTGGGGGAGGTGGTCGACGTCCGTGGTCGCTGCAAGGCGCTAGAGGACGAGCTGCAAGGCCTGCGGGACCAGCTCGCGAAAGAGACCCGCCTTCGCCAAGAGCAGGAAGAAGGCATGAAGGCTCGCGAGGCGACTGTCAAGGAGAGGGAGGTCAAGCTCAGGAGGTGTTGTGACCGCCTAGGCGCGCTGGAGCAGGAGTTGGGGGCGAGGAAGGTCGAGCTGGACGACAAGGCCCAGGTTCTTGCCGAGGACCGCGTGGCCTTCGCGGAGATGGACGCTTTACGACAGCGGCCCGGAGAGCCCGCTGGCTAGCGCCAAGGACGGCCCCGCCAAGCTGCTTCCCTTCCTGGTTCGCGCTCTTGAAGATGTCACCCTTGGCCTTGGCCCCACGGCCGAGGCCGAGGCGCGTGTCCTGTCTTCTGCAGCGCTGACGCGGGTCCTCACCCACATCTACCTTCGCGATCCCGGTGTCGACCTCGACAGCCTGCTGGAGCCAGTAAGCGGCGAGCGTGCCGCTGCCGCTGCCGAGGCCGTGAAGGGTCACGCGGAGGCTCTGCTGGGGAAGTTCCGGGCCTTCAGCACCAAGCCAAAGCAAGGCGTTGCCGACCCCACTGCTCCATGAGGCGAACCCACCCCACGCTGCTCCACCGCCGACAAGTGACTCCGTTGTGGCTCCTGTCCTGCCTTTAATTCCTGCACATGTATCATGCCTCGGGGAGGCGTTTAAACTTGCGTTTGGCATTGAGATAACAGTGTGGACTGTAATATTTGCTTTTGAATTCCTTGAAATTTATGCTTTTCCTTCCTACTTGCTTATGTTCTACGCCGATCGGAAACCAAGACGGGACCAAGGAGTGAGGGGCTACGTGACAAGTTAGGCTCCTGAGTCGCGGTGCTCAGGAGTCCCCCTTGGTGCACGAACAACAAGTAGGGAGGTGTGATGTGGGTGGATCTATCATTCTACGTCTGCAGAGCCCGGCCGCGCGCATACCTCAACCGCCGTTAGCCTTTCGGAACTAAGGAGTGAGGGGCTACGTGACCAGTTACGGTCCTGAGTCGCGATGCTCAGGAGTCCCCCTTGACGCTCAAATGGCCTTCGTACCTTGGCTCCGCTCGGGGAGAGACGCGCGACGAACCAGGCCCGAGGGGGCCTGGCTGGGTGGCGTGCGTCTGGGCGTGACCCAGGCGCAGCCCCCGTGCCCAGCCCCCTCACGCGGCAGTCCCGAGGGGAGGCGTTAGGATGAGGCTAGACACTGAGCTCTGGGCTCCCTGAGGTTGATGCGGCCCGGGGGCCACCCTCAGTTGTTTATCACCAGCGCGGAGCATAGCGCTTCCGCATGTGTACTGGCATAGCCGCTCCTCGGCAGTGTCGTCAGCCAGCGCGGAGCATGGTGCTTCCACTGGTACGTGGGAGGGGGCTCCCCTCCGGGAGGAGCCCCCGAGGTGCGTACAACCCCGCCCTGACACGTGGCTGGCACGGTAGGGCCTGGCGAGGTGTATCTGGGCACCCGTGAGCCAGCGCGGGACTCACGGGGCCCTACCTCTAGGCGGGTTGCGCCTGGCACTGGGCCTTATCTTGTGATGTGTCCCTGCAAATTTGGTTAGATGCCGGCACTCTACATCCTCGGGTCCCGGCCCTCAAGCTGGTCTCAGCCGTCGCTGGTATGCCAGGTCGCGATGCCGTGGACAAGGCCAGAGGGTGAGGGCTGGAGAGCCAGTAAGAGCCCTGAGTCGCGATGCTCAGGTACCCCCCCCCTTTAACGTGCAAGTGGTCGGCATGGAGAAGAAGAGGTGCCGTGGACAGGCATCAAATAATCAAGCTTGGTGGGTCGAACGCATAGCCGGAAATAAACGCAAAAGGGATACATGCCGCTGGGTCTGGCCCGAGCGACTTGGGGATGATGCAGCCCGTGGGCGCCCCCAACAAAGCAAGCTAACAACATGAAACAAAAGGGATACATGCCGCAGGGACGGACCCACGTGGCCTGGGAATAATGCAGCCCTGGGGGGCGCTCCCAGCTGGAAATGAAACTTGAAAGATGTCACCTGATGATGTTGAGGACGAAGGAGTGTTGGTGTAGCAGACTCGGTGGGCTGCGGAAGCCGATCCTCACGAGCCCCCAGGCCCAGGAGCCTGAGGAGGCTCCGGAGCCGCTGGTGGCTCCTCGCGGACCATCTCCATCTTCGCCAGGGCTGCAGAACGCCTGGCCTCTTGAGCCTCCATGATACCCCTCATGAGGCGCTGGTACGTGGCAGCCGCGTTCGGCAAGCCGTAAGGCATGTGAACGTAGCTGTGGGGTGGACCTTCACAGCGCCCCACTCGCGAGGGCCAGAGGCTCTCCAGAGAGGCGACTCGATTGAGCCCTGGTATGTCGATGCAGACGAGCATCCCACCATCCTCGCCTGGATGGGGAGCCACAACTGGTAGGCGGCGACCGCCTTTCATGACTCTTGACTCCTGTAGCTCCTGAATGGCCTTGCTGACGAACTCCTGAGGGTCTGGTTCTCCTTGCCTTACTCCTTCTTGAGGGAAACGTGCTTCGAAACACGCCTCCATGTGGTGCCCAAGCGCCTCCCTCGTGACCTTAGCCAGGTCGGTGGCCGTCCAGGGGAGAGCCCCCGAGCCCTGCCTGAGGAGGGCGCCGGGCGCGCTTTCCTATGCGATGGAATGAGGTTCCCCCTGGGCAGGCGTGGGCCCTGAGGGGCCGGGCCGAACGATGTCTTCTTCTTCTTGGGGGTGGTCTCGGGAAGCCTCCTGCTTCCGCGATCCGGGTCTTCCAGTGATGCGGCCTGAAAGGCTCGTTCCAGGGAACGCACCATGTCCTTCTCTTCACAAGGCACCGTGATGACTCCGCCACTTCCTGGCATCTTGAGGACATTGTAGCCGTGGTGAGTTACGGCCATGAACTTGGCCAGCGCTGGGTACCCAAGGATGGCGTTGTACGGCAGGCGAATGTGAGCGACGTCGAAGTCGATGAGCTCGGCGTGGTAGTTGTCGCGTGCCCCGAAGGTGACAGGGAGGCGGACCTGCCCAATCGGGACCGTGGAGCCGTCGGTGACTCTGGAGAAAGGCTTAGTTGGCTGAAGCTGGTTGTAGGGCACTTGGAGATTGTTGAATGTTTCCACGGACAGGACGTTGAGCCCTGCCCCGCCATCGATGAGGGTCCTGGTGACCACCACATTGCTGATGATTAGGGAACAAAGCATCGGGAGGACTCCGGCTGTAGCCGCACACTTGAGCTGATCTGCTGAGCTAAACGTGATGGCGCACGCCGACCACCTGAGAGGGCGCGTGGCTTCGAGCTTGGGGAGGACTGCATTGACTTCGCGGGCGAACTGCTTGAAGATGCATTGAGAGGCTGGGGCTTGAGCCCCGCCCAGGATGCAGGCGATCGCGCGCGGCTCCTAGAAGCCTCCAGCCCCCTCGTCCTGATGGTGGTCCTCGTTTCTCCTTGGCTGCGGCGGCAGCGGAGGGAGGCCTACGTTGCCTTGCGGGTGATCCTCGCGAGGCTGATCCCTCCAGTCTCCCTCGCGAGGCGGGTCTTGCCAGCGATCCTCGCGAGGTTGATCGCGCCACCCTTGGCGCGAGCCGCGGTCTTCCCAGCGTCCTGCGTTCCTTCCTCCTCCTCGACCGTAGCCCCGGTCACCGCGGTCGGGGCGACGGCCGATCCTTCCTTCTCGCACGGCTCGGAGCTCTTGACATTCATTGGTGTTGTGGGTGTGGAGGTTGTGGTACACACAGTACCGACTGCCCTTGGGAGATTCGGGCTGATCTCTGCCCCGCTTGGTGTCTGGTTCTGCCGCAGGCAGCTCGAGGAGGGAGAGACGCCCTTCCTCAGCCCTTGCGCACTTGGTTGCCAAGTTGAACAGCTCCAAGGAAGTGCACAGGTCTTCATGCATCACCAGCTCCTCCTTCATCTTGACATCGCGCACGCCGTCGGAGAAGGCTGAGATGATGGCCTCCTCGGTCACCTTGGGAATCTTGAGGCGTGCGTTGTTGAAGTGCTGGATGTACTTCTGCAGGGTCTCTCCGAGTTTTTTCTTGATGCGGCGCATGTCGCTCACGGCGGGTGGCCGGTCACGAGTACCTTGGAAGTTGGCGATGAAGCGGGTGTGCATCTCGTCCCAGGAGGAGATCGTGCCTGGAGCCAGGTTCAGGAGCCAGGTGCGGGCCCCGTCCTTGAGCGCCATGGGAAACCAGTTCGCCATGACCTTCTCGTCTCCGTTTGCAGCTTCGATGCCCAGCTCATAGAGCTGGAGGAACTCCGCAGGGTCAGCCGTGCCGTCGTAACGAGGAGGCAGGTCTCGCTTGAACTTGCCGGGCCACGCGACGCTGCGTAGCTCGATGGTGAAGGCATGGCAGCCTGCTGTGGCCACGGGAGGCCTTGGGTGACAGAGAGCTTGGTCTTGTATGTCCCCACACGCTGCAGCTGGGAGCAGCGTGGGGTCTTGACGCGCGGGAGCAGGAGCATGGTCGCGACGTGCTGGAGCAGGGAGCGCCCGGGCAGCTTCTTGCGGGTGAGGGACTTCTTGGCAGTTCTGCTCTTGCCGCGCTGGCACCTGACGGAGCGGGTTCCGCCCAGGGGCCACGCGCCTTGGAGCCATGGCGCCTTCTTGAGGAGGAGGCGGCTGGGGCGCCGCCGGAGCTTCGTCGCCCGCGCGGGGCGGGGTGCGGTGCAGCGGAACGAACGGCGCAGGAGAGCCCCCTGCGGCGCGGATGAGATCGGCGACGCGGTCGAGCCATTCTTCGTAGACGTCATCGACGGGACGGTAGCGTAGGAGCTCGTTTGCCGCGATGAGTGTAGCTCGAGCCTCCATGGGTGCGTGGAGCGTGCGGGACGAAGAACCAGCTGGGGTGAGCGAGGGAGTAGCGGTGCGGCCGTCTTGCCGCACGGACGGATGCTGAGACGACGCTTGCATCTCGTCCCCCACCGGGCCGGTGGCGGCGTTGACGGCAGGTGACGGGGAACGGCGAGGACGCCCGCCGACAGGAGCCGTCTGGGCAACGTGGGAAGCGAGAGCGGCCCGGCGCTCGGCGCAGGCCCGACGAGCGT
This sequence comes from Triticum dicoccoides, assembly GCF_002162155.2. Lineage (NCBI taxonomy): Eukaryota > Viridiplantae > Streptophyta > Magnoliopsida > Poales > Poaceae > Triticum > Triticum dicoccoides. Next base: position 360,197,741 of record NC_041384.1, on the reverse strand, counting down.
TAGACATGGACGCGATGGTCGGAGGAGAATGGGGTGGTGGAAGACGAATTTCGGCGCACCCCTACCTGGCGCGCCAAATGTCGGATTTCGGGTTCCGACAGACCTTTGAGGTTCGAACACTGGGGTGCGCGCGGATATTTCGCCTTCTACCTACCTGCACCCCTCCGCCTCGCTAAGATCTAAGCTATGGAAAGAACAGCACAAGAGACACAGGGTTTATACTGGTTCGGGCGACCGTTGTGGTGTAATACCCTACTCCAGTGTGTGGTGTGGTGGATTGCCTCTTGGGCTGATGATGATGAGCAATACAAGGAAGAACAGCCTCGCGAGGGTCTGTTCTTGGCTGGGGGGATGAACTGCTAGGAGGAGTTCAGTCACCCTTCTCTCTCTCTCTCTCTTCTCGATTCTCTCTCCGATTTCCATCATAGCTAGTTTCTCTCTTGGCTTCTAGATTCTCCCTTCTTGATTCCGATTTGCATCCTCCTACCCTGGGGGTGGCTAGTCCTATTTATAGGCAAAGGCCCTGGGCCTCTTCCCAAATATTGAGCGGGAAGGGCGCCAACATTTGGCCATTTTGAAGGGGAACATCTGGTACACTTATCCTGACTAAAGTTGGTCCTCGCCTGCCAAAGGCTCTGGTGGTGATGCTGGCTTGGGCTCCACAATGACTTCCTCCCTGCCGTTGGACTAGTCTTGGTCTCGTTGCACCAAAACGGGTGCCTTTTCTTGATGCTCTCGCCTGCGCTTGCTCCCTTTGCACCAAAGAGGAAAGGAGGACACTGCGCGGGCTGGCGCCCACCTGGCACCCTTGGTCATCATGGCTTGCGTCACGGGCACCTCGTGAGGTACCCCGCCTTGATCTCTCCGCCTCCTCGCGAGCCAGCCTGACGAGGCCGTGCCTGAGGAAGCTCCGTGTCGTCCGCCCCGCGAGGCTTGGCCCCTCGCGAGGGTCTTGGGACTGTGTTGATGAAGATGGGCCATGCTGGGCCCCCCTTTGAGCCACGCCACAGGCCACAGGCAGGCAAGTCTGGGGACCCCCGTTCCCAGAACGCCGAGACACCGTCATCGGATAGCTGACTAGTTTACGCTTATTGTGACAGTCAGTTTTCGGCTTTCTCCACTAAGGTGCTTAACCATGTGAGCTGGAAGCACAATCGCAGTGGTTCTCCCTTTGCACACCTAGCCAAACAAAGCGGAACGTAGGAGGCAAGCGCAGGAGCCAGGCAACCCAACTATTGACCGAAGACACAATTCGAAACCAATGCATATATAGTGAGATCTGAGAATGTTTTTGCCGAATCTATAAAGGTATCCGGCATTGCACTGTGAGACTTGTGCTAGAAACACACAAATAGTTTAAAAGTGTCATAAGCTTGGAAAACCAAAAAAGTTAGTAAAAACTTGACGTCCGAACAAGATCAAGTGTTCGGTGCCAATCCGAAAATTGGTCTTAGAAAAAAAGAGTGCTTCTGTTGTGCTTTAACATGACACACCCTATCTCAAGACTTAAAGCGGGTCAGCCTACGGCTTCAACCTCCTATCCCGAAGGCGGAGTACTTCTCATTAGGCCAGTTTAGCAAACTAAACTCTAGCGGCTTTGAGAGAGAGATTAGGCTCCCCAGCTAGTGACCACACACTCGTGTCGAAAAAAAGGAGTGATGAATAATAATAAAAACTTTGCAATAACTAAGAAGAAGAACACTTATTATAAAACGGCTCATATAAATTTAAGAGCCCCCAAGTGACTTGGGTAAAAGAATTTTATGTATAATGATTGTATGTACCGAAGTACTAATATCATATCTTTGTTCACCCGAACTTTAAACGCGTCTTAACCGACCGTCGACTTCTCCCTCTTCGGTCAAGGACCAAAAAGTGTTATGTACTCCACCTGTCGAGAATATCGACAGTGTTTCCAATAACCAGGCAACCGGGCCATAAGGCTGTAACAGACAAAGCGCGCTCACGGAACTTATGCTATATTACAGACGAAGTGTAAGAAGCATCTTCGAAGAAAATAGTACCCCCACCGATACCTTTCTTCGGTGCTCATTATTACCATGAGACTTGTGCAATAGATTTTTTGTACTCATGAGTTCCGTTGTGTGCCGACCATGATTGAGAACAATAAGAGCGCTAGCTTTCGGCTTCACCCAGTCTAAGATTAGAGCTCGGATGACCCGGTCGTGACAATCGCAGAGCTGCTCCCTTTACTCCCTAGCCGAACAATCGGGAACGTAGGGTAAGCACAGGAGCCAGGCAACCCAGCCTGCAAATCGCTTAGGTCAATATGGTGCATATTGTGGCGTAATACGTGAACAAGGAACGAAGCCATACAAGTATAATCATATGCAAGAGTAAAAGCTCCATCAAGGGAGCCCCCAAGTAAACGGGGTATTTGAATTTGTGTGTCACAAACAAAGTTTTGACAAGGAGATTCTCTACAAGCAACTTTTTTTTCAAAAAGGTATAGTGCTTGGTCGAACCGAACAAAAGTTAAAAATTTAAAACTTTGAGCATGAAGGCAACTTAGCTGGTTAATGTGTTCGGTATTGATGACGCGGCCCGAGCATGATGCGGGACAAGGTTCCATCCCCCAAGCCGGTCCCAAGGTGGCGGAGCAAAGAGCTCGGTACTCCGAAGTGGTGACATAGCACGGTCAATGCGGGCCGGCAGAGTGATGCCGAAGTCCCTGGCATGGGGTAATGAAGTGTTGACGAAGCCCCCCATCCAGCCGAGGTGACGTGGTATGTCAGTATGCTGAGTTGACGATACTACCCAACCTGGATCATTTTCCTGTGCACAAAAAATAGTGCAAATCGGAGATAATAGTAATAATAACAATTAAAAAAATCGTTGCATAATAAATAATTTATGCAAAGTCAGTAATAAAAGAAATATGGCCTGGCGCCGAAGTCAATGTCGATGCAGAGCGTCCGCGTGATGCGGTAGAGGCGTGGCAAAGCCTGAATTCACAGGTCGGTCCAAGTTCCGGATGCGGAGTTCGCCGGACCATGTACAAAAACTGACCAAACCACCATGTGACTGTCGTTAATGCGGCCATCATTTGATAGACCTGTGTACATATGATGAACAAACTAGAGTAATAATTGCTTGGGAAAAATGAACCCGAACAAGCAAAAAATACTAGGATTAATAGCACCTGGTTTATTTGTTGTAGCAATCCGAAGAAAGGTGATTCCGAAAATTGGGACTCGATCCACACACCCATTGCCTGATGGGAGATAAAGCGACGGTATGGCGATGCTGGCAAAGGTTGGCTCGCCGAGGCAAAGCCCTCGGTCCAGCTAATGTGACGGGGCTGGTCGGCTAGTGACGCCGAAGTCTCCGGAGTAGGTTGATGAAGAGATGGCGAAGCCCCTGGTCCAGCCGAGATGTCGAAGCCTCGATGTCAGCCGATGAGTCGAAGTAGGTCAGCATGATGGACACCAGCTTGAAGAAGCAATAGTGCGGCCCTGCCAATGCAGGTCGTGACGTGGTCGATGCCGGCTTGATGAAGTGACCATGTGGCGATGCCGGTATGCCCGCTCCGTGTGATCCGTTGGGTGGCGATGTTGGTGATGATTTATCCTTCACGATGCCGGACTCTTGTTCGGCTTGCCGAGATGATGATCCGAAGAAGTTGAGCTCGGCTCAACAAAGTGATGACGTGTCTAGCACAGGTCGGCAGCGTTGGAGCAATATTACCGGACTGGTTTGAGACCAACATAATGATGAAGATGACCTCAGGGGAGGCTTTAAAATTTACGGGCACGTGTTTAAAAACAATGCCCAATACCCTAGAAGAGAATTCCTCTAAAAAGGTTGTCCAATATCACATTCATAAAGAAACATGAATTCGGGTCAAATCTGTATTCGTGCAGAAAACGGATCCGAAAATTGGTCCACTCATCCGAAGTTTCCGGAGTTTGAACCGTCGGATCGAGCTGAAATTTGGAGGGGTGGTAGATATGGGAATTCTGGAGTAGATTAACGGTTGGATCTTCCAAAGGACCTCCGAGCTGGGATCTGGAGACCACGCCCTAAACTCGTCCAGATTCCCGTCCAGATTTGACAGGGCTCCGGTATATTGTAGATTGTCGAAGATTGCCCCATCGGATCTGGACGAAATTTTGCATGGCTGTTGTAGATGTAATTCCGCACTATTCCACTGAAGAAATCGTCAAACCAACGCTCGAGGAGGTGGCGACAACGAATACAAGTTCGCTGTCCATAAAATCAGCACGGCCGCCCGAGGGCAATGTTGACGTTGAGCCCTCGAGCTCCATGGATGACTCCTCTATGATCATGATAGAGATCGGAGTTTATGTTTGAATAAGGCCCCCGTCTGAACATGACGATCGGAGATGGAGCACGGTCCTCGGTCGAGCCAAGGTGACCAGTTGAGCCGGCGACGAAGATGCCGGCGTCGCAGTTGACCTGCGGGCGAGCCATTGATCCTTTTGCCGATCACACAGCGGAACTCTCAATGAAAGCACTAATGTCGGTGTCAAAACCAGCGGATCTCGGGTAGGGGGTCCCGAACTGTGTGTCTAGGATCGATGGTAACAGGAGGCAGGGGCATGATGTTTACCCAGGTTCGGTCCCTCTTGATGGAGGTAATACCCTACGTCCTGCTTGATTTATATCGATGATATGAGTATTACAAGAGTTGATCTACCACGAGATCGTAGAGGCTAAAACCCTAGAAGCTAGCCTATGGTATGATTTTTGTATATGATCTATCGACTAGCCTGGCCTCGGTTGTATAATGCACCAGAGGCCTAGGATAACAAGAGTCCTAGCCGAATGCGCCAGTGGGGAGGAGTCCTTGTCTTGATCACCAAGTCTTGTGGAATCTTCCATGTATGCGGCAGCTGTCCGAACTGGCCCATGAGTATACGTCCATGGGGGTCCTCGGCCCAATCTAACAGATCTGGAGACGACGTGGTGAGTACCCCCTAGTCCAGGACACCGTCAGAGGGCCTCTACACCAACCTTGCTGCCCTTCCGATGATGTGTGAGTAGTTTAACACCAACCTACAGGTCCATAGCTAGTAGCTAGATGGCTTGTTCTCTCTCTTTGATCTTCAATACAATGTTCTCCTCAATGTTCTTGGAGATCTATTCGATGTAATCTTATTTTGCGGTGCATTTGTTGAGATCCAATGAATTGTGGATTAAAATCAGATTATTTATGAATATTATTTGAGTCTTCTCTGAACTCTTCTATGCATGATTAAGATAGCTTTGTATTTCTCTCTAATCTATTGATTTGGTTTGGCCAACTAGATTGGTTTTTCTTGCAATGGGAGAGGTTCTTTCTGATGGGTTCAATCTTGCGGTGTCCTCACCCAGTGACAGTAGGGGTAGTGAGGCACGTATTTGTATTGTTGCCATTAAGGATAAAAAGATGGGGGGTTTTACCGTATTGATTGGAGTTATCCCTCTACATCATGTCATCTTTCTTAAGGTGTTACTCTGTTCTTGTTAACTTAATACACTAGATGCATGCTGGATAGCGGTTGATGTATGGAGTAATAGTAGTATATGTAGGCAGGAGTCGGTCTACTTGTCAAGGACGTGATGCCTATATTCACGATCATTGCCTTAGATACCGTCATAACTTTGCGCCTTTCTATCAATTGCTCAACAGTAATTTGTTCACCCACCATATGTGTTCTTTCAAGAGAGAAGCCTCTAGTGAAAACTATGGCCCCGCATCTATTTCTCATCATATATTTCCATATATATATATATATAATCAAAAACCCAAAAATACCTTGCTAAAATTTATTTATATTTGCTTTATTTTGCCTTTTTATTTAGCTTTTATATCTATCTCTGTTAGATCTCACTCTTGTGAGTGACCATGAATGGATTGACCACCCCTTTTTCGCGTTGTGTGCAAGTGTTTGGAAGTTTGTGCAAGTGTATCCATTAGGGAGTTGCTTATACCTTCTACTGGTTTCGATATCCCGCACTGAACTTGCCCTCGGTTCATCATAGGCTTATCATATCGAGCTCTCACTCGATGATGCCTCCGAAGACCTTTTCCTCGAAGAACCCCTCCTAAAGAGGTACATTAATCTACATACAATTTTTGAAATTTTTAACCCACAAAAACTGTATCAATAAAACTTCACAAGATTGATAGTAACTATTCATATAGATGTCTAGAGGCTATAACAAGCATTGAAACTACTTAGAACTGAAAGAATTCAACATGCAAGCTCATTTACAGCAACACCAAGAGTAGCTAATTACTCAAAATATAAACCACTAGAGCAAAAACTAGTTGAAGCAATGGGGGAGTCACATACCAAGTAGCAATCCCACAAAATAGTTTTGGAAATGGAGCTCCGAGCAAAGAGATCGAAATTCATGGGTTTGGGAGCAAGAACACGAGAGAGAGAGAGAGAGAGAGAGAGAGCTACGTGTATTTTTTTTCCTGGATGTAGGTGATGAACTGAGCTGAATGGATAAGTGAGGGGGGCCTGTGGGGCCCACGCCCTGGTGCCTAGTAGGCACCAGGGGCACCCCTTGTGATGTTTTCAGTACCAAAAATTCTTAAATATTCGGAAAAAATCATGTCAAAATTTTAGATCATTTTGAGCACTTTTATTTTAGGGCACTTTTTTATTACATGGATAATTTACAAAACGGGGTAAACATGCCATTTTATTGTATTTAACTAAAATAACAGAAAACAATAAGTGAGTACATAAGGTTTTGTTTACTAAATTCATCGACCCCATGCCTCTCAAAAATAATCCATTAATAAGGTTGATCAAGTCTCATTAACAACCACTTTCGATTAGCATGAACCCGAAGAATCTTCGTAAAACACTAAGTTACATCAACAGGGATATTCATATCCCCAAAAATAAGTATATCATATTTATTTTTGTCAATAGGAAGAGGGAGTTGAAAACTTCCAATAGTAATTGTCACAGACTTTTCAATAACATTAATACCATTCACTTGAAATTGTTTCTTCGGAAAGTGCAGCATATGCTTATTACTATTGATATGAAGAGTGGCTTTGCTTTTATTGTAATCAATAATAGCCCCTACATTATTCAAAAAGGGTCTACCAAGGATAATTGACATGTTGTCGTTCTCGGGCATCTCAAGTATAACAAAGTTTGTTAAGATAGTAACATTTGCAACAACAACGGGCACATCCTCACAAATACCGATAGGTATGGAAGTTGATTTGTCAGCCATTTGCAATAATATTTCAGTAGGTGTGAGTTTTTTAAAATCAAGTCTTTTGTATAAAGAGAAAGGCATAACACTAACACCGGCTCCAAAATCACATAAGGCAGTTTTGACATAACTTCTTTTAATGGAGCATGGTATAGTTGGTATTCCTGGATCTCCTAGTTTCTTAGGTACTCCATCCTTAAAAGAATAATTAGCAAGCATGGTGGAGATTTCAGCTTCAGGATTTTTTTATTAGTGATAATATGTTTCATTTATTTAGCATAAGGGGCCATCTTTCAAATATTAGTCAGGCGAATACGCAAAAAGACTGGCCTAGGCATTTCAGCAAAGCGTTCGAATTCTTCATCATCCTTTTTCTTAGATGGTTTAGGTGGAAAGGTCATGGGTTTCAAAACCAATGGCTCTCTTTCTTTACCATGTTTTTTAGCAATAAAGCCTCTTTTATCATAACATTTATTTTTAGGTTGTGGGTTATTAAGATCAACAGTAGGTTCTATTTCAACATCATTATCTGGTTCTTTTTCATTGTATGGTTGAGTATCTTAATGAACATTATCATTTTCATTTTCATTATCACTAGGTGAATGTTCATTACCAGTTGAGTTTCAGCATCAGAGATAGAGACATCATTATTATCTTTAGAAGCCTTTTCTACCTCGGATTCACTAGAAGTATGCAAAGTCCGAGCATTCTTCTTTTTTTGTTCTTTCTAGTAGGACTAGGTGCATCGGTATTAATTCTTGAGAGTCTTTTTCAATTATTTTAGGGTGACCTTCAGGATAAAGTGGGTCCTGAGTCATTGTACCTCCTCTAGTCATTACTCTAACAACATGATCATTCATATTATTACTCATTTCATTGGCCAACTCACTTTGAGATTTAGCAACTTGTTCTAACTGATTTTGAACCATAGAAGCATGTTTCCCTACTGCTTTGACATCATTAGTGATTCTAAATAACAAGTCACTCAAGTGAGCAATCATATCAACATTCCGTTTTAACTGTTTCATAACATTTGCATTGAAATGATCTTGCTTAATAATGTAATTATGAGATTCATGTAAGCATTGACTAGGATGTTTATTATAATGGATATCACCTTTTATCAAACTTAATAAAATAATTTACCTCTACCACATGTGGTGGTGCGTCAAGACCATGTATTTCTTCAATAGGCAGTAAATTCTTAACATCTTTAGCTTTAATACCTTTTTCTCTCATACATTTCTTTGCTTCTTGCAAATCTTCGGGACTGAGAACTAAAATACCCCTCTTCTTTGGAGTGGGTTTAGGCGGTGGTTCAGGAAGTGTCCAATCATCATAATTCTTCATTATATTATTCAATAATTCCTCAGCTTGTTCAACAGTTCGTTCCCTGAAAACACAACCAGCACAACTATCTAGAAAATCCCTAGAAGCATCGGTTAGTCCATTATAGAAGATATGAAGTATTTCATTTTTATTGAGAGGATGATCAGGCAAAGAGTTAAGTAATTGGAGAAGCCTCCCCCAAGCTTGTGGAAGACTATCTTCTTGAATTTGCACAAAGTTAAATATTTACTATAAGGTTGCTTGTTTATTACGAGCAGGAAAATATTTTTCAGAGAAGTAATAGATCATATCCTGGGGACTATGCGCACAACTAGGAGAAAGAGTATTCTACCATATCTTAGAATCACCCTTTAATGAGAATGGAAATAACTTGGGAATATAGTAGTGGCAAACTTTTTCATCATGAGCAAATAGGGTGGCTATATCATTTAACTTAGTAAGATGTGCCACAACAGTTTCAGTTTCATAGCCATGGAAAGGGTCATATTCAACCAAAGTAATTAACTATGGGTCGACCGAGAATTCATAATCCTTATCAGTAATAAAGACAGGTGAAGTAGCCAACTTAGGATCATATTAAATTCTAGCATTCAAAGATTTTTCTTTCAACTTGCATAGTAATTTCTTAAGATAATCTCTATCCTTACATGCAAGAAATTCTCTAGCTACCTGTCCATCCATAGCATAACCCTCGGGTATCTCAGGCAATTCATATCTAGGAGAGCTAGGTATAATAGGTGTTCCATAACTCTCTTTGAATAATCTCATTAGTTTCAGTAATCTCATCAGTTTCAGCATTCTCAATTTCTTTAGCTCTAGCAAGTTGTTCATCAAGAAATTATCCTAGTGGCACATTCTTATCAAGCAAGGTACTAGCATCATCATAAGCATCATTCATAGAAGAAGTAGCATCATCAAGTACTTGCGACATATCAGAATTAATAGCAGGTTGTGGAGTTGCAAGCTTACTTAAAACAGAAGGTGAATCAAATGCAGAGCTAGATGACAATTCCTTACCTCCCCTCGTCTTAGAGGAAACGATCTAGGTTCTTGTATCTTTTAGATTCTTCATAATGATCAATAGATATAAATCCCAAGTGACTCGACAAATATTGCTATGCTCCTCAGAAATGGCGCGAGAAAAAGCTCTTGATAACTCACAAGTATAGGGGTCTGCAATAGTTTTCGAGGGCAGAGTATTCAACCCAAATTTATTGATTCGACACTAGGGGAGCCAAAGAATATTTGTAAGCATTAATAGTTGATTTGTCAATTCAACCACACCTGGAGAATAAATATCTACAGCAGAGTGATCAGTAGCACAGTAGTATGATAGTTTGATACTAGTAGTAACGATAGCAACGGTAATGGTAACAATAGTAACAGTGGTTTGTAGCAATTGCAGAAGTAGTAGCAACAATAGTAACTTAGCAAGAACAATATGTGAAAAGCTTGTAGGCATTGGATCGGTGATAACATTGGATAATATTCATCATATAATAGTCATAACCTAGGGTGACACAGAACTAGCTCCAGTTCGTCAATGTAATGTAGGCATGTATTTCGTAAATAGTCATATGTGCTTATGGAAATGAACTTGCATGACACCTTTTGTCCTACCCTCCTATGGTAGCGGGGTCCATAAGGAAGCTAATGGATATTAAGGCCTCCTTTTAATAGAGGACCGGAACAAAGCATTAACACATAGTGGATACATGAACTCCTCAAACTACGGTAATCACCGGAAAGAATTCCAATTATTGTCACCTTGGGGTATGCGTATCATAACACGTAGCAGGTGCATATAACTTGCAAGATTGGATCAAGAACATAGATATAATGTTGAAAACATGAAGGGTTCAAATCTGAAATCATGGCACTCGGGCCCTAGTGACAAGCACTAAGCATAGCAAAGCCGTAACAACATCAATCTTAGAACATAGTGGATATTAGGGATCAAGCCCTAACAAAACTAACTCGATTACATGATGAATATCATCCAACCCATCACCGTCCAGCAAGCCTACGGAGAATTACTCACTCCCGATGGTGAGCATCATGGAATTGGTGATGGAGGATGGTCGATGGTGATGTAGACGGAAGATCCCCCTCTCCGGAGCCTCGAACGGACTCCAGATCTAGCCTCCCGATGAAGAACAGGAGGTGGCGGCGGCTCCGTATCCTAAAACACAATGAAACTTCCTCTCCTATTTCTCCGAAAATAGGATTTTATAGAGTTGGAATTAGGGTCAGCGGAGCCTCATGGGCCCCACTACCCACCAGGGCGCGCCAAAGCGGGGTGGTGCTCCCTGATCCCTAGTGGGTAGCTGGGCCCTGATGGAAATATGCCATAGAGGCAATAATAAAATGGTTATTATTATATTTCCTAAATCATGATAAAGGTTTATTATTCATGCTAGAATTTTATTGACCAGAAACTTAAATACATGTGTGGATACATAAACAAATAAAGTGTCCCTAGTGGGCTCTACTAGACTAGCTCATTGATCAAAGATGCCTAAGGTTTCCTAACCATAGACATGAGTTGTCATTTGATAATGGGATCACATCATTAGGAGAATGATGTAATGGACAAGACCCAACCATTAGCATAGCATATGATCGTTCAGTTTATTGCTACTACTTTCTTAATGTCAAATACACGTTTATTCGACCATGAGATCATGCAACTCCCGGATACCAGAGGAATACCTTGTGTGCTATCAAACATCACAACATAACTAGGTGATCATAAAGATGCTCTACAGGTATCACTAAAGGTGTTTGTTGAGTTGGCGTGAATTGAGATTGGGATTTGTCACTACATGTAACGGAGAGGTGTCTCTAGGCCCTCTTGGTAATACATCATCACAAGAAGCTTGCAAGCAAAGTGACTAATGAGTTAGTTACAAGTTGATGTATTATAGAACGAGTAAAGAGCCTTGCCGGTAACGAGATTGAACTAGGTATAGAGATACCGACGATCGAATCTCGGGCAAGTAACATAATGACAAACAAAGGGAATTACATATGTTGTCATAAAGGTTCAACCGATAAAATATCTTCGTGGAATATGTTGGAATCGATATGGGCATCGAGGTCCTGCAATTGGTTATTGACCAGAGAGGTGTCTCGATCATGACTACATAATTCCCGAACCCGCAGGGTCGCACGCTTAACGTTCTTTGATGCCAGAGTAGTATTGGGATATTTGATGAGTGGTAACGAAATGTTGTTCGGAGTCCCAGATGAGATCCAAGATGTCACGAGGAATCTCGGAATGGTCGAGAGGTAAAGATTTATATATGGGAAGTCATATATTGGGTTCTGGAAAAAGGTGTAATTTTTCGGTATTGTACCAGGAAGCTTCCAAAAGGTTTCGGAGGATTCCGAAGGGGTCTGAAAGTCCACAAGTGGGTCCACTACAAACCAAGGGCTAGCACGGGCTGTGGGGAGGTTCCCTGGCTTTATTGGGCTAGGCACACCAAGTCCTCAAAATCCCATGTGGCTAGGGAAGGAAAAAAAGGAAGGAGTCCTAGTAGGAATAGGATTGGACTTGGAGTCCAAGTCCTCTCCCCCTTAGCTGCACTCTAGGGCTTGGAGGGGCTGTTTCCCATGCCCCTCCACCTTCATATAGAGGGGAGGAGGCGCCCCAAGAGTACGCATCAAGCCCTTGGCGCCCCTCTCTCTCCCGTTACTCCATAGTTCCACCGCCTCGTCTCGGCGACGCTTAGCAAAACGCTGTTGGTGCTCCATGACCACCACACCGTCATGTTGGTTATGATCCCATCTACATCTCCTCTCCCTCTTGCTCGATCAAGAAGGAGGAGACGTCATCGATCCGCACATGTGCTAAACTCGGAGGTGCTGTCTGTTTGGCACTAGATCGGTTGGATCGTGGTCGATAAATGCTTCCGCTTAGCGATCTACTAGGTATGAAGATGCTCTCCCCCTCTCATAGCTATGAATCTCTATGGATAGTTGTTTCGTGTGCGTAGAAATTTTGTTTTCCATGCAATGTTCCCCAACAGTAGCATCTGAGATAGGTCTATGTGTAGATGATATGCATGAGTAGAACACAAAGGAGTTGTGGGCGGTGATGGTCATACTTCTTACCACCAATGTATTAATTTGATTCGGTGGTATTGTGGGATGAAGCAGACCGGACCAACCTTACATGTCCACGCACATGAGACCAGTTCCATCGACTGACATGCAACTTCTTTTGCATAAAGGTTGTTGGCGGGTGTTTGTTTCTCCTACTTCAGTTAAATCGAATTTTACTATGGTCCATCCTTGAAGAAGGTTAAAATAGAAAACTTGATAACCACCATTGTGGTTTTGCGTAGGTAAGAATGGTTCTTGATAGTTGCCTATGGCAGCCACGTAAAACTTGCAACAACAAAGTAGAGAACATCTAACTTGTTTTTGCAGGGTATGTTGTGATGTGATATGGTCAAGACATGATGTGATATACGTTGTTGTATGAGGTGATCATGTTTTGTAATATTGACAACCGGCGGGAGCCTTAGGGTTGTCTCATAATTATTGTATGAAATGCAAGCGCCATGTAATTTGTTTACTTTATCGCTATGCGTTAGCAATAGTTGTAGAAGCAATAGTTGGCGATATGACCCCGACGCAATGACGGAGATCAAGGTGTCGAGCCGGTGATGATGGAGATCATGACGATGGTTTGAAGATGGAGATCAAAATCACAAGATGATGATGGCCATATCATGTCACATATTTAGATTGCATGTGATGTTTATCCTTTATGCATCTTATTTTGCTTAGAACGGCGGTAGCATTATAAGATGATCCCTTCACTAAATTTCAAGATAAAACTGTTCTCCCCGAGTATGCACTGTTGCCAAAGTTTGTCGATTCGGAGCACCTCGTGATGATCGGGTGTGATAGACTCTACGTTCACATAGAACGGGTGTAAGACAGTTTTGCACCAGCAGAATACTTGGGTTAAACTTGACGCGCCTAGCTAATATGTCTCCAACGTATCTATCATTTTTGATTGTTCCGTGTTGTTATATTATCATTCTTGGATGTTTTACAATCATTTTATATCATTTTTGGAACTAACCTATTGACATAGTGCCCAATGCATGTTGCTGTTTTTTGCTTGTTTTTTACATCGTAGAAAATCAATATCAAGCAGAGTCCAAATACAGCGAAACATTTTGTGGAATTTTTATGGACCAGAAGACACCCAATGGGTCAGAGAAGCACCTGGGGGGGGGGGTGCCCCGAGGGGGGCACAACCCACCAGGGTGCGCCTGGGCCCCCAGGCGCGCCCAGGTGGGTTGTGCCCACCTCGGTAGCCTCCCGCACCGCCTCTTTGCTCTATAAATACCCCAATATTCCAGAAACCCTAGGGGAGTCGATGAAAATTAATTCCAGCCACCGCAAGTTCCAGAACCACCAAATCCAATCTAAAAAGCATCACAGAGGGGTTCATCATCCTCATTGGTGCCTCTCCGATGATGCGTGAGTAGTCTTTTGTAGACCTTCGGGTCTGTAGTTAGTAGCTAGATGACTTCCTCTCTATCTCTCCCTCTCTCTCTCTCTCTCTTTTCATTCTCAATACAATGGTCTCTTGGAGATCTATTTGATGTAACTCTTTTTGCTGTATGTTTGTTGGGATCCAACGAACTTTTAGTTTATGATCAGATCTATGTTTTTATCCATGAAAGTTATTTGAGTCTTTTGATCTCTTATTTGCATGATTACTTATAGCCTCATATTTCTTCTTCGAATCTTTGGTTTAGTTAGGCCAACTAGATTGATTTTTCTTGCCATGGGAAGAGGTGCTTTGTGATGGGTTCGATCTTACGATGCTTGATCCTAGCGACAGAAGGGGAACTGACACGTATGTATCGTTGCTATTAAGGATAACATGATGGGGTATATTTCTACATAAATAGATCTTGTCTACATCATGTCATCGTTCTTATTGCATTACTCTGTTTCTCCATGAACTTAATACATTAGATGCATGCTGGATAGTGGTCGATGTGTGTAGTAATAGTAGTAGATGCAGGCTGGAGACAGTCTACTAATCTTGGACGTGATGCCTATATAATGATCATTACCTGGATATCGTCATGATTATTTGAAGTTCTATCAATTGACCAACAGTAATTTTTTTACCCACCGTTGCTATTTTTCTCGAGAGAAGCCACTAGTGAAACCTACGCCCCCGGGTCTCTTCTTTATTATATTTGCCTTCGCGATCTATTTTTATTTGCTTTTATTTTCAGATCTATTAATCCAAAAACCCAAAAATACCTTTCTGCAATTTTTATTTATTTATTTTATCTCGCATTCCCACGAGATCTATTTATCCAATCTACTACATTTTACCTATCTTTTTACCCGTGAGGGATTGACAACCCCTCTCTTACGTTAGGTTGCAAGTATTTGTTCTTTGTGTGCATGAGTTGTTTACGTGATGTTGCATGGTTCTCCTACTGGTTTGATAACGTTGGTCTCAACACTGAGGGAAATACTTACCATAGTTGTGTTGCATCGTCCCTTCCTCTTTGGGGAAATACCGACGTAGTTCAAGCCACATCACTAGCATGTACACACCTGGTCTCGGAACACTGTATACCGAAAGGTCGAATGTGAGTCATATAGTAGATATGATCAACATAGAGATGTTCACCATTGATGACTACCCCATCTCACGTGATGATCAGACATGGGTTAGTTGATTTGGATCATGTATCACTTACATAACTTGAGGGATGTTAATTTAAGTGGGAGTTCATTAGTAATTTGATTAATTGAACTTAACTTATCATGAACTTAGTGTTAATAGTTTTTGCATATCTATGTTGTAGATCAATTGCCCGTGCTACCGTTCCCTTGTATTTTAATGCATTCCTAGAGAAAACTAAGTTAAAAGATGATGGTAGCAACAATGCTGACTGGGTTCATGATTTGAGGATTATCCTTATTGTTGCACAGAAGAATTATGTTCTTTCTACACCACTAGGTGACAAACCTGCTTCAGGAGCTGATACAGACGTTATGAACTTTTGACAAGCTCGATCTGATGACTACTTGATAGTTTAGTGCGCCATGCTTTATGGCTTAGAACCGGGGCTCCAAAGACGTTTTGAACGCGATGGAACATATGAGATGTTCCAAGAGCCTAAATTGGTATTTCAGGCTCATGCCCGTGTTGAGAGGTATGAGACCTCTAACAAGTACTTTGCCTACAAGATGGAGGAGAATAGCTCAGCCAGTCAACACGTGCTCAGAATGTCTGGGTACTACAATCACTTGAATCAAGTGGGAGTTAATCTTCCAGATAAGATAGTGATTGACATATTTCTCCAGTCACTATCACCAAGCTACTAGAGCTTCGTGATGAACTATAATATGCAAGGAATGACTAAAACAATTTCCAAGCTCTTCGTGATGCTGAAATAGGCGAAGGTGGAAATCAAGAAAGAGCATCAAGTGTCGATGGCTAATAAGACCACTAGTTTCAAGAAAAAGTGCAAGGGAAAGTAAAGGAACTTCAAAAGGAATGGCAAGTAAGTTGATGCTCCCATGAAGAAGCCCAAAGCAAGACCCAAGCCTGAAACTGAGTACTTCTACTTCAAATGAAATGGTCACTGGAACCAGAACTGCCCCAAATACTTGGCAGATAAGAATGATGGCAAAGTAAAAAAAAGGTACATTTGATATACATGTTATTGATGTGTACCTTACTGGTGCTCATAGTAGCCCCTAGGTATTTGATGCCGGTTTAGTTGCTAAGATTACAAACTTGAAATAGGAGTTGCAGAATAAATGAAGACTAGTTAAGGGCGAGGTGATGATGTTTGTTGGAATTGTTTCCAAGATTGATATGATCACCATCGCACACTCCCTCTACCTTCGGGATTAGTGATGAGCCTAAATAAATGTTATTTGGTGTGTGCGTTGAGCATGAACATGATTAGATCGCGTTTATTGCAAATATGGTTATTCAATTAAGTTAGAGAATGATTGTTGTTCTGTTTACATGAATAGAACCTTCTATGGTCATACACCCAATGTAAATGGTTTATTGAAACTCGATCATAGTGATACACATATTCATAATATTGATGCCAAAAGGTGCAAAGTTGATAATGATAGTGCAACACACTTGTGGCACTGCTGTTTAGGTCATATTAGTGTAAAGCGCATGAAGAAACTCCATGTGGATGGACTTTTGGAACCACTTAATTACGAATCATTTGATACTTGCGAACCATGCCTCATGGGTAAGATGACTAAAACTTTGTTCTTGGGAACAATGGAGCGAGCTAATGACTTATTGGAAATAATACATACCGATGTATTCGGTCTGATGAGTGTTGAGGCACGTGGCGGGTATCGTTATTTTCTGACCTTCACAGATGGTTTGAGTAGATATGGGTATATCTACTTGATGAAAGACAAGTCTAAAACATTTGAAAAGTTCAAATAATTGCAGAGTGAAGTGGAGAATCATCACACTAAGAAAATAAAGTTTCTACGATCTGATCGTGGAGGCGAATATTTGAGTTATGAGTTTGGCCTTCATTTAAGACAATATGGAATTGTTTCACTACTCACGCCACCTGGAACACCACAGCGTAGGTGTGTTCAAATGCCGTAACCGTACTTTATTAGATATGATGTGCTATATGATGTCTCTTACCGATTTGCCTTTATCATTTTAGGGTTATGCATTAGAGACTGCCGCATTCACGTTAAATAGGGCATCGTATAAATCTGTTGAGACAACACCGCATGAACTTTGGTTTGGCAAGACACCTAAGTTGTCGCCTCTTAAAGTTTGGGGATGCATCGCTTATCTCAAAAGGCTTCAGCCTGATAAGCTCGAAACCAAATCGAAGAAGTGTGTCTTCATAGGATACCCTAAGGAAACAATTGGGTACACCTTCTACCACAGATCTGAAGGCAAGATCTTTGTTGCCAAGAATGGGTCCTTTCTAGAGAAGGAGTTTCTCTTGAAAGAAGTGAGTGGGAGGAAAGTAGAACTTGATGAGGTAATTGTACGTTCTCTCGAATAGGAAAGTAGCACATCACAGAAAACCGTTCCCGTGATGCCTACACCAACTAGAGAGGAAGCTAATGATGATGATCATGAAACTTCGGATCAAGTTACTACTAAATCTCATAGGTCAACTAGACACGTTGCGCACCAGAGTGCTACGGTAATCCTGTCCTGGGAGTCATGTTATTAGACCACGGCGAACCTACAAACTATGAAGAAGCTATGATGAGCCCAAATTATGATAAATGTCTTGAGGCCATGAAATCTGAGATAAGATCCATGTATGAGAACAAAGTATGGACTTTGGTGGATTTGCCCGATGATCGGCAAGCCATTGAGAATAAATGGATATTCAAGAAGAAGATGAACGCTGAAGGTAATGTCACTATCTACAAAGCTCGACTTGTCTCAAAAGGTTTTCGACAAGTTCAAGGGGTTGACTACAATGAGACTTTCTCATCCGTAGTGATGCTTAAGTCTGTCCAAATCATATTAGCAATTGCCGCATTTTATGATTATGAAATATGGCAAATGGACGTCAAAACTGCATTCCTTAATGGATTTCTTAAAGAAGAGTTGTATATGACGCAATCAGAAGGTTTTGTCGATCCTAAAGTTGTTAACAAAGTGGCAAGCTCTAGTGATCCATCTATGGACTGGTGCAAGCTTCTCGGAGTTGGAATATACGCTTTGATGATGTGATGAAAGCATATGGTTTTATACAGACTGATGGTGAAGCCCGTATTTACAAGAAAGTGAGTGGGAGCTCTGTAGCATTTCTGATATTATATGTGGATGACATATTGCTATTCGAAATGATATAGAATCTCTAGATATCATAAAAGGATACTTGAATAAGAATTTTTCAATGAAAAATCTTGGTGAAGCTACTTACATATTGGGCATCAAGATCTATAGGGATAGATCGAACGCTTAATAGGACTTCCATAAAGCACATACCTTGGCAAAGTTCTGAAGAAGTTCAAAATGAACCAGTCAAAGAAAGGGTTCTTGCCTGTGTTGCAAGGTGTGAAGTTGAGTAAAGACTCAAAGCACGACCTCGGCCATAGGTTCTATTATGTATGCCATGCCATGTACCAGACATGATGTGTGCCTTGCCATGAGTTTGGCAAGAGGGTACTGTTAGCATTCTGGGAACGGGGGTCCCTAGACTTGCCTGCCTGCGGCCCACGGCGAGGCTTTGCTGACAGGCCTGTACGGCCCATCTTCATCAACAAGGAATCAATACCCTCCCAAGGGGCCAAGCCTCGCGAGGCGGACGACACAAGACCTCCTCAGGAGCGGCCTCACCAGGCTGGCTTGTGAGGGGTAGAGAGTTCAAGGCCAGGCAAACCTCGCGATGCTCTCGTGACGTAAGCCATGACGATCGAGACCAGGCGGGCGCCAGCGCGTGTAGCGTCCTTGTTTCCTCTTTGGTGCTAAGGGGGCAAGCGCAGGTGCGGAGTATCGAGACATCAAACAAAGGTTTCCATATTGGTGCAACGAGACCAAGACCAGAAGGACAGCAGGACGGAGGTCACTGTGGAGCCCAATACGGCGTCAGCGCCAGAGCCTTTGGCAGGCGAAGACTACTTTTGTAAGGATAACGTGTACTAGATGTCCCCTTTCAAATTGGTCGTTGTTGGCTCCCTTCCCGCTCAATATTTGGGGATAGGACCAAGGCCACTATAAATAGAACTAGCCACCACCATAGCTAGAGTGGAGAGATCGGGGATTGGAGCCACCACATCCTTAGCGGCACACCCACCAAGCACAAGAACACCTCAACCTCAGGAGGTTGTTCTTCCCCTTGTATTGTTCATCATCAGCCCAAGAGGCAATCCACCACCACCACACTGGAGTACGGTATTACACCACAATGGTGGCCTGAACCAGTATAAATCTTGTGTCCTCTGTGTTGCGAGTTCGTCGAGTTAGTCTGTAAGATCTTAGCTAAGTTAGGACGTGGATCGATAGGGGGAAGATCTTCGCGCGCACCCCTGTGTTCGAACCTTAATGGTTTTGCCGGAACTCGTGATCCGACATTTGGCGCGCTAGGTAGGGGTGCGCCGGAGTCTTCCTTCCGTCGAATCACGCTCCACCATCTCCATGCCCGCTCCCCATGCCGGGTGCCTCTCCAGCTGGATCTACCGGTGCCCACGGCAGCGCTCGGAAGCTCCAAGCCCTTGCCCCCGCCTTGCGGCAGGTGAAGTGGCCACCCAAATTCAAGCCGGAGATGCCGCCGCGCTACGACGGCGCGGCGGACCCGTTGGCTTTCCTGCTAGCGTACGAGGAGGCTGTCCTGGAAGCCGGGGTGAGGACAAGATGATGGCCAACTGGTTCCCAATGGCCCTTCTAGGCATGCCGCGCGCCTGGCTCCTCCATTTGCTGAAGTATTCTGTCACCACCTTGGAGGAGCTGCGCAACCTCTTCATCACTCGCTTCGGGGAACCGGCGGCCCCCATCATCGCAGCCCTTCTCGGCGGTTCACAAGCACGACCCTCGGATCGGCATGTCAAGTCGTACTTTCACCAGATCGGCGCCGCTTCCAAGTGCCCGGGGGCTCCGCCCGGCTGGGCCACGCCTGAGGCCAACCTCACCTTCGACTCGGAGGATCATCCCGCCTCCACCGTCGGCTCGGGTGCGCTCCCGATGCTGCGCGCACCCACCATCTGCCACGTATCCATCACCAAGACGTTCGTCGACGGCGGCGCCTGCCTCAACGTGCTCTCCGTCGAGGCCGTCAGCCTCCTTCACATACCGTTCGAGCGGCTCCGCCCCAGCAAGCCCTTCTCGGGGGTTGGTGGAGGCCCCGCCCGCTCCCTGGGACAGATCCGCCTCCCCATGACCTTCGGCATGCGCGACAACTACCGCACTAAGCTCATCGACTTTGACATCTCCCGCATTAGCCTCCCGTACAACACCATCCTCGGGTACCCAGCTCTAGCCCAGTTCATGGCAGCAACCCATCCTTCCTACAATCTCATGAAGATGTCGGGGAGCCAGGGTGTCCTCACCATCAAGGGGGGCGCCATGGAGGCCCTGGCGGCGCACAAGCTTGCCCTCAAGGCCGCCGCAACAGCACGACCCATCGACACGGATACCTCCAAGGCCAAGGGAGCCGCACCAACCAAGAAGAAGCAGTTCTTCACTCAGGACAAGGCAGGAACCAAGCAGGTGTTGGTCGAGGAGGACGGGTCCTCAGGGGAAACCTTTACCATAGGTGCCAACCTCGATCCTGCTCAGGAGGAGGCGCTAGTGAAGTTTTTGTGTGCAAACAAGGGAGTGTTTGCCTGGGAGCCCGATCAGCTGGTAGGGGTCCCATGTAACGCCCCGGACACACCCGCCGGTGGTCGTTACTCCTGGCAGGATCTAGACTGGCCCCACAAATCAATACTAGCCTTTTCTGTGCACTTTGTCCTCACTCATGCGCACCCGGGGGCAACTTCCCAGTCGGTCACCCATCCTGACACTACTCCAAGCTGAGCACGCTTAACTTTGAAGTTCTATCCGAATGGGCTCCCAGAAAAGAAGGAATTCCTTATTGATATGAGTAGTCTATCATCCCTAATAAGCCAGGCTATCACATCCCAAGAGAGGTAATAGAGAACCACCTGAATGTGTGCCCCAATGTACGTCCCGTGAAGCAGAAGGCAAGGCGGCAGTCCACGGAGAAGCAAGCTTTCATCGTCCAAGAGACCCGCAAGTTGGAGGCTGCGGGTGTCGTTCGCGAGGTTCGGTACCCCGAATGGCTGGCGAACCCTGTCATCGTCCCCAAGAAAGGCGGGAACGAGCGGATGTGCGTCGACTTCACCAAACGCAACAAGGCCTACCCCCTAGATCTATTCCCGCTTCCACGCATCGACCAGATCGTCGACTCCACCGCTGAGTGCGAGTTGCTATGCTTCCTGGATGCGTTCTTAGGATATCACCAGATCAAGATGGCGGTAGAAGATGTGGAGAAGACAGCCTTCCTGATCCCGTGTGGGGTGTACTGCTACACTTGCATGCCATTTGGGCTGCGCAACGCAGGCGCAACCTTCCAGCGGCTCATGCACATTGCCTTAGGGCGGCACCTCGGGAGAAATGTTGAAGCCTATGTCGATGACATCGTGGTGAAGTCTCGGGAGGCGGGGACCTTGATCCAAGACCTAGAGGAGACCTTTGAAAGCCTTCGCCAGGTGGACTTGCGACTCAACTCGGAGAAATGTGTGTTCGGCATCCCTTCCGGCAAGCTGCTGGGTTTCCTGGTGTCCCATAGGGGGATTGATGCCAACCCGGAGAAGGTCAAGGCCATTGAAGACATGAGTTCACCACAGACCCTCAAGGAAATGCAGAAGTTGGTTGGACGGGTGACTTCGTTGGGGCGCTTCATCTCCAAGCTAGGAGAGCACGCCCTACCCTTCTTCAACCTGATGAAAAAGAATGACACATTTGAGTGGACCCCGGAGGCCGACCAAGCCTTTAAAGACCTCAAGAGATACCTGGCCAGCCCTCCAGCGATGATGGCGCCGCGACCTCGCGAGCCCCTAGTGCTCTATCTTGCCGCCACCCCGTACTCAGCCAGCACAACTCTGGTGGCGGTTCGGGAAGAACACCAAGCCAAGGGTGCATCATGCCGTGACATGCCTCCAGCAGAGACGAGGCAAGACCAGAAGGGCGCCACAAGGGCCGCAGCAGCAGCGGCAGAGGATCGGGCTCTGCAGGACGATGCCCCTAAACTCGCGAAGACTTCGGCGAGCAATCAAGCGTCAGGGGCCCTACCCCCTTAGGAGGCACCCCAGCTTCTAGAAGACACAAACCACATCAGCACGCCTACCCTCGTCAAGCACCCGGTATACTTCGTCAACACGGTGTTATGGGATGCAAGAGCAGGGTACCCCATGCCTCAGAAGCTCCTACTCGCGCTCCTGGTGGTCTCGCGAAAGCTGCGGCACTACTTCTAGGGCCACCCCATCAAGCTGCGGCACTACTCAGGAGCCCCAACTCTGCCGAAAGAGTCGCTGAATGGAACATCGAGTTGCAAGCATTCCAGTTGGAGTTCAGTACTACCAAGGTCATCAAGGGAGCTGCGCTCGCTAATTTCATGGCAGAATGGACAGACGCCCCGGCGCATGAAGAAAGGGAAGACCGGTCCCTCTCCCCGGGAAGCGAGGCGCCTGACGGCTGGGTCATGTATTTCGATGGTGCCTTCGTGCGCCAGGGCGCGGGGGCTGGAGCAGTACTCATCTCACCCAGTCAGGAGAAGCTCTACTATGCCGTGCAGCTCTGCTTCCAGCAGGGCGAGAAGGTCTCCAACAACATTGCAGAATACAAAGGCCTCATAGCCGTCCTGAAGGTTGCGACGGCATTGGGGGTGAAGCGTCTCACTATCAGGGGCGACTCACAGCTCCTCGTCAACTTCTCCAACAAGGTATATGAGCCGAAGGACGAGCACATGGAAGCATACCTTGCGGAGGTGCGCAAGATGGAGAAGCAATTTCTGGGACTGGAGTTGCAGCACGTGGCCCATGGCACCAACAAGGAACCTGACGACATCGCCAGCAGAGCGTCCAAGCGAGAGCCCCAGGAGCATGGCGTCTTCGAGGAGTGGCTTTTCAAGCCATCAGCAACGCCACCGCTTCCAAGAACAGCTCAGCCTCGGGAGGAACCCCTGCAGCCGCCTGCCACAGGAGCCCCAGCCTGTGGCCCGACCTCAGGAGAGCCCCTACTCCTGGTGCTCGAGCCACAGGAGGGATGCTGGACCAGGAATTCAAGGAATACCTGATGCAAGGGGCGTTGCCGGAGAAGGAGGAGGACGCGGAGCGCGTGGCCCGTCAGGCCATAGCATACTGCATCCAAGATGGTGAGTTATACAGGAAGCGACCAAATGATGTTTCACTGTGTTGTATCTCCAGGGAACAGGGGAAAGAGCTAATAGCTGACATACACGGCGGGGACTGTGGGCAGCACTCGTCGTCGCGGACCCTCATCGGCAAGACATTCCGAAGTGGATTCTACTGGCCTATGGCACACAACGACACGGGCGAGCTAGTGAAGTCCTGCGAGGCCTGCCAATTCCATGCCAAGCAGATCCATCAACCAGCTCAGGGCCTCCAGACCATTCCACTCTTGTGGCCGTTCGCGGTCAGGGGGA
Organism: Triticum dicoccoides; assembly: GCF_002162155.2. Lineage (NCBI taxonomy): Eukaryota > Viridiplantae > Streptophyta > Magnoliopsida > Poales > Poaceae > Triticum > Triticum dicoccoides. Next base: position 360,173,985 of record NC_041384.1, on the reverse strand, counting down.
TGGATATTCCGGGCCCGTTCCCTCGGGCGCCTGGGGGCTATCGATACCTCTACGTCGCAATCGACAAGTTCACTAAGTGGCTGGAGGTTGAAGCCGTCTGCGCCATCCCAGCTGGCTCTGCAGTCAAGTTCATCAAGGGCCTCGTGAGCCGTTTTGGGGTCCCCAACTGCATCATCACTGTTAATGGCTCGCAGTTCACTAGTAATATCTTCGTGTCATATTGTGCTAACCTTCGAACGCAGATCTGCTACGCCTCGGAAGCACACCCAGGAGCAATGGCCAGGCCAAACGCGCCAACGTGGAGGTCCTGAGGGGCCTCAAGACCAGGACCTTCAAGAAGAAGCTCGAAGCCTGCGGCAGGGGCTGGCACGACGAGCTCCAGTCCGTGCTATGGTCGATACGCACCTCCGCCACCAAGCCAATGGGTGAAATCCCGTTCTTCCTCGTCTACGGAGCAGAAGCAGTCCTCCATCACGAGGTCAAGCATCGCTCCGCACGGGTCCTCGCATTGACGAGACGCAGCAGGACGCCACGCGGGGGATGGACCTCGTGCTGGGGGAGGAACGTCGCCGCGAGGGTGCACTACGGGCGGCGAGATACCAGCAGTCGTTGCGGCGGTACCACTGTTGCAGCGTACGCTCTAGGACTCTTGAGGTGGGTGACCTCATCCTGAGGCGGGTGCTCTCCGGGGAGGGGCTGCATAAGCTCTCACCCATGTGGGAGGGCCCGTTCAAGGTCATCCACGTCTCCAGGCGTGGCGCCGCGCGCCTAGAGACGCAGGACGGGGTACCCTTCTAGAACGCCAGGAACATCCAACACCTCCAGAAGTTCTACCCATGAAGAAAGGCCCAGTGCATGTGAAGAAGGCCCGGTGCCTGTGAATAAAGGCCCAGTGCCTGTGAAGAAGGCCCGGTGCCTGTGAAGAAAGGCCCAGTGCCTATGAAGCAAGGCCCGGTGCCTGTGAAGAAAGGCCCAGTGCTTGTGAAGAAAGGCCGCGTTCCTGTGAAGAATCGCCGCCCGTGACACTCTCACGTCATAAGGAGTGGGGTTGAACATGCCCCGGAGACTCAGGAGAGCCGCCCTTGGGCCTCGGGGGCTCCCTCCCATGCTGAGTGGCAGCACTTAGCTCCGCGCTGGTGAGAAGACGTCGAAGACTAGACTAGGAGCCGGACGCGGCTTTTCATTTGCTTTCCGAAGTTGGCTCGCCCCTCTTTTAATTGAAATTTCCTTTCTGGTGTCTCTTGTTGGTCCCGTTTTATCGCTTTCTGTCTATGTTTCTGCCTTCGACTCTTTGGTCGACCTGTAATCTCCCTCACATCCCTCGCAAGGGGGCTGAACAGGTACCTTCCCGAGCTTCCTCCTTCTATCTTTTCACGAGGCACCCTCGTTCGAGCCCACAAGCTGGCGGACCTCTCCTAATCCGTGCATCATGGGTATAGCGATCCGAAGCGCCGAGTCAAAGCCAGCGGTGCCTACGACCAAGCCCCGGGTGAGCGATAAACCTCTTGACGAATTTTTTGTAGTTCCTAAGCACACATCAGGTCAAGGAGGCCTTGACGGGTACTAGGAAGCAAGCGCCTCGTGAAGAGGAGGCCACTCAAAATAAGTCAAGCTAAGTTATCCTACATAAAACGACGATGTTGCGACACAGCACAGGAACAGCAAACATAACATAACGATTGAGATCATAGTTCGATACACGCCCCTCTAGGGCCCATTCTGGTTTCTTTCTGATGCAGGAAGAAAAGGAAGAACAAAATAGAAGCGGCGCCTACAACGGTCCATGGGGGCAGGCCCCAGCACCCTCCTGAGCTCAGCCGGACCCCTCCTCACGCTTCACGGAGGTGCAGCGACGAGACGACCCACCACCGTCTTCGAAGCGGGCATGGCGGCGTGGCGGCTGGTCGTAGCCGCCACTGCTGGAGCTATTGCTGGGGGAAGAGGTGCCATAGCCGGACGATACACGGTCGGCACAAGGGCCGGGTTCGCCTTCATCCTCCTCGCGGCCGTCGTCAAGGCCGAGCACCTCCTCACTGTCGTTCACCTCGGGGCAGCACCCGGCGTGGCGACCATCTTCCCCAAACACCCTCACATAGAGGGTCACGTCACCATCGTACTTGAAGTGAAGGGTGCACCGCCTGCACAAGCCGCGCATGCGGGCGAACGTCTGCCAACCACAGGCCAGAGCTATATTGCCCGCGGCGGAGACCTCGACCGCGACCCATGAAGCCCTGCTGCAGCAGCCGTCTGCCTATAGCCAAAGCCTGCCAGGACCTGAGGCCGGCAGCTCATCAGCGAAGAAGCGCGGGAGCTGAATCCAGTTGTCGGCCGGGTTCTTCGACCAGATGACGAACTCCGGCAACATTTCCGCCGAGTGGAACCGCGGCCGGGGAGGCCGCGCGACCACGGCACGACTCCCTTCATCAACGGGACCACCACGACCGGAGCGACCCCTGCCCCACGAAGCGGCACCACCACGGCCACCCGGAGCCGTGGCGGGGGTTGCGGTGTGCTTGTGGGGACGGCCGCATCCACGCTTGGGCACCGGAGAGCCGAGCCCCTCGCGAGGGGCCTTCCCCTTCTCCGCGGCGGTGAACCTCCTCGACAGCGCCATTGGTAGCAGGAGTGGAGCAAGGGAGGGGAAGAAGCGGGAGAGGCAGAGGAATGATAGGGGACGGGGGCTCCGCCCCCTCCCATTTATACAAGGAGAAGGCCAGCCAGCACCCCCCATGATCACAGGTAATGATGGTTTTCCTTGCATGTCGGAGGGACTTGTCACGTCAGAGAATTGCCGAGACAGCATGGGGAAGTGGAGATGCCCACGACCAATCAACTGCTGATGACCCACATGTATAGGGGATCAATTGTAGTCCTTTCGGTAAGTAAGAGTGTCGAACCCAACGAGGAGCAGAAGGAAATGATAAGCGGTTTTCAGCAAGGTATTCTATGCAAGTACTGAAATAAGTGGTAACAGATAGTTTTGTGATAAGGTAAATTGTAACGAGCAACAAGTAACAAAAGTAAATGAAATTAAGCAAGGTGGCCCAATACTTTTTGTAGCAAAGGACAAGTCGGAACTCTTATAACAGGAAAAGCGCTCCTGAGGACACATGGGAATATCATCTAGCTAGTTTTCATCACGTTCATATGATTCGCCTTCGATACTTTGATAATTTGATATGTGGGTGGACCGGTGCTTGGGTGCTGTTCTTACTTGAACAAGCATCCCACTTATGATTAACCTCTATTGCAAGCATCCGCAACTACAACAAAAGTATTAAGGTAAACCTAACCATAGCATGAAACATGTGGATCCAAATCAGCCCCTTACGAAGCAACGCATAAACTAGGGTTTAAGCTTCTGTCACTCTAGCAACCCATCATCTACTTATTACTTCCCAATGCCTTCCTCTAGGCCCAAATAATGGTGAAGTGTTATGTAGTCGACGTTCACATAACACCACTAGAGGCTAGACAACATACATCTTATCAAAATATCAAACGAATACCAAATTTACATGACTACTCATAGCAAGACTTCTCCCTTGTCCTCAGGAACGAACGTAATTAATCACAAAGCATATTCATATTCATAATCAGAGGGATAACAATATGCATATAGGATTTGAACATATGATCTTCCACCAAATAAACCAACTAGCATCAACTACAAGGAGTAATCAACACTACTAGCAACCTACTAGCACCAATCCCGGACTCTGAGACAAGAATTGGATACAAGAGATGAACTAGGGTTTGGAGATGAGATGGTGCTGGTGAAGATGTTGATGGAGATTGCCCTATCCCGATGAGAGGAGCGTTGGTGATGATGATGGTGATGATTTCCCCCTCCGGGAGGGAAGTGTCCCCGGCAAAACAGCTCTGCCGGAGCTCTAGATTGGATCCGCCAAGGTTCCGCCTCATGGCGACGGAGTCTCGTCCCGAAAAGTTCCTTCTTATTTTTTTCTCATCGAAAGACCTCATATAGGAGAAGATGGACGTCGGAGAGCCACCAGGGGGCCCATGAGGTAGGGGGCATGCCCCCCACCCTCGTGAGAAGGGTGTGGGCCCCCTGGCCTTCATCTTTGGCGAGGATTTTTCTTTATTTATTTTAAGACATTCCGTGGAGTTTCAGGACTTTTGGAGTTGCGCAGAATAGGTCTCTAATATTTGCTCCTTTCCAGCCCAGAATTCCAGCTGTCGGCATTCTCCCTCTTTATGTAAACCTTGTAAAATAAGAGAGAATAGCCATAAGTATTGTGGCATAAAGTGAAATAACAGTCCATAATGCAATAAATATCGATATAAAAGCATGATGCAAAATGGACGTATCAACTCCCCCAAGCTTAGACCTCACTTGTCCTCAAGCGAAAAGCCGATAACAATAAATATGTCCTCATGTTTAGAGGTAGAGGTGTCGATAAAAAATAAAACACGGACATGAAGGCATCACGATTATTCTCATAACAGCAACTTATATAGATTTTGTCATATGATTACTTATGTTCAAGTGATGATCTATTCACAATGCAAAAGTATAAATCATAAACCTTATTGGGCTCCGACAAACTATAATCTCAGTCATTGAAGCAATTGCAATTTATCATAACATCGGAAAGAGTCTATGTCAGAGCTAAAAAGCAAGTCCACATACTCAACTATCATTTAGTCCTCCATAATTGCTAACACTCACTCAATACTTGTGGTTATGAAGTTTTAATCGGACACAGAGAAAGATAGGGGCTTATAGTTTGGCCCCACAACCTTTTACCTCAAGGGTAATGTCAACAATAATGGTTCATGCTCCCCTACATCCAATTAGATATATATATATATATATGTATATATATATATCATGTTCTTTCCAACATGCTGAGATTTCCAAAGGATAAAATGAAAAAGGAAAGGTGAAGATCACCGTGACCCTTGCATAAGGTAGAGGATAAATAATAAAAGATAGGCCCTTCGCAGAGGGAAGCAGAGGTTGCCATGCGCTTTTTTGGTTGGATGCATAAAATCTCAATGCGAAAGAATGTCACTTTATATTGCCTCTTGTGATATGAACCTTTATTATGTAGTCCGTCGCTTTTATTACTTCCACATCACAAGATCGTATAAAGTTTATTTCTCCCACACCAATCAATCATACATATTTAGAGCAATTTTTATTGCTTTGCACCGATGACAACTTACTTGAAGGATCTTACTCAATCCATAGGTAGATATGGTGGACTCTCATGGCAAAACTGGTTTAAGGGTATTTGGAAGCACAAGTAGTATTTCTACTGGGTGCTGAGAATTTGGCTAGCATGAGGGGAAAGGCAAGCTCAACAAGTTAGAGGAACCATGACAACATACTTTATCTCAGATATAAGAAAGACATAACTCATTACGTTGTCTTCCTTGTCTAACATCAACTCTTTAGCATGTCGTATTTTAAGGAGTGCTCCCAATCATAAAAGATGTCAATGATAATATATCTATATGTGAAAACCTCTCTTTCCTTATTACTTCCTATTAATTTCAACAATGACCAAAGCTATGTCTGCCAACTCCCAGCAACTTTTAATTATCATACTCTTTCTATGTGAAGTCATTACTCTCAATAAGATCAATATGAACTTTTTGTTTCTTTTTATTCTTTTTCTCTTTTCTTTTATTCACCCAAGATCATGGCAAAATAATCAAGCCCTTGACTCAACACTAATCTTTATTATATATAGCTCACGGACTCGATTACATAGAGAGATCATAAAGCAAAACTCAAAACTAGATCATGCCATAAACTTTATTCTACCAGATCAAGATACTACTAATAGGATCGAACTAAGAGAAAACGGTAAAGATGGGAGTTGTGATTGTGATACGATACCGGGGCACCTCCCCCAAGCTTGCCAGTTGCCAAGGGGAGTGCCCATACCCATGTGATTATATCTCCTTTGTCGGTGAAGAAGGTGGTGGCGACGGATAATTGCACGTCGAGCGTAAGAGGTCCTCCAGCTTGCGAATAATGCCCTTGAGTGCGACAATATGATCCTTCAACAAAATATTTTCTTGTGTGAGATACTTGTTTTGTATACGAGCTAAATCAATCATCTTGAAAGCTTCAATCTCGGTTTGGGTAAGAAGGCTATGATCAAGTTGAAGGATGTCTTTTGCTGCCGGAGCTTGATCCTCTATGGCCTTCTTGATCCTTTCATCCTTGTTGACCCTAGTGGGTTCTTCCCTCTTCAGATCTATCTTCATTAGCCAAGCATCGTTGTCACCATTGTTGGAGGAGGGAGACGACATGATGCCTAGCCTGGAAAACCCTGACAGAAAACAGCTCGAAACAAGAACAGAGGAGGTTTACGTGATACGGGAGTCAAAACCCCCGGGAGATTATATAATGAATTTTTACCGACCAAAATACGTAATGTGCAAGAAAACGGAGTCCGGAAGGCACACGAGGTGCTCACGAGGTAGGGGGCGCGCCCAGGGGGGTAGGGCGCGCCCACCACCCTCGTGGGGCCCTCGTGTCCTTCCCGGACTGCTACTTATTTTTCTATTTTTCTAAATATTCCAAAATGGAGAAATATTGCCTTAAAAATTGTTTTGGAGTCGGTTTACTTACCGTACCACATACCTATTCCTTTTCGGAGTCTGAAACGTTCCGGAAAGTGTCCCTTATGTATTCCTCTGGGGTTATGATAATATTGGTTTCAACATTTATGGGATTACCTGAGATATAATGTTTTAATTCTTTGACCGTTTACCACCTTCGGATTTGTGCCCTCGAAGTTGTTGATTTTTATGGCACCGGAACGATAGACCTCCTTGATAACGTAGGGGCCTTCCCATTTAGAGAGAAGTTTTCCTGCAAAAAATCTTAAAACGAGAGTTGTATAGCAATACATAATCACCTACATTAAACTCATGCTTTTGTATCCTTTTTCCATGCCATCTTTTAACTTTTTCTTTAAACAACTTGGCATTTTCATAAGCTTGGGTTCTCCATTCATCAAGTGAGCTAATATCAAATAACCTCTTCTCACCGGCAAGTTTGAAATCATAGTTAAGCTCTTTAATAGCCCAATATGCCTTATGTTCTAGTTCGAGAGGTAAGTGACATGCTTTTCCATAAACCATTTTATACGGAGACATACCCATAGGATTTTTATATGCAGTTCTATATGCCCATAATGCATCATCAAGTTTCTTAGACCAATTCTTTCTAGACCTATTAACAGTCTTGTGCAAAATTAATTTGAGCTCTCTATTGCTCAACTCTACTTGACCACTAGACTGTGGGTGATAAGGAGATGCAATTCTATGATTAACATCATATTTAGCAAGCATTTTACGGAAGGCACCATGAATAAAGTGTGAACCACCATCAGTCATTAAATATCTAGGGACTCCAAACCTCGGAAAAATAACTTCTTTAAGAATTTTAATAGAAGTGTTATGATCAGCACTACTAGTTGGAATAGCTTCTACCCACTTAGTAACGTAATCAACATCAACTAGAATATGTGTGTATCCATTAGAGGCAGGAAAAGGTCCCATATAATCAAAGCCCCAAACATCAAACGGTTCAATAACAAGTGAATAATTCATAGGCATTTCTTGACGTCTACTAATATTACCAATTCTTTGACATTCATCACAAGACAAGACAAACTTACGGGCATCCTTGAAGAGAGTAGGCCAATAAAAACCAGATTGCAATACCTTATGTGCAGTTCTATCTCCAGCGTGGTGTCCTCCATAAGTCTTGGAATGACACTTGCGTAGGATCTGTTACTGTTCATGCTCAGGTACACAACGTCTAATAACACCATCTACTCCTTCTTTATAAAGATGTGGGTCATCCCAAAAGTAATGTCTCAAGTCATAGAAAAACTTTTTCTTTTGCTGGTATGTGAAGCTAGGTGGTATAAACTTAGCAACAATATAATTAGCATAATCAACATACCATGGAGTACTACGAGAAGTGCTTATAACATTTAATTGTTCATTAGGAAAGTCATCATTAGTAGGTAGTGGGTCATCAAGAACATTCTCTAACCTAGACAAGTTGTCTGCAACGGGGTTCTCAGCTCCCTTCCTATCAACAATATGCAAATCCAATTCTTGCAGCAAGAGAACCCATCTAATAAGTCTAGGTTTAGCATCTTTCTTTTCCATAAGGTATTTAATAGCAGCATGATCAGTGTGAATAGTTACTTTAGAATCAACAATATAAGGTCTGAACTTATCACAAGCAAATACAACTGCTAAAAGCTCTTTTTCAGTAGTAGCATAATTTCTTTGAGCATTGTCTAGAGTCTTACTAGCATAATGAATAACATTTAATTTCTTATCAACTCTTTGCCCTAGAACAGCACCTATAGCATAATCACTAGCATCACACATAATTTCAAAGGGTAAATTCCAATCAGGTGGCTAAACAACAGGTGTAGATACTAATTCTTTCTTAAGTATTTCAAATGCTTCTACACAATCATCATCAAAGACAAATGGTAATTGTTTTTGCAATAAATTAGTCAGAGGCCGAGAAATTTTTGAGAAGTCCTTAATGAACCTCCTATAAAATCCGGCGTGACCAAGGAAACTTCTTATACCTTTGATGTCCTTGGGACATGGCATCTTTTCAATAGCATCAACCTTGGCTTTATCAACTTCAATACCTCTTTCAGAAACTTTGTGCCCCAAGACAATACCTTTGTTAACCATAAAGTGGCACTTTTCCCAATTCAAGACAAGATTAGTTTCTTCACATCTCTGCAAAACTCGATCAAGATTGCTCAAGCAATCATCGAAAGAGGAACCATAGACGGAAAAGTCGTCCATGAAAACCTCACAAATCTTTTCACAAAAGTCAGAGTATATAGCCATCATGCATCTTTGAAAGGTAGCAGGTGCATTACATAAACCAAAAGGCACATGTCTATAAGCAAAAGTACCAAAAGGGCATGTAAAAGTAGTCTTTGATTGATCTCTAGCCGACACAGGTATTTGAGAGAAACCAGAATAACCATCTAGAAAGCAATAGTGTGTATGTTTGCATAATCTTTCTAGCATTTGATCAATAAAAGGTAAGGGGTAATGATCTTTCTTAGTAGCTTTATTTAATTTGCAGAAATCAATTACCATCCTATAACCTGTGATAATTCTTTGTGGAATCAATTCATCTTTATCATTAGAAACAACAGTAATACCTCCCTTCTTAGGGACACAATGGACAGGACTTACCCACTCACTATCAGCAACGGGATAGATAATACCTGCCTCCAGAAGCTTGAGTATTTATTTTCTTACCACTTCTTTCATTTTAGGATTCAGACGTCGTTGAGGATCACGAACTGGTTTGGCATTTGCTTCCAAATTTATTTTATGTTGACATAGAGTGGGACTTATGCCCTTAAGATCATCAAGAGTATATCCAATAGCAGCACGATGCTTCTTCAGAGTTTTCAATAATCTTTCTTCTTCATGCTCTGAAAGGTTAGCACTAATAATAACAGGATATATCTTCTTTTCATCAAGATACGCATATTTAGGATTATCAGGTAAAGGTTTAAGCTCAAACACAGGATCACCCTTGGGTGGAGGAGGATCCCCTAAAATTTCAACAGGCAAGTTATGTTGCAGAATAGGTTCATGTTTAAAGAATACTTCATCTATTTCCCTTCTTTCATTCATGAACATATCATTTTCATGGTCTAGCAAATAGTGTTCTAAAGGATCACTAGGAGGTACGGCAATAGAAGCAAGACCAATAATTTCATCCTTACTAGGCAATTCTTCCTCACGATGTTGTTTACTAAATTTAGAGAAATTAAACTCATGAACCATATCATCCAAGCCAATTGTAACAACATTCTTTGTGCAATCTATGGTAGCTTTGACAGTATTTAAGAAGGGTCTACCAAATATAATGGGACAACAACTATCCTGTGGGGAACCAAGAACAAGAAAATCAGCAGGATATTTAGTTTTCCCACACAAGACTTCAACATCTCTAACAATTCCAATTGGTGAAATAATATCTCTATTGGCAAGTTTAATTGTGACATCAATACCTTCTAACTCAGCAGGTGCAATTTCATTCTTAATTTATTCATATAAGTCAATAGGTATCACACTAGCACTAGCACCCATATCACATAAGCCATGATAACAATTATCTCCTATTTTAACAGAAATAACAAGCACGCCTACCACGGGTCTATGTTTATCTTTATCACAAGGTTTAGCAATTCTAGCAGTTTCACCTTCGAACTGAATAACATGCCCATCAATATTATCAGACAAGAGATCTTTAACAATAGTAATATTAGGTTCTACTTTAACTTGCTCAGGAGGTGTATAAGTTCTAATATTGCTTTTATGAACAACAGTTGAAGCTTTAGCATGATCCTTTACTCTAACATGGAAAGGTGGTTTCTCAACATAAGAAGTAGGAACAATAGGATCATTATAAGTGACCGTCTTTTCTTCAACTTTAATAGGTGTAGCTACTTTTACTTCTATGGGAGGATGATATTTAAACCACTTCTCCTTAGGGAGATCAACATAAGTAGCAAAATATTCAAAGAAAGAAGCTACTATCTCAGAGTCAAGTCCATATTTACTGCTAAACTTACGGAAAATATCGGTGTCCATAAAAGATTTAACACAATCAAACTTAGGTGTCATACCTGACTCCTTACCTTCGTAGAGGTCCCAATCTTCAGAGTTGCGTTTAATTCTATCCAATAAATTCCATCTGAATTCAATAGTCTTCATCATAAAAGAGCCAACACAAGAAGTATCGAGCATGGTGCGATTGTTTTCAGAAAGCCGAGCATAAAAACTTTGCATAATTATTTCTCTCGGGAGATCATGATTGGGGCATGAATATAACATTGATTTAAGCCTCCCCCAAGCTTGAGCAATGCTTTCTCCTTCGTGAGGCCAGCAATTATATATATAATTGCGATCACGATGAACAAGATGCATAGAGTAATACTATTGATGAAATTCCAACTTCTATCTTTTATAGTCCCATGATCTCATATCATCACATAGCCTATACCATATCAATGCGTCTCCCTTCAAATATAAAGGGAAGACCTTCTTCTTAGCAACATCATCGGGTATACCTGCAAGCATAAATAATCCACAAACTTCATCCACATATATTAAGTGCTCATCAGGATGCTTTGTTCCATCTCCTGTAAAAGGGTTAGCTAGCAGTCTTTCCATCATACCCGAAGGAAATTCAAAAGGAGTTTCATTTTCAATAGGTTCAGTAGGTTGAGGAGGAACTCTTTGCTCTACTGGACGGGGTGAAGATACCCCGAACAAGCCCCTCAGAGAATTACTTTCCATAGTAACAAGTGACAGTAAATTTCAGCACACTATATAAATTTTTCCTTACCAAATTCCACCTACCAAAGGCGCTACACTCCCCGGAAATGACACCAGAAAAGAGTCTTGATGACCCACAGGTATAGGGGATCTATCATAGTCCTTTCGATAAGTAAGAGTGTCGAACCCAACGAGGAGCAGAAGGAAATGATAAGCGGTTTTCAGCAAGGTATTCTCTGCAAGTACTGAAATAAGTGGTAACAGATAGTTTTGTGATAAGGTAAATTATAACGAGCAACAAGTAAACAAAAGTAAATAAAATGCAGCAAGGTGGCCCAATCCTTTTTGTAGCAAAGGACAAGTTGGAACAAACTCTTATAACAGGAAAAGCGCTCATGAGGACACATGGGAATATCGTCAAGCTAGTTTTCATCACGTTCATATGATTCGCGTTCGATACTTTGATAATTTGATATGTTGGTGGACCGGTGCTTGGGTGCTGTTCTTACTTGAACAAGCATCCCACTTATGATTAACCTCTATTGCAACCATCCGCAACTACAACAAAAGTATTAAGGTACACCTAACCATAGCATGAAACATGTGGATCCAAATCAGCCCCTTACAAAGCAACGCATAAACTAGGGTATAAGCTTCTGTCGCTCTAGCAACCCATCATCTACTTATTACTTCCCAATGCCTTCCTCTAGGCCCAAATAACGGTGAAGTGTTATGTAGTCGATGTTCACATAACACCACTAGAGGCTAGACAACATACATCTTATCAAAATATCAAACGAATACCAAATTCACATGACTACTCATAGCAAGACTTCTCCCTTGTCCTCAGGAACGAACGTAATTACTCACAAAGCATATTCATGTTCATAATCAGAGGGATAATAATATGCATATAGGATCTGAACATATGATCTTCCACCAAATAAACCAACTAGCATCAACTATAAGGAGTAATCAACACTACTAGCAACCTACTAGCACCAATCCCAGACTTTGAGACAAGAATTGGATACAAGAGATGAACTAGGGTTTGGAGATGAGATGGTGATGGTGAAGATGTTGATGGAGATTGCCCTCTCCCGACTAGAGGAGCGTTGGTGATGATGATGGTGATGATTTCCTCCTCCGGGAGGGAAGTGTCCCCGGCAAAACAGCTCTGCCGGAGGTCTAGATTGGATCCGCCAAGGTTCCGCCTCGTGGCGGCGGAGTCTTGTCCCGAAAAGTTCCTTATTATTTTTTCCTCATCGAAAGACCTCATATAGGAGAAGATGGACGTCGGAGAGCCACCAGGGGGCCCACGAGGTAGGGGGCGCGCCCTAGGGGGGGGGGGCGCCCCCCACCGTCGTGAGAAGGGTGTGGACCCCCTGGCCTTCATCTTTGCCAAGGATTTTTGTTTATTTATTTTAAGACATTCCGTGGAGTTTCAAGACTTTTGGAGTTGCGCAGAATAGGTCTCTAATATTTGCTCCTTTTCCAGCCCAGAATTCTAGCTGCCGGCATTCTCCCTCTTTATGTAAACCTTGTAAAATAAGAGAGAATAGCCATAAGTATTGTGACATAAAGTGAAATAACAGTCCATAATGCAATAAATATCGATATAAAAGCATGATGCAAAATGGACGTATCAACCGCCACGCGGCGACCGAGGTCGCAAGCTATTGGGGCCTGCGGCGCTCCGCACTTGACCTTTGGCTTCACCTCGAAGCCAAGCCCGAGCACGCCTTGGGCTCGGGGGCTACTGTCGGCGTTCTGGGAACGGGGCTCCTCGGACTTGCCTGCCTGCGGCCCACGGCGAGGCTTTGCTGGCAGGCCTGTACGGCCCATCTTCATCAACAAGGAATCAAGACCCTTGCGAGGGGCCAAGCCTTGCGAGCCGGAGGACACAAGACCTCCTCAGGAGCGGCTTCACTAGGCTGGCTCGTGAGGGGTGGAGAGTTCAAGGCCAGGCAAACCTCGCAAGGTTCTTGTGACGTAAGCCATGACGATCGAGACCAGGCGGGCGCCAGCGTGCGCAGCGTCCTTGTTTCCTCTTTGGTGCTAAGGGGGCAAGCGCAGGCGCGGAGTACCAAGGCATCAAGCAAAGGTTTCCATATTGGTGCAACAAGACCAAGACCATAAGGACGCCGGGACGGAGGTCACCATGGAGCCCAAGACGGCATCACCGCCAGAGCCTTTGGCAGGCGTAGACTGCTTTTGTCAGGATAGCTTGTACTAGCTGTCCCCTCTCAAATTGGCCGTTGTTGGCTCCCTTCCCGCTCAATATTTGGGGAGACGACCAAGGCCACTATAGAACTAGCCACCACCGTAGCTAGAGAGGAGAGATCGGGGATTGGAGCCACCACATCCTTAGCGGCACACCCACCAAGCACAAGAACACCTCAACCTTAGGAGGTTGTTCTTCCCCTTGTATTGTTCATCATCAGCCCAAGAGGCAATCCACCACCACAACACTGGAGTAGGGTATTACACCACAACGGTGGCTCGAACCAGTATAAATCTTGTGTCCTATGTGTTGCGAGTTCGTCGAGTTAGTCCGTAAGATCTTAGCAAAGTTAGGACGTGGATCGATAGGGGGAAGATCTTTGTGCGCACCCCAGTGTTCGAACCTTAAGGGTTTTGCCAGAACTCGTGATCCGATAGGTACAATAGTAATCCAGGAGTGGATCACTGGACAACCATCAAAATTATCCTTAGAGAACTAAGGAAATGATTCTTGGTTATGGAGGTGATAAAGAGTGGAGATGTGAACTATGGGTGTTAGTCACATGGCGGGATCACATCATTAGGAGAATGATGTGGAGGACAAGACCCAACCATTAGCACAGCATATGATCGTTCAGTTTATTGCTACAGCTTTCTTAATGTTAAATACACGTTTCTTCAACCATGAGATCATGCAACTCCTAGATACCGGAGGAATACCTTGTGTGCTATCAATTGTCACAACGTAACTGGGTGATCATAAAGATGCTCTACAGGTATTTCTGAAGGTGTCTGTTGAGTTGGCGTGAATCGAGATTGGGATTTTTCATTCCGTGTAATGGAGAGGTATCTCTGGGCCCTCTCGGTAATACAGCATCACAAGAAGCTTGGAAGAAAAGTGACTAAGGAGTTAGTTACAAGATGATGTATTACGGAATGAGTAAAGAGACTTGATAGTAACAATATTGAACTAGGTATAGAGATACCGATGATCGAATCTTGGGAAAGTAACATACCCATAGACAAAGCGAATTGTGTATGTTGTCATAAAGGTTCAACCGATAAAAGATCTTCATGGAATATGTAGGAATCAATATGGGCATCGAGGTCCCGCTATTGGTTATTGACCAGAGAGGTGTCTCGGTCATGACTACATAATTCCTGAACCCGCAGGGTCGCACGCTTAACATTCGTTGACGCTAGAGTAGTATTGAGATATTTGATGAGTGGTAACCAAATGTTGTTCAGAATCCCGGATGAGATACCGGATATCATGAGGAGTCTCAGAATGGTCGAGAGGTTAATATTTATATATGGGAAGTCATATATTGTGTTCCGGAAAAAGGTGCAGTTTTTTCGATATTGTACCGGGAAGCTTCCAGAAGGTTCCGGAGGATTTCGGAGGGGTTCGGAAGTCCACAATGAAGGAAATATGCCCTAGAGACAACATTAAAGTTGTTATTTTATATTTCCTTATTCATGATAAAGGTTTATTATTCTTGCTATAATTGTATTGATCAGAAACCTAAATGCATGTGTGAATACATAAACAAATACCGTGTCCCTAGTAAGCCTCTACTAGACTGGCTCATTGATCAAAGATGATTAAGGTTTCCTAACCATACACATGAGTTGTCATTTGATAATGGGATCACATAATTAGGAGAATGATGTGATGGACAAGACCCATCTGTTAGCTTAGCATAAAGATCGTTTAGTTTATTGTTATTGCTTTCTTCATGTCAATTACATATTACTTTGACTATGAGATTATGCAACTCCCGAATACCATAGGAATACCTTGTGTGCTATCAAACGTCACAACATAACTAGGTGATCATAAAGATGATCTACAGGTATCTCCGAAGGTGTTTGTTGAGTTGGCATAGATCGAGATTAGGATTTGTCACTCCGAGTATCGGAGAGGTATCTCTGGGCCCTCTCGGTAATACACATCATAAGCTTGCAAGCAAATGACTAAGGAGTTAGTCATGAGGTGATGTATAACGGAATGAGTAAAGAGACTTGCCGGTAACGAGATTGAACTAGGTCTAGAGATACCGACGATCGAATCTCGGGCAAGTAACATACCGACAGACAAAGGGAATCATGTATGTTGTCATAAAGATTCAACTAATAAAAGATCTTCGTGGAATATGTAGGGACCAATATAGGCATCCAGGTCCCGCTATTGGTTATTGACCGGAGAGGTGTCTCGGTCATGACTACATAATTCCCGAACCTGCAGGGTCGCACGCTTAACATTCATTGATGCTAGAGTAGTATTGGGATATTTGATGAGTGGTAACAAAATGTTGTTTGGAGTGTCGTATGATATCCCAAACGTCACAAGGAGTCTTAGAATGGTCGAGAGGTAAAGATTTATATATGGGAAGTCATATTTTGGGTTCGCGAAAAAGTGCAGTTTTTCGGTATTGTACCGGGAAGCTTCTAGAAGGTTATGGAGGATTCCGGAGGGGTCGGGAAGTCCACAAGTGGATCCACCACGACCCAAGGGCTAGCATGGGCTGGCGGGAGGTGCCGGCCTTATTCGGCTAAGCGCATGATGTCTACTATGCAACTTTACTCTTGTAGACTCGTGTTGGGCTTCCAAGCGCAGTGTTTTGTAGGACACTAGCAATTTTCCCTCAAGTGGATGACCTAAGGTTTATCAATCCGTGGGAGGTGTAGGATGAAGATGGTCTCTCTCAATCACCCCTGCAAGCAAATAATAAAAAGTCGCTTGTGTCCCTAACACACCAAATACAACGGAAATTTGTATAGGTGCACTAGTTCGGCGAAGAGATGGTGATACAAGTGTAGTAATGATGGTAGATATTGATTTTTGTAATAGGAACAAGAAAAAAAACAGCAAGGTAGCAACTGATAAAACGTAGCACAAATGGTATTGCAATGCTTGAAAATGAGGCCTAGGGTCCGTAGTTTCTCTAGTGCAATCTCTTAACAATGCTAATATAATTGGATCATATAACCACCCCTCAAAGTGCGATGAAGAATCACTCCAAAGTTCCTATCTAGCGGAGAACATAAGAATAAATCGTTTGTAGGGTACGAAACCACCTCGAAGCTATTCTTTCCGATCAATCTATCCAAGAGTTCATACTAAAATAACACCAAACAATTTCAGATTCACAATACTCAATCCAACACAAAGAGCCTCAAAGAGTGCCCCAAGATTTCTACCGGAGAAACAAAAGACGAGAACATGCATCAACCCCTATGCATAGATTACTCCAATTTCACCGTGGGAATCCGCAAGTTGAATGCCAAAACACATATCAAGTGAATCAATATGATACCCCATTGTCACCACAAGTATTCATATGCAAGACATATATCAAGTGCTCTCAAATCCATAAAAGTATTCAATCCGATAACAACGAAATCTCAAAGGGAAAAACTCAATTCATCACAATAAGATAGAGAGGGGAAAACACCATATGATTCGACTATATTAGCAAAGCCCACGATACATCAAGATTATGACATCTCAAGAACACGAGAGAGAGAGAGATAGAGATTAAACACATAGCTATTGGCACAAACCCTCAGCCCCGAGGATGGATTACTCCCTCCTCATCGTGGTGGCCGCTGGGATGATGAAGATGGCCACCGGAGATGATTCCCCCCTCCGAAAGGGTGCCGGAACGGGGTCTAGATTGGTTTTTGGGGGCTACAAAGGCCTGCGGTGGCGAAACTTCTGATCTAGGTTAACCCCGAGGGTTTTTGCAATATTTGGGAATTTATAGGGTAAAGAGGGGGTGCGGGAGGCCACCGAGGTGGGCACAACCCACCTGGGCACGCCTGGGCCCCTGGGCACGCCCTAGTGGGTTGTGCCCTCCTTGGGGCACCCCAGGTGCTGCTCTGGCCCATTAGTGGTCTTTTGGTCCATAAAAAATCCACAAAAAGTTTCGTGATGTTTGGACTCCATATGATATTGATTTCCTGCGATGTAAAAAACAAGCAAAAAACTGCAACTGGCACTGGGCACTGGGTCAATAGGTTAGTCCCAAAAAATGATATAAAGTTGCTATAAAATGATTGTAAAACATCCAAGAATGGTAATAAAACAGCATGAATACTTCATAAATTATAGATACGTTGGAGACGTATCAGCATCCCTAAGCTTAATTCCTACTCGTCCTCGAGTAGGTAAATGATGAAAGAAATAATTTATGAAGTGTGAATGCTAGCAAAGTGCATAAGTTTGATCAATGATAATTTCAATCACTTTTCCTAGCATCACGACACTAGTTGTTTGTTATAAAATTTCTCATGTTTAAAGTAGCAACCAATTCACATGTTAAGGCTCAAACAATGAATTCTCTTGAAACTCAACAACCTATGTTCTCATTCACCAAGCAGTTGTAATTCAACTAATTCAACAGAGTTTAAGCTCCACATACTCAACCATCATATAGTCTTCCATGATTGCTAACACTCACCGCATACACATGAGCAAAACGTTTCAACCGGACACATAGAAAGATAGGGGCTTATAATTTCGCCTCCCAACGTATTCACCTCAAGGGTGATGTTAACAATAATAACTCGTGCTAGCCATATCCAAATGGATATATGTGCCTAGATCTTCCCTCACCACATGATGCTTGCCAAAAGAGAAAAATGAAAAGGAATAGAGAGAAGAACTTTGACTCTTTGCATAAAAGTAAATACATAAAAGTAAATGATAGGCCCTTTCGCAGAGGGAAGCAGAGGTTACCATGCGCTTATTTGTTTGGATGCTCAACCCCTTAGTGCAAAAGAACATCACGTTGTTGCCCCTTATGATAGCAACCTTTATTATGCAGTATGTCGCTTTTATTCTTTGCCATCACAAGTTCGTACAACGCTCAATTTTCTCTTACACTAAATGATCTAACACTTTTAGAAGCAATTTTTATTCCCTTATTCCACCGATGACAACTTACTTGAAGGATCTTATTCAATCCTTAGGTAGGTATGGTGGACTCTTGAAAATAAGATTTGGGTTTAAGGGTTTTTGGATGCACAAGTAGTACCTCTACTTGGTGCGGAATTTTTGGCTAGCAAAGATGGGGGGCAAGCACCACATGTTGAAGGATCTATGAAAATATAACTTCTATGTGAATATGAACAAACATAAACCATTATGTTGTCTTCCTTGTCCAACGTCAACAATTTTGTCATATAATATTTTGATGGGGGCTCACAATCACAAAAGATTTCTAAGATAGTGTATTTGCATGTGAAAGTTCTCTTCCTTATACTAATTATTGATGAATTGCTTATATGACCAATATTGTGATTGTCAAGCTTCAAAAGATTTCACTTTCTAAATTCAATGTGAAGCTACCACTAGGCATGATATAATTTAAACTTCATGATATTCAATTCATTCAACGATTTACTCATAGGATATAAGTGAAGCACAAGACTAAATGACGACCTACTCCAAAAAAGATATAAGTGAAGATCAAGCAAGTAGTTAAGTAAATAGGTAGCTATTTGAGGACTCCCTCTTATTCAAAAACTTTCAGATCTAAGCATTTTATTAAAACAGCAAGCAAAACAAAATAAAATGACATTCCAAGAATAGCACACATCATGTGAAGAAGGAAAAAACTTAGGCTCAACCGATACTAACCGATAATTATTGAAGAAGAAAGGCGAGATGCCTACCGGGGCATCCCCAAGCTTAGATGCTTGAGACTTCTTGAAATATTATCTTGGTATGCCTTGGGAATCCCCAAGCTTGAGCTTTTGTGTCTCCTTAATTCTTCTCATATCACGGTTTTTCTAAATCTCAAAAGCTTCATCCACACAAAAATCAACAAGGACTCGTGAGATAAGCTAGCATAAACCAATGCAGAAACCTTATCATTATCTATTGTAGCAAATCACTAAAATTATTATCAAACATTGCATAGTAAATGCCTCTGCATATTTAATACTCCTATCCACAAATAGAATCATTAAACAAGCAAACATATGCAAACAATGCAAACATAACAGCAATCTGCCAAAATAGTATAGTCTGTAAAGAATGCAAGAGTATCAGTACTTCCCTAACTCCAAAAGTTATGAAAATTTGCGACATTTTAGAAAATTTATCGGGGCTCATTTTACAAAAATTCAACATTTTATCACATTCTGACTTTTCTAGGGAATTTTTGCAACAACAGTAAACTTTATGTTTTCAAACAGCAACATGTATCCTTGCAAAATAAGCATGGAAAAGGCTATCATTGCCACTTTTATTGAAATAAAATATGCAAAACATTATTCTAAATAACAGAAAGCAAATCATAACAAAATAAAATTATGCTCCAAGCAAAACACATATCGTGTGATGAATGAAAACATAGCTCCAAGTGAGGTTACCAATATTGTTGGAGACGAAAGAGCAAACCAAGCTTACGGTCTTGTCACTTC
Organism: Triticum dicoccoides; assembly: GCF_002162155.2. NCBI lineage: Eukaryota > Viridiplantae > Streptophyta > Magnoliopsida > Poales > Poaceae > Triticum > Triticum dicoccoides. Next base: position 360,153,990 of record NC_041384.1, on the reverse strand, counting down.
TTATTATCCTCATATCGACATCTCACCCAAAACTTGAAAACTTCAATCACACAAAACTTAACGGAACTTTGTGAGATAGGTTAGTATGATAAAGAGCAAACCATTTCACTTTTGGTACTGTGACACCCCCGAGTCAATCGTACACTAATCATACACGCAAATGTGTACGATCAAGATCAAGGACTCACGAGAAGATATCACAACACAACTCTAGACACAAATAAAATAATACAAGCTTTATATTACAAGCCAGGGGCCTCAAGTGCTCGAATACATAAGCTCGGACATAGACGAGTCAGCGGAAGCAACAATATCCGAGTCTAGACATAAGTTAAACAAGTTTGCCTTAAGAAGGCTAGCACAAAAGCAACATCGATCAAAAAGGCAAGGCCTCCTGCCTGGGAGCCTCCTAACTACCCCTGGTCGTAGGCGGCCTCCACGTAGTAGTAGGCACCCTTGGTGTAGTAGTAGTCATCATCGAAGGTGGCATCTGGATCCTGGGCTCCACTATCTAGTTGCGACATCCGATAAGAAATGGAAAAGGGGGAGCAAAGCAACCGTGAGTACTCATCCAAAGTACTCGCAAGCAAGGATATACACTACATATGCATCAGTGTCGAATAAAATGGGTAGTATCTATGGACTGAACTGCAGAAAGCCAGAAGAGAAGGGGAAAGCCTAGCCTATCAAAGACTAGCATCTTCAAGCAGCTCCAAGCATCTTGCAACATTCAAAAGAGTATATAATAGGAGTTTATATTTAGCAAACATGTTGTAACATTAGTGCCCAGAGATCACTTCCTCGACTCCCTACGAGGAAACAATCCTGGAGCCATCATTTGCATTACATGACTCAGCATCCAGTTCTAGTTGTATCGACCAGGATACAACTCCGAGTTTCTGTTACCGTGGAGACGGCTATTCGAATAGATAGAATAGTTCCCTGCAGGAGTGCACCAACTTACCCAACACGCTCGATCAGCTCCGGCTGGACGCACCATCAGGTCATGACCGACCTCGATCGATCAACACATCATAGTCCTACCTAGGCTCAATAGAGAGGCCAGCACACCGGTCTACATCCTAAATGCAAAGGGGTCATGGGCCAATCGTCCTTTGCAATCCTGCATGTTGCGAGGGTAGCCGGTGAGCAGACCTTGCAACCTCCTTAAATAAGGCAGGTGCTTACGCAGTCCAACCCTGAACGCGCCGCTCCATCGCTGACGTCAATGAACTTTCGGCTGATACATACCATGTAGAGTGCCCATACTTATTCCCGCGTGGTGGTTAGTGCGAAAAAGGCCAGAGGCCTACTCGGATCAAACATCCAACCCGTTAGTGTGTTCGTAGTGTGCGGTAACAATCAATGATCCATGATATGTGGTCCCGTCGCCCCTTATCACGGACTTGTGGCAAGGGCTAAGAATGCACGGCCGCGCCGCGTGGAAAACTTGCAGGTATCCTCCAGATCAACCCGACTTCACATCACTCGTGGGTACCCATCGGGGCTGACCCGATGTCATCATGGTTCTGTGGTAGTCAAAGTAATGTCCAAAACAACAAGGGGGAACCTGAGGAATCACCCTCGATGGATTCCCACTCGATGTAACCATCAAGGTAGACTTGGAGGAATCACCCTCGTTGGTCCACACTTGAGGGGTTGCACGACAGCGTCATTATCAGGAGTGGTGAAGGAGGAATCACCCTCGATAACCATGACCGAATAGTTAAACTATAGGGTTAACATCGGAAGTGCTGGCGACGTATCACCCTCGGCACTTGATAGTAACTCTGTAGAGTCGTACAAATAAGGGGGGTGATGTGCGGTCTCAGGGCCTGGACATCAATCACGTTGATCGAGTCATCGAACGTAAAGCAGGGGCAACTGGGACAAGGTGGGGTCATTGATGGATCTCTAACCAACCTATACTAAGCAGTTTAGAATAAGCATGTAAGGTATGAAAGAAGGTAAGAAGAACATGCTATGCATCAGAGTAGGATCATACAGAAAATAGTAGCAGTTCTAATGCAAGCATAAGAGAGAAGGGAAGGGCGATATTGGAATGATCAATGGGGGTTTGCTTGCCTGGAAGCTCTGCAGACAGTTACGGATCATCGATGGTGAAGTAGTGGATCACCAGATCAATAGCGGTCTCGGTGTCTACCGGAAAAGAAGTAACAGAGGCGGGACACAATAAATAACAGAGCAATCAATTGCATCACAAAGCAAGACATGGAAATATGTTGGGTTAGGGGTAACCTAATGTGGTACTACTTGTCGGTGTCAAAACCGGCAGATTTTGGGTAGGGGTCCCGAACTGTGCGGCTAAGGATCGAGGGTAACAGGAGGCAGGGGACACGATGTTTACCCAGGTTCGGTCCCTCTTGATGGAGGTAAAACCCTACATCCTGCTTGATTGACTTTGATGAGTATAGGGGTTACAAGAGTTGATCTACCACGAGATCGTAATGGCTAAACCCTAGATGTCTAGCATGTATGATTATGATTGCCTCTACGGACTAAACCCTCCGGTTTATAAAGACACCGGAGGGGCCTAGGGTTGTATAGAGTAAGTTTACAGAGGAAGGAATCTTCATATCCGAACGCCAAGCTTGCCATCCATGCAAAGGAGAGTCCCATCCGGACGCGGGGGAAAGTCTTCTATCTTGTATCTTCGCAGCCCATTAGTCCGGCCCATGTTGCAGAGCCCGGACGGCCGAGGACCCCCTTATCAGGACTCCGTCAGTAGCCCCTGAACTAGGCTTCAATGACGATGCATCCGGCGTGCAGATTGTCTTCGGCATTGCAAGGCGGGTTCCTCCTCCGAATACCCCAAAGTAGTTGATCAACAAGAACTATGTCTGGATCTGTTTAACAGTCACAATATCACAACCACAAGGGCATAATACTTAATCAAAAAACGCGATATGTCTTTACTGATAGTTTTTGCTAGCGAGACATTACGTCTGGCCTCTTTATTATTTCGAATTGCTTTTCAATGTCCCATTTCACGTTTTGAGACGCAGTCTCCGGTGACACATCTTGTCAAAACAGAGATCGTGTCCTCTTATCGCGGGATCTTCATCAATACGGGTTTGGGTAATCCAACCGTGTCGTCCGCATGACCCCTTGGGAACAGGCGAGCTTTAAGGCTCGTGGGGGAATGCTGTATATTCACTGCCTTTATAAGGAGATAAGAATCCACCTTTTCACCCCACGCCTCCTTCTTCCTCAGCCCAACCGCCCTCAAGCTTCAGAGCCCAAGCTTCGATCCCTTCCGTCCCCAGAAAACATTCAAGCCATGTCCGGATCTGGAGCGCAGGGCAAGTGGATGGCCTCCTCCGTCATGGAGGAGGACATCAAGGAGCTCTAGGAAGTGGGGTACTTGGCCAAGGAAATCGCCCACCGGCTGCTGCTACCTCTTGAGCACTGCGTTGGTTTTCCCTTGAAGAGGAAAGGGTGGAGCAGTAAAGCAGCGTAAGTATTTCCCTTAGTTTTTGAGAACCAAGGTATCAATCCAGTAGGAGACCACGCGCGAGTCACCTCGTACCTACACAAACAAATAAGAACCTCGCAACCAACATGATAAAGGGGTTGTCAATCCCTTCATGGCCACTTGCAAGAGTGAGATCTGATAGAGATAATAATAATAAGATAAATATTTTTGGTATTTTTATGATATAGATTGAAAGTAAAGACTGCAAAATAAACTAGATGGGAAACTTATATGATGGAGAATAGACCCGGGGCCATAGGTCTCACTAGTGGCTTCTCTCAAGATATCATAAGTATTACGGTGGGTGAACAAATTACTGTTGAGCAATTGATAGAAAAGCGAATAATTATGAGAATATCTAGGCACGATCATGTATATAGGCATCACGTCCGAGACAAGTAGACCGAAACGATTCTGCATCTACTACTATTACTCCACACATCGACCACTATCCAGCATGCATCTAGGGTATTAAGTTCATAAGAACAAAGTAATGCCTTAAGCAAGATGACATGATGTAGAGGGATAAAATCATGCAATATGATATAAACCCCATCTTTTTATCCTCGATGGCAACAATACAATATGTGTCGTTTCCCTTTCTGTCACTAGGATCGAGCACCGCAATATTGAACCCAAAGCTAAGCACTTCTCCCATTGCAAGAAAGATCAATCTAGTAGGCCAAACCAAACTGATAATTCGAAGAGACTTGCTAAGATAAACCAATCATACATAAAGGAATTCAGAGAAGATTCAAATATTGTTCATAGATAGACTTGATCATAAACCCACAATTCATCGGATCTCGACAAACACACCGCAAAAGAAGATTACATCGAATAGATCTCCAAGTGAATCGAGGAGAACTTTGTATTGAGATCCAAAGAGAGAGAAGAAGCCATCTAGCTACTAGCTATGGACCCGAAGGTCTGAAGTAAACTACTCACACATCACCGGAGAGGCCATGGAGTTGATGGATAGGCCCTCCATGATCAATGCCCCCTCCGACGGAGCTCCGGAAAAGGCCCCAAGATGGGATCTCTTGGGTACAGAAGGTTGCGGCGATGGAATTAGGTTTTTGTGGTGCTCCTGGATGTTTGGGGGGTACGTGGATATATATAGGAGGAAGAAGTACGTTGGTGGAGCAACGAGGGGCCCACGAGGGTGGAGGGCGCCCCCAGGGGGTAGGCGCGCACCCTACCTTGTGGCCTCCTCGATTGTTTCTTGATGCCCACTCCAAGTCTCCTGGATCATGTTCGTTGAGAAAATCATGTTCCCGAAGGTTTCATTCCGTTTGGACTCTGTTTGATATTCCTTTTCGGCGAAACACTGAAATAGGCAAAAAAACAGCAATTTGGGCTAGGCCTCCGGTTATTAGATTAGTCCCGAAAATAATATAAAAGTGTAAAAATAAGCTCAATAACATCCAAAATAGATAATATAATAGCATGGAGCAATCAAAAATTATAGATACGTTGGAGATGTATCAGCTGCCGGCCAAGAAACATATTGTCCCTACTCCGAAGCCCCATGAGAGGGTAGTATTTATCCCTCACTTCCTCCGTGGATTAGGGTTTCCCCTCCATCCTTTCGTCCGCGGCCTTATGTTTTACTATGGGCTAGATTTCCCTGATCTAGCTCTGAATTCCTTCATCAACATTTTGGTGTTTATCGTCGTATGTGAGGCATTCCTCCACAATCCTCCCCACTTCGGCCTATGGCCCAAGGTCTTCAATGTGAAGCCAAAAGTGGTGGATGGTCAACACGCGGAGTGTGGCGCGCCATGGTGAGCAAGCTTCCCAACATCACTTGGCCGAAAGGCACCTTCGTGGAGACTGTGAAGGGGTGGCAGCAGGGGTGGTTCTATGTCACGAAACCCCGTGACTCCACATGGGCCGCTCCTCCCGAGTTCAAGTCCGAGCCTCCACTGCGGCTAACATCCTGGCTCAACAAGGGCCTGGACTGGGCGTCATCCGACGAGGTGACAATGTTGCAGAAGTGCATCAAGAGTATGGTAGACAAGGATACCAGACTTGCTAGCATAATCCAAGTAATGCTCTTTTGCCGGATTCTCCCCTGCCAAGACCGGACTCAGCACATATGGGAGTTCGACCTGGCCGGTCCCTGGACCCTGCTGCAATTCTTCAGCATGAAGCACGAAGACATGTGGAAGCTAATGTTCAAGACACAAAAGACATGGCCAGAAACGACCGAGGATCTCGGCCTCGACTATACCCACGCCTCGTCTCCATTAAGTTTTTATGATAACTTTATTATTTGCGAATCTAGGGGCTTACTAAGCTTGCCATTCTTCCCACAGGGCTCGACGAAGGAGGAGTGGATTCACTGTCCGGCTCCGCTACCCGAAGACCCAGCCATCCCTCTGTTAAACAAGGATGCTGGTTCTGACGTCATACCAGACGCTGGAAAAGCGGGCCAAGAAGAAGGGCAAGGAGGCCAAAAGTGGCCTCGGCCATAAAGGTGCTTCGGACATACTGTCTGAAGACACCGAGACCCACTCCTCCCCTGACGAAGATGAAGGGGAGGAGGAAGAGAGTAAATCTCCCCTTAAGGGGGAGAAGAAATGGGGAGCTTCCGCGGATCTGGAGGCGGAGGCGTCCAAGAAAGGGAGAATCTCCCTCACGGATGACTCTGGATCGGATGCTGATGAATGGCGCCCCGAGCCAAAGCCCCTGGCCGGATCGTAAGTACCACCAAAGGCACTTGTACTTATATATCTATATAGCTTTCCGCTTTGTGATCTTAATATTCTACATTACGTGTTGCGGTCCGGCTCGCGTCCTCCCCCAGCAATCCTCATCTTCGAGGAATTCGCTGGATCCGAACGTGATGGACAGCGGTCACCTCCACTGGCCTCCTCCCCCAAAGCGACGGATAATGCCAAAGTATTGTCCAAAAGGACCCTTCTGGTTCAGGGGACGGTGCGGGGAGCTGCCACGGTGGCGCCAGAGGGCGATATTCCTGCTACCGAAAACATCGGGGAATCGACCCCCATGGAGACTGGCGATGGGGGCCATGCCCAATTCGGCCCCCAACCGAATATTATTTCGGATACCTATATGGCTCCGGAATCTGGTGAGCAACCTCCTTCGAAAGAAGGGGGTGTGCAAATCCCACCAACGAACTGTGTAAATCTGAAGGCGCCGGATACTTTGATGGAAGCACTTCAGAGTGCCATCATTGTAGAAGAACATCGTACCCTTATGGGTACGGTGGTTGAAAGGGTTCGGTCCGCCAGAAGCGGATTGAATGAGGCCTATACTAGCCTTCTGAGAGGCTTTGAGGTACGTAATATAATACCTTTTGGTTATATGAGAAAAAGTGGATGTGTATATATAGTATCCCCTGAGACTTTGTTCGGATTCACAAGGAAAAGCCGAACAAAGGATCGAATGACTCAATCAGGAGATTAACACATATATCTATTTAAGCCAAAGAGGCTGCAATGCAGACGTCAGCTACCCATGCCGCTGAAGCGTCTGAGCTGAGGCGGAAGTTAGCGAAAAAGCAAGGTATGTGATACTGAAAATGCTTCTGAAATAATATCAGTAATAGTTTTCCATCTAAATGAGTCTTATAACTTTGCTCATAGCTGACGCATCTGAGGTCGATACCCTCAAGAGTGCACTGGCCGAGGCCAAGAAAGAGGCGGAGGAGGAATAAGCCGCCTGCCTAAGACATGAGTCAAGGGTGGAGGAAGTCCATCAAGAGCTCAAGGATGCTATAAGAAAATGTGAGTTCTTAGAGCATAAAATTTCGGATCAAAAATCCGAACTTGCAAAGGCCCTCCAAAGTGCTCGGGAGGCCCGGACTGAAGCCCAAAACGCCTGTCGTTAGATCCAGGAGGTGAAGCAAATTGTGGCTCGTAAGGCCTTTAGCATGCAGAGCAAATTTGTGAGGAAAAAGATACATCTTACTGACCTGGATTTGGAGTTCTCCAGGAGAGTTTGCGGACCTACCCCGGAGTGTTGCCGATGCTGCAGAGTTCTTCCGAGCTGAAGAGAGGAGCTCGATGAAAAAGCTTTCTGATCACAGTACCTTGCGCCTGAGCATCCCGTGCCTCTCAGCGATCAGCTGAAGCAGTTGGCCGAACAACATAGGGTGGATGAATTAGCCATGAGGGATTTTATAAACTTCCTGTGGCCTGCCGAACCCATACACAGCAGCTACTTCAGGCTCGTGAAGCGGCTAGTCAGTGCCTGCCCCGGCTTGATGACATGAAGCAGTCAGTCTGCATCGAAGGTGCGCGGATGGCCTTCGCCCGTGTCAAAGTGCAGTGGGCGAAGATGGACGCCGTCAAGCTCGCAACCGAGGGACCACCCATAGGCAAAGAGCACCGCATGCCAGGGCGGTATTTCGATGATGTCCTGGAAGTATCCTGCATTGTAGAGGGCCATTGTTCGAAGGACATCAATTTTTAATAAATGTATCCTATGTTTCCCAATCATATATTATGAAACAAGGCTTATGTATGATATGGTACTTGCTTTAGTTTAAAAAAAATTCCTCCTGTGCGGCCGTTTACTACATCTGAGAGTTGGCCAGTCATCGGCTTCAGCCCCCACGTAGGTAGTACATGGGTGTTCATGAGAGCACCTAAACACACTTGGCCTAGTGACTTGGTCCATGAAGGAGGTGTTAGTGCAGCAAACCAAGCAATTGGACTATATGGCTTTATCGCTCTCACTTAGCCATAGGAGTTTCATAATGGGAGTATAGGCGCAGCCCCTTGTATTGTTTGGTTATCCAACTAGGGTGCTGTGGATGCCCGGCCAGGTGAAGGCTGGCCTGTCGCGTAATGTGAAAAAATCGCAAGAGATTTATACTTAGTCACCGAATAGCTGGCCAGCTCTCGCCGCATCATGACAGTCAATTTTCGGCTTTCTCTATTGAGGTGTTTGTCCGGATAAACCGGAAACACAATCGCAGTAGTTCTCCCTTTACTACCTTAGCCGAACAAGCGGAACGTAAGGTAGTAACCACAGGAGCCGGGCAACCCAACTATTGACCAAAGACATGATTTGGAGCCGATGCATATAATGCTATATTCGGGACGCCGAATTGCACTGTGAAAGTGTTCAGAGTTTGTTTATTTTTTTTTTGAAAAAATGTACATGGCTCAACAGAGCATTTGGCGATTTAAGTCATGCCGAGGTGTACATGACATTCGGACAGAAACAGTGAAACACGGATTAAGAGATAGGCCAATACCGCATAGGTTGGGCTAAAAAATGTTTCCATTATAATCTGATTGATACGTCAAAACGTATTGGTACAAATAGTGCAGTAAGCAACAAGGCTATTTTACATGCCGAGCACCGTGGAAAGCTATGTATGTGTCCTGAAAACGAACGAGGTGATCTTTAAAGACCCTGTAGGTACTCTGCCACGCATCTACACTGCTTTTTCCCCTTGGTGTATTGTCCTTCAAGAGGATCATTGATTGGTGTTTTCATGATAGGCCTCAAAAAGAGGCATTGGTACTGTCGAAAAGGTGACTTGGGTTGTAAGGAACATGAAAAAAATAAAAAATAAAAAGGAAATATGAGTGTCCAGATAGGGTCTAGCCGTATTGTGGACTTTATCTGTATGATCCCTCCATCCTTTCCTATGGTATCTTTAGTGCGTAATTATGCACGTGTGGTACATGTGCCACAATTTGGTAGGGGATGAGATGGAGGCCGAATTGCTAATCGAGCTCCTGATGAGCTGGACTATTGTACTGTGGGGTAGTCCGGACTCGTTTGACAGTGTTCGGTGGCTTGGCCGTCAACGTAATAATCGGCTTGACAGGGCCGCCCTATACTTCCGCTACTAGGGCCGCGGTGTGCTCCTCAGTATGGAGGGAGTGTTCCATGTTTCCATTGACCGTTATAACATCATGTGGTCTGGGCATCTTGAGTTTGAGATAGGCATCGTGTTTGACCGCATTGAAGTGAGCAAACGCGGTTCGTCCGAGCAGTGCATGGTAGCCACTGCGGAAGGGGACGATGTCAAAGATCAAGTCTTCGCTTCGGAAGTTGTCTGGCGAACCGAAGACAACCTCCAATGTGATTGAGCCCGTGCAGCGGGCATCTACACCAGGTATTACTCCTTTAAAGGTAGTTTTGGTATGCTTGGTTCTTGACGGATCAATACCCATCTTGCGGATTGTGTCCTGATAGAGCAAGTTAAGGCTGCTGCCGCTATCCATGAGGACACGCGTAAGGTGGAATCCGTCAATGATTGGGTCGAGGACCAGTGCGGCCGAACCTCCGTGATGGATACTGGTCGGATGGTCCCTGCGATTGAAGGTGATCAGACAGGCCGACCATGGGTTGAAGTTTGGGGCGACTAGCTCTATCGCATAGACGTCCCTTAGCGCATGCTTGCGCTCCCTCTTGGGGATATGAGTGGCGTATATCATATTTACCGTTTTGAATTCAGGGGGAAATTTCTTCTGTCCACTTGTGTTCGGTTGATGAGGCTCCTCGTCGTCGTCCTCGCTGGGTGACCCTTTGTCCTTATGTTCGGTATTTAACTTACCAGCCTATTTAAAGACCCAACAACTTCGGTTGGTATGATTGGCAGGCTTGTTGGAGGTGTCGTGAATCTGGTAGGGTCGATCAAGTATTTGGTCCAAGCTGGATGAGCCCTCTCCGTTTCTTTTGAATGGCTTCTTCCGCTGACCGGACTTGGAGCCACTGAATCCAGCGTTGACCGCCATGTCTTAGGTATTGTCATTATTGTTGCGGCGCTTGTGTTTGTTGCGTCGAGGCCTGCCGTTGTTATTCTTAGCTTCGGAAGTGCCAGGCTCGCTTGTACTATTACTGCTACGGGCTAGCCAGCTGTCTTCGCCCGCGCAAAAGTGGGTCATAAGTGCTGTGAGGGCTGCCACGGACTTCGGCTTCTCTTGGCCGAGGTGTCAGGCGTGCCATTATTCGCCAATGCTATGTTTAAAGGCCTCTATGGCTTCGGTGTTTGGACAATCGACAATCTGGTTCTTTTTAATGAGGAACCTAGTCCGGAATTTTCGGGCGGACTCTCCGGGCTGCTGGACAATATGACTGAGGTCATGAGCATCAGGAGGTCGGATGTACACTACTGGAATCAGCTACTTTGCCATCTGCCAGCTCTTTGCCGTCTACTAGCAGACGGCAAAGAAGCTCTTTGCCATCAGCTACCGAAAAGTAGACGGCAAAGAAACCGCTGATGGCAAAGAAGGCCTTTGCCATCTGCCGGCTCTTTGCCGTCCGCTAGCAGACGGTAAAGAATGTTTGCCGTCAGCTGGCTGATGGCAAAGAGAGAGGTGGCCCCCACCCCCCGCCCGTTTAGAAAAAAATTAACGCCCCACCTCTTTGCCATCTGCTAGCGACGGCAAAGAGAAAAAAAAGGCGGACGGCAAAGCGCGGCAGACGGCAAAGGGTTGTTAAGCAGACGGCAAAGAAACACTCACGCGGATCAATCACCTGGATCGATGAGTTGGCAAGATCTGAGACACACGCTG
>NC_041384.1:360108674-360142516 GCF_002162155.2 Triticum dicoccoides | reverse complement strand
CTGGCCGCCATCGCGCCCGCCGGCCATGGCCCGGCCCTGTCGCCCGTCGCCCCCGGCTGATTCCTCTGCGCCCCGTCGCCTCTCGCCCCCGTCGGCCTCCACGCCCCTTTGCCTTTCGCCCGGGTGACCTCCGCGCCCCATCGCCTGTCACCAGCGGCGGCCTCCACGCCCCGTCGCCTATCGCCCCCATAGGCCTCGGCCCCGTCCCCCCAGGTCTTTGTCGGCCCCGGCGCCGTCACCCTCCCTCGATGTCGCACCATATTCTGCCTCAAGGAGCAGCGGCAGGTCCTCGGGCGTCCATGGTGGCGGTGGATACTGTGGTTTTTGTGCTGATTTTGTGTAGATGGATAATGTGGTGTTCATGTAAATAGAGTAATTTTGTGTAGATGGAGCAGATGCAAATCTATTCTGTGTAAATAGACTAATTTGGTATTGTGAAATTTGTTCATTCATCGTCGATTGTTGGAACAAAGCGTAGATGGATACTGTGGTGCACTTGGGCTGCTAGTTCACTATATTTTAATAAACAAAATCCTTTTATGTCTCTGATTTTAATAAACGTGTAGATGGACATTTTTGCCGTCTGTTATTAGTCGGCAGACGGCAAAACATTAGTTTGGCGGACGACAAAGCCTCCGTTAGCGCCTAACGTGGCTAACACCTACTATTTGCCATCCATTTTCTTTGTCGTCCGCCACTGACGGCAAATGCCTCTTCGCCGTCCACTGTAAAAAGTGGACGGCAAAGAAGGTGTTTGCCGACCCTGTCTTTGCCGTCCCTGTTTGCCGTCCGCCGCTGACGGCAAAGCTCTTTGCCGTTCGCCGTCCGTGCCTTTGCCGTCCGCCGTGGCATACGGCAAAATACTGGATTCCTGTAGTGGTAGGTGCCTTGGAAGTTCTCTCTAAAGGCATCCTCTGGGTCTTACCAGCTTCCGATAGAGTTTTTTGGGAGGTTGTTGAACCAGTGCCGAGCTAGCCCCTTAAGTTTTAGGGGGAGGTAGTTGATGGCATGTAGATCGTCACCGCGATCCATGTGAATGTGGAGAAGAAAATCTTCAATCCATACTGCGGGATCTGTTGTGCTGTCGTATGATTCAATGTTCACGGGTTTAAACCCTTCTAGGAACTGGTGCTCCATTACCTCATCGGTGAAGCATAGGGGATGTGCGGAGCCTCTATATCGGGCCATGTCCCAACGCAGTTCGGATGAAGTCCATATGTGCTTTTTGGCCTGGGCGTGGTTGTGCTTGTCGTGCCAGGATTGATAACCATCCTCTCGCACCGAGGCACGCCCCTGCGATCCATAGATTGATCTAGTCTGGCCTGCTCTATTTTCCAGGTCCTGTCATAGGTCATATGTGTATCCCCGAGCTGTTGTTTCTCTGCTTTTACGGCGAGGTGGGGCAGGCTGGTGTTCAGCTTGAGTTGCCATTCTGTCCCGGCCATGTGGTGGTCGGTCGGGTCCATCAGCTGCGTTACACGCGGGTGGTATGGGCTCCAGCGCCTCACCGTCGAATTGGGGTAGCAGCATACGCTTCGGGTAAATCTTTGTTGGGCGTTCGAGGTCGTATTCTTCGGCTTCCAGGAGATTAGTCCATCTATCGTTGAGCAGATCTTGGTCAGCTTGGAGCTTCTGCTGCTTCTTTTTTAGGCTTCTGGCCATGGCCATTAGCCGGCGCTCAAAGTGCTCTTGTTCGAGGGGTTCCTCTGGCATGATGAAATCTTCATCACCGGGGCTCATGTCGTCCTCGGAGAGTGGTAGATAGTTGCTATCCTCTGAGTCTTTGTTGCCTACTTGATCGTCAGGTCAATTTGCCCATCCTCCCGATCATCCTGTTCGGATGTTGGTTCGATGGGGTCTTCTTGGTCTTCGGTGTTCTCCGGAGTGTCATCGTCTCCGGTGCCGGTATTGCTGTCTTTTCCGTGACGCGATTTAGAGCAGCGCTGCTGACATCGACGCTTTGGTGGTATCTCAGGAGGTTCATCCTCGATTGGGTCCTTCTCATCATTGTGGAAAAGTCTTCAGAGTTTTCTCCTTACTTCGGTTTTGTTCCTAAGCTTTGCATCTCATAATCATGCATCTTTGGTTGTTGCATTGCATTGTGATGCATAATTCCTTATATAAACTCTCTTGAAACTGATTGTCATCAATTACCAAAATGGTGGAGATTGAAAGGACATGCGGTGCCCCCATGTGTGGTTTTGGTAATTGATGACATTCTCTATGGACTAATGGTTGCATTGAGTTATATTCGAAGGATTTGTCCATAGGCTTTTCTTGAAGTCCATGTGTTGGTTTCAAGGAGTTTATGAGTTGACCAAGGCGCTATTAAGGAATTATCCAAAGATCGGTCATGTGAGTGTTGAGCTTATTGACAGCATGGCTTGAAGAAGAAGATTGTGTGATCATTCATGCCTACCTTGAAGACATCATCCAAATGAAGAGAGTTGGAAAGATTCAACACACAAAGCGCACAAGATGTACCGAGGGATCAAGTGATCCCATGGTATGATTGCGATGTGCAAGTTCAAGTGGAGCATCACGAAGAGATCAAATGCTTGAATCTTGACGTCCATTGTGGCGACAATCGACTTGTGAAGACGTGCGAAAGAGTGGCTCGCCCATAGTGGAGTATAGTGGAGAAATCAACTAGTCTTCATCGATCCAACGCAATCAAGAAAGGTGGTCTAACTTGAGGGAGTCAAGATCGTCATCATCTAAATCAAGTGGACCATGTGCAAGGCAAAGGTTTGCCCTTGATAGGTTTTCTATTTTACCGGTCTCATGGTGGTAGTTGGGAGACTGGGTTATAGGATCGATTGTCGTACTATCAAGGGGGGCTTTCGATGAGTAGCTTGATCGTATCATTCATAGAGAGCTCAAACCATTGCATCCTTGAATAATCTTTCTTGGTTCTTGTTCGGTTTTCTTTGTGAGTCTTAGAGTTTTTGGTCATCTTGATGACAAGCTCGAGTTCATCGAAAACGGAGTTCACATGCATCTTCTATAATGTTTTCGATGTTGGAGGTTATGTCGGTTCTTCTGTGTTGGAGGTTTCACTACTCTATTTGTTGGGCATACCTCCCCTGCCTCTTCTTACTATTTCCAACAAGCTTGAGTTTACTAAATTCAGAGCTCATTTGCAGAAGTTATGGCAGTTCTGGTTTTATTGTTTCCTTCTGTTGTCTTTAGCTGCGATATGAAGGCAGCCAAGTGCTAAAGCCTTTGTGGCGTGCGGTAGTACTGCTCAAGGGAGCGGTAGTACCGCAGGGTCCAATGGTAGTACCGCTCCTGGTTAGCGGTAGTACCGCTGCCTCTAGCCCAGAACGCTGTCTCGCATGGAAGTAGGCGTGGAAGTAATTTTTTTACTTCCGCTCCTACGTGGTAGTACCGCTCCCAATGAGTGGTAGTACCATGACGATTTCTACTCGAAGCTAGCTCCAGCTGATGTAGGCGCGGCAGTAATTTTTTACTTCCATGAGTTCGCGGTAGTACCGCTATCCCAGCGGTAGTACCGCTACCTGACTATGTATAATGTCGTGTGCTGCACCTGTGTAGCCGTTGGATACTACCCTTGCGGTAGTACCGCAAGGGCAGGTGGTAGTACCGCTCCGGCAGTAGTACCGCCCTATTGCCCCGTTTCAGTAGGATTTCTTTTGGCTACTGCCGCCCTAGCAGTAGTACCACTCAGTGCGGGCTGTGAGGATAACCGTTGGATTTTCCCCCTCCTATAGAAGGGGGTCTTCTTCTCCATTGGACTTTATCCTCTGAGCTCGTGTTCTTCCCCCATTGTTTACCTTCTTCGAGCTTCCTAACTCTCAATCCCTCCATGGATTCTTGCTAGTTTTGAGGGAAAAGAGAGAGGAGATCTAGATCCACGTTTCCACCAATCACTTTCTCGTCTATGTGAGGGGAACCCATTGGATTTAGATCTTGGAGTTCTTGGTGTTCTCCTTGTTCTTCCTCTCATTTTCCTCCATAGCATTAGTTGCTTCGGTGGGATTTGAGAGAGAAGAACTTGGGCACTCTGTGTGCCCTAGCCATTGCATTTAGTGCATCGGTTTGAGTTCTCCACGTGATATGTGGAAGTTACAAGTTGACAAGCTTATTACTCTTGGGTGCTTGGTACCCTTGATCTTGTTCCTCTTGGGTGCTTGGGAGCCCTAGATGGTTGGTGGTGTTCGGAGCAAGCGTTGGGGCCTTCTCATCCTTTCTTCGGGGTCTTCATCGTACTTACGAAAAGGATAAGGGGTAATTTTGAAGAACAGACCTCTACAAGGTTTCTTATCTAGCAGATAACATCAGGGAAAGTGGCGGAATGTAACTCTCGAATTTTTACTCAAGAAAATATCGAGAGCAAAGTAAGAAGGTACCATGAGAAGTTTCAAGTGGGCAGGCAATCGTTCGATGCCCAATTAGAAGGTGAAAGGGGTTTAGGGCAATGAAAATAAGTGTTGTGTTTGATACCAAAGTAGATCATCTCTACGAACACGGCTCGTGATTTACATACGAAGCCAAGCATGAGCAATAACTTCGGAGCCAGGGTGTACAGGAGAATCAGGTTTCGATCATGTGGAACAGTGGGTAATGGGCCCACCATGTGGGTTAAAACTAGGAAGGGCACTGACATCTTGCACGGTCATGATAGCCAGGCATGTCAGGGGATAGTTTGTCAGTTATGTTGGCAACAACGTTGGTACCAAGGGCGAGGGACGAAGAGAACCATTTTCCTGCTCGTTAAGACAAGGCATACCAATAGGCAAAGTTCTCGTCCATCGGTGGTCATCGACATGTCATCAACAGTAGTAACGAGGTTATACTTGACAGGCTTGTACACCAAGGTGTTTTCATAAGCAGGGAAATATTACTGCTTATATCATATAGATCACAAGAAAGGTTAAATAGAACAATGTAAATAAAATGTGGTTATTAGTTTAACCAGACCAATGGAAAGGAAAAGATGCTTATACAAAAGTATTAGAGTATATGCTTCCCAAGAACAAACAGAGCATGATATACATGACAGGACATCAATTACTTATCCATTTAGTTAATAAGGCAAGGAGAATCATGATGTTTACCCATACAACGGGGTTTGGATAATTGATCAAGAAACATTTAGCATTGTGCTTCCAATGTTCTCTTTTGATGATCGGAGTGCCACATACATCCTTCGGGATAGCATTGACATGGTCATCGGGTAAAGGTCAGACTTTGGATACACAAGGATTCATCAGGATCAACTTATAAAATAAGTCATAAAATTTCATCATGGAAAAGATGAGGATGTGGCCGATGGGTTCAGCAACAATTCATCGAGATTTTCATAAACATGGATTTCCACAATTAAGTGAACATGGTGCCAATATTGGACATACCGAAGTATATAATGAAGTATGTCTGAGGAGAACAACCACAAGTAAACATTGATCGAAACGTGCACCTTGAAGGATGGACTAAGTAGCACGATCGATTTTAGAATTATGATTCAATAACCAATAGGCCAAGAATGAAACTATCGACCATTAGCTTCAAACCAATCGGGTTGGTAAAAGTTTCAAATTCACACATCTTGGTTCATTTGTTGGTATTCCGGTTAGGAATGACACAGGGACCAAGAAATGAACGGAGATGGCGAGAAGTATTACTATATCAAGAATTCTTTATAGGTGGAGCAATTCTCACAACATCCTTGATATATAAGATGGTAATACCTCAAGGGAGAAGATAGCATAAGCTGGATAGCAAAGAACGCCATAACATGAATAAGTTTGTGTTGGAAGGAAGGCAAGAATGTTGACGATGATATCGACACATTTTGTCGAGAGGTTTCATGAAGATGTAATTGATCATCGACGACATCAAGCAAAAGGAATGATGAAGCAAAAGGTTATCGGAACCACGGATAAGTTTGCAATCTTAAAATCAAAATTATCTTTCAAGATAACCAACAAGATGTTGAAAGCTAGAGGTAAGCTTAGTGTACTGTTGGAATTGAGTTCCGGGAATGAAGGACATAGATAACATGGTCAAGTTTTTTTTTTGCAAGACGATGATGAAGTAGTCAATCAGGTTGGAATAAGATGACCTAGTTCAAACTCGTAAGCAATGAAGACTTCTAATAGTTGTTGAATTGAAGTGCGAACTCGATTCCATTTTCGGTGTCCTTGAGTGTCTAACAACTCAGAACCCGGTAAAAAATTGGAATCGGTGAGAAATAATAGTAGAAGAAGAACTCATAAGGAGTTACGGAGTTCCATCATCAACAGTACACTACAAAAAAAATACACTTCCGTGATGATACGTGTTTGTCACAGTAGGTCGCTTTTTTTGTCATGCATGTACATCCATGACAAATTTATGACAGATTCAAGATAGTCATATCTGTGCTGTCGTAGAAGTGTTCCATGACATTACCAAAATTATCATCACGGAAGTGTCCACTTCCATGACGATAAATCGCGCGTCACAGAAGTGCTTTTGTGAAGGGTGACCGACACATGGCATCCACCGTAACGGAACACTGTTAAGCTATCGGGTCGGGTTTTGGATCCGATAACCCGTTAACAACCCCGACCAATGGGGATTTTCCACGTGTAAAATAATCATTGGCTAGAGGAAACATGTGTCGGCTCATCATTGGGAGAGATGTCAACCACTCATTGGACGGAAGGCGCCTATGATACGTCGACACGTGGCACGGCCCAACAGAGGCCCATTCCTGTGAAAAGGCCGGCCCGTTTGACTTGTTCAAAAGCTGGCGGGCCGGCCCATGGAAAGCATGTTAACGGCATGTACAAATATAGCCCATTTACAGCCCGCTAACCCAAGGCCCGTCACGCCCTATCCGAATTAGGCCTAGTAGCGTCATCTAGGCCATCCAATATGATTCCAGTCCGTTTTCACTTCTGGCCCATGTATGGCCCATGACGTCTTTCGGCCCATATGAGGCCCTATGTAACTCTTGGCCTACTAACGGCCCGTGGTGAAACTGGCCCGTAATGAACAGTGTATCACTTTACACACATTAACGACCCGTGGTGAAACTAGCCCATAATGAACGATGTATCACTTTATACCCATTAACGACCCGTTATTCCGTTGGGCCGTTTCCAGCCCATGTTATCTTTCGGCCTTCTCAGAGCCCATTTATTCTTGGGCTCATTTCTAGCATTCGTTTACTTACGACCCGTTACTGTCATTTTCTGCTTGTGGGCCAAATTCAGCCCGTGGTTACAGTCGGCCCGTTTGTGGTCCGTTAATACGTTGGGCCGATTTCATAGCGTCATCAAATACGGCCTATTAACGATGGCCCATTATGGTCGACCCATGAACGGACGATTCCAACTCTAGCCTGTTTACGACCATAATGCGGTCTATTTGGCCCATGTTTGGCCAATCGATTATACGGCCCATATAAGGCCCATTGATAATACGGCCCGCAGAAGGCCCATTGTTTCTACGGCCTGTAGAAGGCCCACTGTTTCTACGGCCAGTAGGAGGCCCAGTGTCACTACAGTAAATATTAGCCCATGGTTATTGTGGCCTAGTTTTAAAAAATAGGTTATTGCAGCCACTAGCTAACCGCGGAAAAAGAACTGCAATGACTTCAAGCAAACAAATAAACAAGACAACAAGGAAATAAATAAGCAAGCAACTAACGCTAGGCTATCATGGCTATTACACATATTACATCCACTAGGCATCAAAGTTCGCCACCAGTGCAAATATAGGGAACAAAGAAGCATATCATATACACTGGTTGTCAAAGTTGGCGACCAGCGCAAATAAACGCCGCAACAAAACAAATCCAGAACTGAAACCACTTCAGAAGATCTCAAGAAACAGTATCCTGGGTACCCATAATGCTGGCAAGATGCTTAGCAAGCTTATTAACTTTCTCTTGTTTGGCGATTAAATCCTTCAGCGCTTGCTGTTGCACCAGAAAATATGCATCTGAATTCTGCAGGGAATTCCTCAGTCCTTCAGCTTCCTGTCGCAGCACATCTGATCGATGTCTTTCAACTTGAAGTTGAGACTCAATAAGACAAACTGATTCAGGCAGCGAGTTCGAAGAGCTTGTGCCAGCAGTAGTGGCCAGTAACTCGAACACTACATCAAGGCAGGACTTTTGGGTTCCCTCACTGTCATCAAGATAGTTTTTATCAGCTTTCTTGGAGACCAACAGGGATGTCTCACTATCTTGAACCTTATCTTCATTACTTCCTTTACCATTGGATAACGCGGTACTGTTTTCCAATATTTTGTCCGCATTCTAAAAGAGAAACAAGCAGACACATCACATGTTTACCATGTTGTATATGAAACTCATTTTGGTAAATGAGTTTAGTAGTAAAGTGGACAGGATAACAGCATGAAACAAACATATATCTATGTACAATGGTCACTTTATGGTCTATATCATTCTAGTTTTTGTTGCCAAATCAAGATAGAGACACAGTTCAAATAATATTTGTTCAAGGCAAAGAAGAATAGACAGAATATAAGTGTGGGTAACTATAGAGCAATAACAACACTTGTAATGTGCATGACATGAGAACATAACTATTTATTCAATTGAAACTGAAATCAACATAGAGCAGCTTACAACAGCAAACCAGTTAAAGAAACAGGTTTAAAACATACCTGTTGCGCCATTGGAGTTTCAATTCCATCCTTCAAATTTGAAAATAGTTGGTATGAGGAAATACAGTCATGCAAGAGCAAAGGAGTATGAACCATAGCTACAGAACCTGACCTGAGAAGAAATATTCTTCTCCTTTATGTGTTGAGTTGGGATTCGGAGTGGTGGTCCTCGTGCTTTGGGAACTGCAGTTTCCTTACTAACTGCTCGTGTTTGGGTGCTCTGTGGTGGGGACGGTGCTGTGTCAACTGGAACTGGGTTAATATCTGTCGGGGTTGGGGTTAGAAGGGGTGTAGCTGGTTTTCTGTCCAACTGGGTAGGGGTACAATCTGCGAGAGTCTGGGTTATGTGTGGTGGATCTGCTCCTTGGGCAAGTACAACCGTGGTTCTATCTGCATCAGCTGGTAGCACTATCTTTTCTGAAGACCGTGTTGTTACTCCCTTAGATACTGCCATCACACTGTCCAATTCAAATGGCTGATAAACAAGAAAAGTAATTGAAAGTATAGACATTGTATGATAAACAGGTGCAATGGATAGTGGGGAATAAAAGAGGGCATGAAATAATTCATATTTATGTTGTCTAACCAAACAAGATGGCATGACACAATTTCACATATATGATGGCTAACTAAACAGGATAGCATGACACAATTTCACATTATGATGGCTAACTAAAAAAGATGGAAAGACATAGTTAAAAATATGAGACTATGTAAACAAGATGACATGACATAACTATATAATGTGTTTATTAAATAGGTTGGCATGCCATAATTCACATACATTCACGGATAGAATGCCATAATTCAAAATATGGTGATTTTAAACACTAAATAGGATGAGATGATATAACTATATGATGTCTTTATTAAATGGGTTGCCATGCCATAATTCAGATAGATGATGTGTATGTACTATGTAAACATGATGGCATGATATAATTCAAATATATGATTTATATAGTAAGCAAGTAAGCAGATGGCAATCCATATATGATGTAAAAAGTAAGCAATGCAAGACAACATGCATGACATGGGTAATATAACCCTGCCAAGTTTGAGCATAGACCTTAGGGGAAAATAGGACTGGTCATCAGTCTCTGAATCCTCCTCTGAGGAGCTCTCTGTAACCAGCAAGATGTCTGCTTCAGCAGGTAGCATTGTCTGCTCTGAATACCTTGTTTTCACTCCAAATACTTCCATCACCACTTCAAATGGCTGATGGATAGGAAGAGTAGTTGAATATACAAATGTTGTCGCCAAATGGAACACGTAATACAAAAAATGATAGCATGATATAATTCACATACATGATGATTGGCTAAACAGCATGGCATTGCATAATTCACATATATAATGCCTTTGCAACAAGATAGCATTGTATAATTCACATATATAATGTCTTGCAACAAGATGGCAATGCATAATTCACATATATGGTAATTAGACACTGAACAGGTGGCAATCACACAAAGCATGTCTAAACTAATCAAATGACATAGCAATGTGAGACACCATATGCATGATATGAGCAACATAACCCTGCCAAGTTAGAGCATACACCTCGGGGGGGGGGGATAGGACTAGTCATCTGTCTCTGAATCCTCCTCCGAGGAGCTATCCGTAACCAGCAAGATATGCGCTTCGTCAGATAGCATAGTCTGCTCTGAAGACCTTATTTTCACTCCAGAATTTTCCATCACCATGTCAAATGGCTGATGCACAGAAGAGCAGTTGAATGTAATAACATTGTTGACAAATGCAATATGTAACAAAAAAAGGATGGCCTGATATAATTTGCATATAAGATGACTGGCTAAGTAGGATGGCATTGCAAAATTCACATATATGATGCCTGGCTAAACAAGATGGCGTTGCATAATTCACATAAACGATGAATAAACTAAACAGATGGCATTCGCACAAAGGATGTCTAAACTAAGCATATGACATATTTGATGTATAAAGTAAGCAATGCAAGACACCATATGCATGATATAAGCAACATCAACATGCCAAGTTAGAGCGAAGACCTCAGGGGGTAAATAGGAGTTGTCTTCTCCTTCTAGATCCCCCTCAAAACAGATATCTTCCTCTCGATTACAATCTGAAATGCGTGGAGGGGGGCTGCCTTTGCGCCTACCATCGAGCGACGTCTGCATGAAATTTTATTGCCACACAAGGCTGGTCTCTTTTGCTCTAAATGTTCAGTTCCATTGTTTACAATAACTGTCATGCATAGGAATAAAACATAGTGAGATTATGTAAGGAGTGCATGCAGAAATCCAGAGTGATGGTAGCAACCTGTGGATAGACCCAAAACCAATAATAGCTGGCAGATAATGGCTTCAGTTAAAAAAAATACAGATAATGGCTTCTTTACTGTTTGTTTCCCACCCAACATGAAACTCATAGTAGACATCGGAGATTAACCAGATAGTAGATAGATACTATTGATAGCGGCCACGATATGTACCCCACAACCATTTAAAAACTCAAGTTTGACCATTAGTTTGGAGATGACTCCGAGTCTAATCGGTGAACATGACGATAAAGTAGCATGTAATATTAAGCGATGCATAACGTAAGCAGACACGAAAGAGTGCGACCTCTCTTGCGGACCCGTGTAGTCCTCGAGGTCATCTGCTCAGTTGATGATGGTAGTGCACCTTTCATGGCTGCCAGCGGCGGGGAAGAAGATCTGAGGCGGTGAAAGACAGTCTGGAGGCCGGATCCCTGCTGTGCTGGACCCTTCTGTCATTGGAGCAGCTGAGCTGGGGTGGACGACGGCGCAGCAGGAGCGGGACAAACTACGCAAGGTTTTCTTTGACAACTATCTATAAGAGAAGTAATTCTGTAAGGGCTCGTTTGAATTGGAGGATTCCAACAATGTAGGGATAGGAAATAGACATGAATAGGATAGGAATGCACGTGCAAAACAGAGAATTTAAAAACACAGGATTTCTGCCAATCTGGGTGTTTGATTCACAACAATTGGAAGATCACAGGATGCAAAGAAGCATGGTGAGATTAAGTCAAACCACAAGAAAATGTACGGTTATAATGCTATTATGCTACTATCTCTTAGTCTTGTGCTTCATGAATAGGTATTTGAAAAGGAGGACAAGTGAAAATTAAAATTCCTACGTTTTTTCTTTCAAGGAGACACTAAAGGAACAAATCCATGTGCTCTGTGGACAATATATATAGCATGTAGAGTGAAAAAGAGATGCAACAAGTGTACAACCTCTTTGGCGAAGCCATGTTGATCTCAGTGTGATTGGGTTGGCCGGTGAGGATGCTCCGACTGACTTGGCTGTCGGAGGAGGGGAAGAAGATCTTAGGCGTCTGGAGATGGAGCCCGAGGTACTGCTCCGCTGTGATGGAGGGTTTCGTCATTGGAGCAGCTCCGGTGAGTTGTACGACGCCGAGGGTAAAGCAGGGCAAGAGAGACAACGAACAACGTGAACCTGAGTGGAATTCTAATAGCATCTCCAATACATGATGTAAAATACATAACCACAAAGTGCTAGATGTAAAATACGTCAGCCGCTCATCTCTGAACTTAACTGTCGAAACTGAATTTAACTGTCGGAACTGAACTTAACTGTCGAAACTGAATTTTGTTGTCGAAACTGAACGCACTAGCAAGGCGAGGCTACATGTCGGTCGACTGACTTTTTCATCTCTGGTCAGTCGATTTTGCAGCCGTTGGATATGAAATCAAGGGCCTGCGGTTCATCTTCAACCTCCACCCCCCTGAGCCGGCCAAACAGCAGCCCCCCGCCGCCCGCAGCCGGCGGTGCGCCGCCCCGCCCGCCCCAAAAACACTCCCCACCACCGGCCCGCCGCCACCCCATCCATCCCTCTAGGCCCCCCATGCCGAGCTTTTTCTCCGGCGATCCCCACGCCATCGCCCCACCAATGCCCCGCCACCAGCGGCAACCACTGCCCCCATTATGAACCCTAAGATAGATAGTGGGGTACCTCTCCGACGAGCCCCCCTCCCCGCTGCAGCTGGTTCTTCCTTCACCCCAGCGGCATCGGAGTGAAGTGTAGCTAAATCAGAGCAGCATCGCAAGCAAGAGCAAGAGCGAGAGCAGCAGCGCGAGCAAGAGCAATAGCAAGAGCAGACCAGGCAGGGGACCAAGAGCAAGAGCAGAGTAGCAGCACGAGCAAGAGCTAAATCAGAAGTAGGTCCTACTGATGTGGACGTCGCCGCCAAGGGAACGACACCGTGTTGGCTCGGGACCGAGCACCGGCAGCAGCGTGAGATCGAATCAAGAAGAAAATGCGGCGATTAGTGTACAACCTCTTTGGTGGCGCCGATTAGACCACAGCTTCATCCAAGGAAACGGTGATGATGATGCTCTTCCGGTGGTGCAGGTAAAGACGGCGGTGTGGGAATGGAGGTGGCGCGAAAGATGAGGGGAACATCGGGGCAGCTCCTTGGAGGTGGAGGACGGGGTGGCTGAACCGGTGGGACGATGAGATCGACGACGGATCCTCATCCCGTACGGTGGATGAGGGACGTCGAGGTGTTGCTGTGGATGACGTCGTTGGGGAAGAGGCTCTCGTTGGGTGGCGGACGGAGCAGGGTGTGGGGTTTCATCGCGGGTTTTTGCGGCCTAGATGTACGAATGGGTGGGCGGATGGGATGGCAGTGGGGAACCATGGCTTAGAGACGCGCTTGTCCAAAATGTGGGGTAAGTTACGAAAGTACCCCAACCGATTTGAGGCGGTTCTTTCGGTTCAGGGGTACCACGGGCATTTCGCGTGTCGGGATTTCACAGGAGGTGGGAGTTTTCACGTGCATTGTAATTTCAAAATAGCAAGGCGCGGATTGAGATGGAGGGAGTTGTCGGAGCACAACGAGACAAAGATATATCTTAAATATTTCGGGCTAACAAGGCGCGCGTTGAAATTTCCGGACAAGCCTAACGTGTATTGTACCAAATCAATGCGCCCTACAAATGTCATTCAAAACTTTGAATTCATGTTATGTTCAATTAACATATTTCGCTACGTGTATAATGCATGCAACCTACTACTCAAATGAACGTTTTAGTGCATTCCAAACGTATATACTACCGCTTCAATATGAACTAAATTTGAATTCGTTTCTCTATTTGAATAAGATCTATAGTAATGATTGTTGTGAAGTCAAAGCATTTGAATTCGTTTCACTATTTTAATAAGATCTACAATCATCATTATTGTCATGTTAAACCATCTTTGTGTATTATCTTCACAGCACACCACATGATTAGTCTCGAGTTACATATGAACTATGTGTACTATATGAACTCGAACTAGATTTTTTGAATCCACTTTATTTTGATTTCAAATCACATTACATTTCTATCTCTAGCTAGATCTTCATAATCTAAACCATGTCCCATATGTATAATGTGTTTATCACATTATGTATGGTGCCCCGCCCCCCTACGCCTACAAGTATTTAGATGTGAGTTGCAAACACCACACATTACCACAAATTCAAATAAAATGTGAGAATGTTCGGTATATAGTATTGCTTATATCGGTCGATATTTAGTTGTAAGCTACAAATGCCACACATTATCACAAATTCAAATAAAATGTGAGATTGTTTGATGTATAGTATGGTTTAGATTGTTCGGCATTTAGATGTGAGTTGCAAACACCATGCATTATCACATTATGGTATAACATGTGCACAACACGTGTATCACCGCTATATTCATGCATGCAATGTTTAAAACACTATGATCTCCTATTCAAATATATGAATCCGCTTTCATATCAAATTATGATCTTTGTTAGTCTCTTACACCCACACAATCCTCTAACCTTTGTAGCTACCACTAACTTTCTCTCGTGCATGCACACGCCCTCCTCGCCCTCCCCCTCCCTCGGCATTCTATCCACCTAGCACATTCATTTTTTTCTTTAGGTCATTCTCCCAGAGTCTCCACAAGTCCTTCCCGACACACATCGATTGATAAACCTCTCCAGCGATGCCTGCCTACAACATACAAACACACCTTCAATCTCCTCCTTTATGTGTCCTTGCCTCGTGTCTCTCATACGGTCAGACACACGTGTAAACTCTCGCCCCTCTTTTCATCGCTCTCACAACCGCACACTCCTCCCCCTATCTAGCTAGTAGTTGGGCCTCTCGCACCACCTCCTAGCTCCATTCTCTCTGTCTATCCGTCTCGTTGGACCTTATTTGCCTCTAACAAATGGACGTACATCGACCGATCTCTCGCTATACATATAGCTAGCTAGGTCCTTATAACTCGTTTTTACCCACACGTCAATCGATCTACCTCATTACTTGTGTCTCTCCCTTCCTCCGACAAACAACAATTGATCTACCGATCTAGTTAGGTTTGCTTACCAAACACATGGTTCCCCATCATCATCCATGGATGCGTCCCGATGGATCTATCACGCACAGGCACACACAGAAACACATCCCCACTCTTATTGATAACATTGCAGTTCCACCCTCAGTTTGTCTAGTAGGCCTCTCCCACCATCTTCGAGAAGCAACTCCATCACCCATCCAGCACTCTACCCCTCTCCCTCCCTCTCCCTCCCTCTCTCTCTCCTCTCTCTCTCTCCCATCATATTTCCCGTCCTTCAGTTATGTATGGATGTCGACCGATCTCCCTCAAGACATAGTTGGGTCTCTCCTGCTCAACACATATACGAGTTGTTCTACCTCTATAGTTAGGCCTCTGCCTACCCCTCCCACCACCCCCTCCCCCCCACACACACCGATACATCGAGCGCTCTAGTCATGTCTCCCTGCCACACACAAACTTGATGTGTGCCCTCTAACGTTCTGGTAAGCCAGTCGCCCTATATCTTTGACTTGTACACACACACAATTTCGATGGCTCTCTTCATCGATCTCGCACCCACCCACTTGATCCTCACTTCGACTCTATCGATAGCTATGACCCCTCCCTCTTCTCGTGGATTGCCCGACCCTCTATGTATGATATGGATATTGCATGCAAAATTTTGTTTGAGATGTCATCAACATATATTCCCACAAATAATTCACGAAATCAACCCCCCACCCCACCCCCACCCCAAAAAAACACACTCACGAACGCGGTTTGTATCTCTCACACACACCCACGTAGGTGGGGGACGTGCACGAAGAGAAAAGTTGCATGCACGACGCACGTACTCCCGTCTCTTTCCCAGCCACACCCGCGCGGGTACACGGTGGAGCTCATTTCTGTACGAAAAAGGCAGCCCACATGGTAATTTGGCACGTGTACTGGTGGTCCACTTGGTGGAGGGAGGATCGTCTACCACGGGTGAACAAACAAATTGCGACTTGACGTGTTATGTTAAAAAAAGAGGCAAACCATGTGAAAGTGCAACTATCCGTAGGTGGTTTTGGTAATTCATAACAAAATATAGCTCATTGAGCTAATGCTATTCCAAGACGATTATTTCAGGAAAGCTCAATGATTGGCATGGCATGGATGTGAAAGTGGAATCCTCAAAATGCTAAGGACAAAGGATTGGCTCAAGCTCAAAAGCTCAAGACTCTTCATTTTATATTTTAGTGATCCAAGATCACATTGAGTCTTTAGGAAAAGCCAATACTATCAAGGAGGGATGAGGTGTTGCTTAATGAGCCTCTTGCTTCATGTGCTTAGTGATATGCTCCAAAACCCTCAACTACTTTCCCATATCCACATATGACCTAAACCCTAAGCCAAACTCGGTCCTACCGATTCTTTCTATCCGGCGCCACCGAGTTTCATTTGTCATAAGCCACTGCCAAACCCTAGCAATTCGGTTCTACCGATAGGGATCTCGGTCTCACCGAGATGGGATTGTAAACTCTCTGTTTCCCTTTCGTAACTTTTCGGTCTCACCAAAAGAGCGAATCGGTCCCACCGAGATTGCAATGTAAATTCAGTGTTTCCTTTTTGTAACTTTTCGGTCTCACCGAAAGAGCAAATCGGTCCCACCGAGTTTGCCTGACCAACTCTTTGGTTAGCTTATTACCAAAATTGGTCTCACCGAGTTTGTGTAATCGGTCTCACCGAGATTACGTTATGCCCAAACCCTAACCATATCGGTCCTACCGAGTTGCATGTCAGTCCCACTGAAAATCTCTAACGGTCACTAGGTTTGCCTTTTCGGTCCGACCGAGTTTTTTGATTCGGTCCCACCGAGATTGGAAAACTGTGTGTAACGGTTGGATTTTGTGTGGAGGCTATATATACCCCTCCACCTCCTCTTCATTCGTGGAGAGAGCCATTAGAACACACACACAATTCCAACTCATATGTTCTGAGAGAGAACCACCTACTCATGTGTTGAGACCAAGATATTCCATTCCTACCATATGAATCTTGATCTCTAGCCTTCCCCAAGTTGCTTTCCACTCAAATCTTCTTTCCACCAGATTGAAATCCTATGAGAGAGAGTTGAGTGTTGGGGAGACTATCATTTGAAGAACAAGAGCAAGGAGTTCATTACCTACACACCATTTGTTACTTCTTGGAGAGTGGTGTCTCCTAGATTGGCTAGGTGTTACTTGGGAGCCTCCAACAAGATTATGGAGTTGAACCAAGGAGTTTGTAAGGGCAAGGAGATCGCCTACTTCGTGAAGATCTACCGCTAGTGAGGCAAGTCCTTCGTGGGCGATGGCTATGATGGGATAGACAAGGTTGCTACTTCGTGGACCCTTTGTGGGTGGTTGCTTCTTCGTGGACCCTTTGTGGGTGGTTGCTTCTTTGTGGACCCTTTGTGGGTGGAGCCCTCCGTGGACTCACGCAACCGTTACCCTTCGTGGGTGGAGCCCTCCGTGGACTCACGCAACCGTTACCCTTCGTGGGTGGAGCCCTCCGTGGACTCGCGCAACCGTTACCCTTCGTGGGTTGAAGTCACCATCAACGTGGATGTAGGATAGCACCACCTATCCGAACCGCGGGAAAAACATCCGTGTCTCCAATTGCGTTTGAATTCTCCAAACCCTTCCCTTTACATTCTTGCAAGTTGCATGCTTTACTTTCCGCTGCCAATATACTCTTTGCATGCTTGCTTGAATTGTGTGATGATTGCTTGACTTGTCCTACAATAGCTAAAATCTACCAAGAACTAAAATTGGGAAAAGGTTAAGTTTTTATTTGGTCAAGTAGTCTAATCACCCCCCTCTAGACATACTTTCGATCCTACAAGTGGTATCAGAGCCTTGGTCTCCATTTGCTTTGATCTCCATAGCTTTTGGTGGTCATAGCCTTGGTTTCACAACCTAGGAGAGTATGGCGTCTAGCGAGGGAAATTATCACCGTAGAGGTCCTTACTTTGATGGTACTAATTTTGCTAGTTGGAAGCATAAAATGAAAATGCATATTCTTGGACATAACCCCGCCGTTTGGGCTATTGTGTGTGTTGGTTTGCAAGGTGACTTCTTTGATGGGAAAGAACCAAACCGTGAAGCTACCGCGGATGAGTTGAAGATGTTGCAATACAATGCTCAGGCTTGTGATATTCTCTTCAACGGATTGTGCCCCGAAGAATTCAACAAAATCAGCCATCTTGAGAATGCAAAGGAAATTTGGGAAACTTTGATTGATATGCATGAAGGTACCGACTCCGTCAAGGAATCCAAGTTGGATGTGCTTCAAAGTCAACTTGACAAGTTCAAAATGAAAGATGGTGAAGGTGTCGCTGAAATGTACTCTAGGCTTGCTCTCATCACAAATGAGATTGCCGGCTTAGGAAGTGAAGAGATGACCGATAGATTCATCATCAAGAAGATTCTAAGAGCCTTGGATGGAAAATATGATACCGTGTGCACATTGATCCAAATGATGCCCAATTACAAAGATCTCAAGCCAACGGAGGTGATTGGAAGAATTGTTGCTCATGAGATGTCACTTAAGGATAAAGAGGAACTTCACAACAAATCAAGTGGTGCCTACAAAGCCTCATGTGAAGCCCCTACATCATCAAGTGAGAAACAAAACTTCAATGAAGAATTGAGCTTAATGGTGAAGAACTTCAACAAGTTCTACAAGAGTAGAAGCAAAGATAGAAGCTTCAAGTCAAGGTCCTACAATGACAAAAGATCTTCTAGTCGAGAGCGAAACTGCTACAGTTGTGGAAGACCCGGACACTATTCCAATGAGTGTACGGATCCCAACAAGAGAAGAGAAGATTCTCCAAAAAGAAGAAGCAAAGAATCACCACCAAGAGAGAGAAGGAGTAGAGATGATCGTTATGAATGAAGATACTCACGGAGAAGCAAGGATTCGGAAGGGAAGGAAAAATCATCAAGGAGCTACACAAAACGAAGACATCAAGCTCATGTTGGTGAATGGGTATCCGGCTCCGACTCCAACAGCCACTCCGAGAGAAGTTATCACTCCGACTCCGAAGATACTGAAGATGAAGGTGTTGCCGGTCTAGCACTTGTTTCAACCAACTCCTACGACATATTTGACTCACCAAATGAAGGAATTGGAAGATGCTTAATGGCCAAAGGTCTTAAGGTAACACACCCCGAGTATGTTGATTTCAATAGTGATGAAGATGACTTGTTAGGTGATGATTTGCTTGTTGATAACTCTAGTGATGAATACTATGATGAAACGTCAATTAATCATGCTAATCAAGATAAAACAAATGACAATGATAAGGAGAAGATTGAGGCTCTAACTAAAGAACTAAACACTCTTAAGTTAGCTCATGAAACTATCTTCGAAGATCATCGACAACTTTTAAGAGCTCATGAGAAATTACGCTTTGAAAAGCTCAATCTTGAGCAAGAGCATGAGTTCTTAAAAGCAATCAATGATGGTCTCCGCAAGAAAAGTTCTTCTTACATTGCCAAGCGTTTACTCTTATCCACTTACATGCCTCAAGTCAAGTCTAGTAACAAGAACAAGTAAGATTCTTCCTCTAGCAGTAACAATGATCATGCTAAATCCAATATTGTTGCTTCTAGTAGTTCTCTTGATTCCACTAATGATTCTCTTAGCCAAGTTACACTTGAGCAAGAAAATAGCTTATTGAAGGGAATTATAGAGAAAGGAGTGTACAAAAGCCTTGCCGGGAGTAAGCAATTCGAGGAAATTGTGCGCAAGCAAGGAATGCACCGGAAGAATCAAGGTGTTGGTTTTGAACGAAAGTTCAATGCCAATGGAGTTGAGTGGGAAGAAGATCAATACCCCAAGACAAAGTTTGTTCCTCAACACGAAAAGTATGATACTTCTTTCAAGGGGACACAAGCTCAAGATGATCTTCCACCACAAGACTACAAGCAAAAAGGCAAGGACAAGCTTCAAGAGGAAATTGATGCATTTGAAGAAGCTCCTATGACCTTAGTCAAGTGGATTCCCAAGACTACTTCAAGTTCCACTTCATCAAGTACAACTACAACACCGAGGATTCCCATCAAGGTGGTGCGGATCCCAAAGAAGAAGAACTAGAGAGTTCTTGAGGATGACTCCGCCAACATGCTTCACTCTTATCATTTTGGCAAGAACAAGTGCAATCAACTTCCACATCTTGCACTAGTTCAAGGAGTCACAAACCCTCTTGTTGGTAAGACAAGGGACAAGGTAACCCAAAAGTTTTCATGGACATCATCTTGTGTGTGCATCACTCTATGTCTATGGATATCCTTGCTTGTTCCTTGCGGGACTAACCCATGTAGGTATTGAAAGTGCAATTCACTCAAAGGGATAGCTCCAAGTGATCTACATCAACATTGAGCATCCACATCTTCAACATCTACATGAAGTCATCATCGACAAAACCCGAGGTTAGTTCATCCCTCTAAGGGGGGATATCACATCTAGGGGGAGCTTTACTCTAAGACTTGAGCTAAAGCAACTCTAAAAATGTGGACACAACAATGCTTTATGTAAAAGTGGTAACCCCACTTGAGCTTAAACGATGAGTATGACCTATGATCAAGTGTTCTCACTTGACTCCTAAGTCAATATACTCATATATAGATGACCTTGTCATCGCAAATTGCTTGGTAGATGCTAGAATTGGTTGTGCATGCCTTGTCACATATTTCATTTGCCATCTTATTGTGTGAGCATGCTGGTTGCATATTTTACTCATTCGAGGACATCCACTTGTTGTTTTGATTGTTAGGTTTTATTTCCTTTTGCCAAGTGGATGGACAAGAATGCCTAAGAACCTCCTATAGATATCTATGCTTTTCTCGTCTCAAACTCTATTCATGCTACATCACAAAATTTGATCAAGTCCGATTCGAACCACTCTGTGTGAGGAGCGCTTGGAGTCCCCGATTCGTCATAGACTTAAACTTCCAAAACCTCTTTATGATTCTCGGTCTGACCGATACCCCACTTTCGGTCCTACCGAGATCATTAAGTTGATCTATGTTTTCGATCTCGGTGCAACCGATTTGAACCATTCGGTCACACCGAGTTGCAATAACTGTATACAGTTTTGCATCTCGGTGCCACCGAGTCGTTCCACTCGATCACACCGACAGGGTCGGGCTATATATAGTCACGGGCAAAAAAATTGGAAATTTCTCTGAACCCCTTCGCCCGCGCGATAGCCTGCTCTGCCAACTTGGTCTCCGGATTGTCTCCTCGCCGCCAGCCGCCTCCAATCGCTGGTCTCCATCACCGTCAACGGAATTCTACCCCGCCGTTGCCGCCGTAGCGAGTCTCCGCCAAACTAGGGTATGGACTCGATCTTTGTGCTATTCCCCAATCTGATTCTTAGCACATTGTGATCATCATGATTCTTGCCACGATTGAAACACTCCTGTCTAGTCAATGCGTTCATAGATTAGTTTTGATTCGAAAATTTTAGGGTTAGGTTTCCGCCGAAACCATCTCGGACCCACCGAGTTGAAAAACTCGGTCCCACCGATTTGGCTTATGCCATTGCACAAGTGAGACTCGGTCTGACCGAGAATTACTTATCGGTGTGACCGTTTTTGGAACTCTGTGAAACCCTAGCAGTCTCGGTGCAACCGAACTGTGACTCGGTCTGACCGAGTTCACTAGTTTAGGTTCCAAAACTGCTTCGGTATCACCGAGTTTAAAAATCGGTAGATCCGAGATGATTTCAGTGGGAAACTAAAACTAAGTTTTTGAGTCATTCTTTTGCAAAAATCTCTGCATTTTGTGATGTTCATCCACTCTATCTCATCTATAACCTATTCACAGGGTCAGCAGTCAGAGTTTGCAACATGTCTGATCAGAGAGACAGCCAGAACTTGTCAGAGAAGCAAGTGCAGATGAGTGAGGGCACTAGTCCCTCCAGCTCTTCAGATGATGGCAGCAAAAGTACCCCAAGCAATTTGCCAAAAGCTGCCACCAGGCAGAGGAAGAAGAGAACTTCAGA
This sequence comes from Triticum dicoccoides, assembly GCF_002162155.2. Taxonomy (NCBI): domain Eukaryota; kingdom Viridiplantae; phylum Streptophyta; class Magnoliopsida; order Poales; family Poaceae; genus Triticum; species Triticum dicoccoides. Next base: position 360,120,499 of record NC_041384.1, on the reverse strand, counting down.
TTCTGAGGATGAAGAATATGTGGCAGAGGAAGAGGAAGCAACTTCCAAGAGAATTGAGCCAGCTTAGGGCACAAAGCCAGGGTTAAAGATCAAAAGGCCAGCAGGCAGGCAGCCTATGCCAAAGGCCAGATCTTCAACTGAGAAGCCCACTCCCATTGAGCCAGTTGCTGCTGAAGGCAAGAAGAGGAAAGAAAGGGTGAAGAAAACTGTAGCCAGAGTGCTTGGCAAGGCTTCCATCATGGAAGATGAGGAGGAAGTAGAAGAGGTAGCTGCACCAGCACCTAAGGCACCCAAGCTGATGGGTGATGCCATAAGAACAGGGGCAGCTGCTTCCAAGGCCAAGCCAGCTCCAAAGCCAAAGCCAAAGAGGAACACAAGAAGCATCCCAGCTACTGAGAAGAACAAGGCCCAGTGCCTGAAGCTGCAGAAGAAGAAGAAGAGAATGTTCTCAGAAAACTCAAGCCCAAGATCCCAGACCACAACGATGCTCATCCTGTGGCTGAGGATATGAAGCTCAGGAGAGACTCAGGGCTGAGGAAGTGGAGAGAAGCAGACCCGTATGCTTTAAGGAGAAGAACTACTGTGGATTACAGATTTCACACCAAGGAACAGCAGGACTTCTATGAGACAGTGTTGCTTGATAAGAAGCCAATAGTCTGTGATATGAGATGGGTTGACTGGCAATACATCAAGGACAATGAAGAATACTACCCTGGAGTGCAGGACAGCTTCAAGGCATGTGGAGTAGAGGACTTTGTTGGGCAGAAGCTCACAAAGTGGTACGAGGAACTCATCATGCAGTTCTACTCCACAGCCCATTTCTATCCAGATGGCAGGATTGTATGGATGTCAGAGGGTACGAGGTACCAGTCTACAGTTGCTGAATGGGCTCAGCTCATTAATGCCCCAGAGGAGCAAGCAGATGACTTGGACATTTATGCCAAGAAGAATATGGACCACAACTCTATGTCCAATATGTACAAGGAAATTCCAAACGAGGCTCTTGAAACTTTCAAATTTGGCTCAGTGCACTATCTTCTGTCAGGGCTGCCAACTATCAATTGGATACTGAGGCACACCTTGTTGCCCAAGTCTGGAGATCACAAGATGATCAGAGGCCATGCAATAAATTTGCTTCATATATTTGATGTGCCACAGAAGTTCAAGGTGATGAGCCTCATGGTAGAGACCATCAAGAGGACTGCAGCAAACCAGAAGAGGAGTTGTGGATATACCCCACAGATTCAGGAGCTCATTAACTCAAAGATGGGCACAGGCATATACTTACTGGACAAGGAACACCTGCCCATCCGTCCAGATTTTGAAGATAATCAAGTGGTCATGACTGAGAATGAATCATCATCTGCACAAGCACAAGCAAAGAAGGAGAAGGCAAGGAAGGAGAAAGCTGCCAAGATGCCAACTCAAGAGGAGGCATCTGAGTATTTCTTGAAAACCAAACAAGAGCAGCTTGGTTACTTGATTGCATCCACACTGAGGATTAAGCAAGGACTGGCCACTCTCACTCAGAATCAGCAGAGCCTAGAGAGAATCATGGAACAAAATTTCTATGACTTGGATGTCAAAGTAACAGAGATTCAGTCTGCAGTGGAACAACTTCAGGATGACATGCAGGAGAGGAGAGGCAAGACTACAACTGATGCATTTGCCAGAGCGCCAAGAGCTCAGAGATCATATGCAGTGCCAGTTGCTGACACCAGAGCCACCACTTCTGCACCAGCTACAGCCTCAGTTCCACCAGCTCCAGCGTCCACTTCAGCCTCAACTCCAACCACGTCTACAGAAGGCTTCGTCCTTGGAGTGCTCCGGACTCCACCACCACCTGAAGATCAAGCCTGAGTGTCGACTTAGCACTATGCATTTTCTAGGAACTTTTTGGTAACTTGTTGCCAAAGGGGGAGAAAATGTATAGATCATAGGCTTCGAGAGAGAGAGAGTGTTGCTTTTTTTCTCTTAATGTATTTTGTGGTTTTTCGAACTTTGTTTGCTTTTGAGTGCTTGAGATACTTTGTCATTTCTCGTGAGACATTGATGATCATGTGTTTGATCATAAGCTACACTTATGCATGCTTGATATATCTTATCTATCTTATGTGATCATTCACTATTCTTGGTGATGAGTGCATGTATTTCATTCTTATCATTTTAAGCGCTCCACCAAGATGTATGTGACATGGAAGAGTAACCCATGACTCTAACTCTTTGTGCATTTGCAGTCCAAAGCAAATTTTAAATATGCACAAATTTAGGGGGAGCTCTCACTTGTCACATACTTCTCAAAGCGACGATATATTTCATGCTTATTATCATTTGTCGAAGCTTTGATCTATATGTTGTCATCAATTATCAAAAAGGGGGAGATTGAAAGTGCAACTACCCCTAGGTGGTTTTGGTAATTCATAACAACATATAGTTCATTGAGCTAATGCTATTCCAAGATGATTATTTCAGGAAAGCTCAATGATTGGCATGGCATGGATGTGAAAGTGGAACCCTCAAAATGCTAAGGACAAAGGATTGGCTCAAGCTCAAAAGCTCAAGACTCTTCATTTTATATTTTAGTGATCCAAGATCACATTGAGTCTTTAGGAAAAGCCAATACTATCAAGGAGGGATGAGGTGTTGCTTAATGAGCCTCTTGCTTCATGTGCTTGGTGATATGCTCCAAAACCCTCAACTACTTTCCCATATCCACATATGACCTAAACCCTAAGCCAAACTCGGTCCTACCGATTCTTTCTATCCGGCGCCACCGAGTTTCATTTGTCATAAGCCACTGCCAAACCCTAGCAATTCGGTTCTACCGATAGGGATCTCGGTCTCACCGAGATGGGATTGTAAACTCTCTGTTTCCCTTTCGTAACTTTTCGGTCTCACTGAAAGAGCGAATCGTTCCCACCGAGATTGCAATGTAAATTCAGTGTTTCCTTTTTGTAACTTTTCGGTCTCACCGAAAGAGCAAATCGGTCCCATCGAGTTTGCCTGACCAACTCTCTGGTTAGCTTATTACCAAAATCGGTCTCACCGAGTTTGTGTAATCGGTCTCACCGAGATTACGTTATGCCCAAACCCTAACCATATCGGTCCTACCGAGTTGCATGTCAGTCCCACCGAAAATCTCTAACGGTCACTAGGTTTACCTTTTCGGTCCGACCGAGTTTTTTGATTCGGTCCCACCGAGATTGGAAAACTGTGTGTAACGGTTCGATTTTGTGTGGAGGCTATATATACCCCTCCACCTCCTCTTCATTCGTGGAGAGAGCCATCAGAACACATACACAATTCCAACTCATATGTTCCGAGAGAGAACCACCTACTCATGTGTTAAGACCAAGATATTCCATTCCTACCATATGAATCTTGATCTCTAGCCTTCCCCAAGTTGCTTTCCACTCAAATCTTCTTTCCACCAGATCCAAATCCTATGAGAGAGAGTTGAGTGTTGGGGAGACTATCATTTGAAGCACAAGAGCAAGGAGTTCATTACCTACACACCATTTGTTACTTCTTGGAGAGTGGTGTCTCCTATATTGGCTAGGTGTTACTTGGGTGCCTCCGACCAGATTGTGGAGTTGAACCAAGGAGTTTGTAAGGGCAAGGAGATCGCCTACTTCGTGAAGATCTACCGCTAGTGAGGCAAGTCCTTCGTGGGCGATGGCCATGGTGGGATAGACAAGGTTGCTACTTCGTGGACCCTTTGTGGGTGGTTGCTTCTTCGTGGACCCTTTGTGGGTGGTTGCTTCTTCGTGGACCCTTCGTGGGTGGAGCCCTCCGTGGACTCACGCAACCGTTACCCTTCGTGGGTGGAGCCCTCCGTGGACTCGCGCAACCGTTACCCTTCGTGGGTTGAAGTCTCCATCAACGTGGATGTAGGATAGAACCACCTATCCGAACCACGGGAAAAACATCTGTGTCTCCAATTGTGTTTGAATTCTCCAAACCCTTCCCTTTACATTCTTGCAAGTTGCATGCTTTACTTTCTGCTGCCAATATACTCTTTGCATGCTTGCTTGAATTGTGTGATGATTGCTTGACTTGTCCTACAATAGCTAAAATCTGCCAAGAACTAAAATTAGGAAAAGGTTAAGTTTTTATTTGGTCAAGTAGTCTAATCACCCCCCCTCTAGACATACTTTCGATCCTACACCATGTGGGGCCTACCTTAGAGGCAAGGCTCTATACACTGGAGTACTTTTGATTTGTCCCGTCAACTCGCAGAATGAGGAGAAGCTTGCTTAGTACGCCGTCTCCCCCGCCCATGGGTGCGGTGGCTCGCAGGATGAGGTGAAGCTTGCTTACTACGCCTTACGCCCGCTCCCTCGCCCATGCGCGCGGTGGCTCGCAGGACAAGGAGAAAAATTTACTACTCCCTCTGTTTAATCCTCGTCCCTACTACCTTGGTTATAGATTTCAATATGAACTACTAGTACATACTCCAAACACTTATGTATATAGATGTATTTTAGAGTGTAGATTCACTCATTTTGCTCCGTATGTAGCACTCTCCCTCGCCCCTCGACCCTCGCCCATGTGGTGGACGTGTAGCAATTCATTCGGTCTCATATAGCCAGAACGATATATACTGCACTACCATTATTGCTCGACTTGTCGAAGAGGCGAAAAGCCAATCGCAAGGTCAATATTTTGGAGATGCCAAGTGCAAGGTTATAGCGTGCCGCATCATTTATAAATAAAGTTTTTTTTTCTTCAGTGGCACGTACGCAATATGATAGGTTCATACAGAGCAAAAAGGAAACCGCTCCACTATATACATAGTCAGGACGGGCCAGCCTACACGGTTGCTTGCTGGGGTTGCTCTCTTCACACTCTCTAGCACAAAATGACTGTGGCCACATCTCTAACATCCCGGCGGATCACGTCCGCTTGGGGAAGGGGTGGATGCTTAGTGTAGATGCGGTGGTTGTGGCCGACGGCGAAAACCCATTGTCGGCATGTCCCGATCAGGGGTCCCCGCCGTTCTCTCTCACAAAGCCGGTGAAGTTTCCTTCGTCCCTTGCTCACTGCCGCGATGTGGGCGGTTGCCGCCTCCCGCCGCCCTCCTCAAGGTTGAGCTACGTCCCTCAGGTACAACTCCCGTTACAGCCGGCTTGCACCACTGCTCCAGCTGCCTACATCACTCCCTGTGGATATTTCTCTACTTCTTTGCCCCGCACATACCTCTACTGGCTTCTACGTACTGTATTTGTGATGAGTTTATGTCTCATCAACTAGTCCCAGTAATCTTATTCTAATCACGCTTGTTCAATTTCTTTGCCACAGGGATGCTCATCTTGATTTTGGTGAAACTGCACAAAATGATCCGATGGTCAAAAGGTTGCAAACTTCATTTATTAGGAAGCTCGAACATTGCCAGCAAATTGAAGCCTGGTCAAGGTTCACGGTTCAAGGGCTAGGGACTGCATGGATCATTTTTTTCCTTTAGCTGCCTCTGTTCCAAAATAAGTGTCAACTTTAGTAGTAGTACAACTTTGTACTAAAGTTTGCACAAAGTTGAGAAACTTATTTTGGAACGGAGGGAGTACATATTTGCTATGATCTGTCAATCATTGAGATGCAATATCATGCATGTTAGTCTCCTTTGTATTTGATGAAATGTTGCAACAGGCAACCTTGGACGCAAGATGCATGTATCAGAAGCTGGAAGCTTCATAGCATTGTACAAATTTATCTCGCTGATAAATTACAGTACGTACTATACTAGTTCTTCCTCCTTTCCTAAATATAAGTCTTTGTAGAGATTTCACCATGAACCACATGCGGATGTATATAGATGCATTTTAAGTGTAGATTCATTCATTTTGTTTTGTATGTAGTGGAATCTCTACAAAGACTTATATCTACTAGTAATAGCTAGCCCCCACTACTAGGAATTCTCTATCCTCTCCTTGAGCCATGTCATCAAAATTGATGTAGCTGTTAGATGAAGTAAATCAGTCCATAATAGTCGTCTGATCTTGACGTTGAGAGGCTCCGCACTAAGCCACATGCAAGCATGCAGAAATACCATGCCACATGCATGTGAGTGGGTTTTAAATCACATCAACATGTCTGCATGCAAGCATGCACCGGTAGCATGCATGTAAGTGAGCTTTTAAGTCCCATTAACATGTCAAAAAGAAAAATATAATCCCATTATGCAATAGGAGTTGGCTGATCTTTTTTCCTTAAACGGGATGATCTTAATGATGATGGGAGTTTATTTAGTTTGGCTACCACATTTGTCATGCGGTTATAGAGTTTTTTTGTTCTATGAAATCGATAATTTTGCGCAGAGAGATATACCGCTGTTCCGCGCCAACGAGCGGGGACTCATCTAGTAATATTTAGGAATGCAGGGAGTACTATGTAAAGATTTAGGTGTCACACGGTGATAGTGTGAGGTGGGCCATGTAATCACTGAGCCTGCGTGTTTTCACTGCTCTTGCACGCCTCCGCTGTAAGAATGGAGAAAATTGTAATCTAGTAGTAGTAGTATACCTCCTTTCGCCGAAAGCGTGGGACATCCAGCAGTCCTACCACCTCAGTAATAAAGACCAATGGGCCGTCAAATCACATAGACCCAGCAGTAAGTTGGACGGACGAAGCAACCATCACTCTTGCGCTAGTGAGAGGTCGCGTCCGCTCTGCCTGGGCATGAATGCGGCACCGATTCTTTGGAGCGGCGCTGACCGTTTTGGGCGGGAAGCCCGCGCGGGCGATGGAGGGGCCTTGGGTGGGCCAGGCTAGTCAGGAGCGGGCGTGGCAGGTGTCCGCATGTCCCTACCAGACACGCCCGGAAACGAGAGGATGCACCGACTCTCGCGGCTAAAATTGTACAATACACAACATCTCTCTGTAGGAGTAGGTTGATCTGTCGCTCTCTCTAACACACACATGGTGTTAAACACACACACAAACACACACACACACGCACACGCACGCACGCAACTTGGTCCCGTTGCACCTTCTAACGTGACTTATTACAACTAGACGGAGGGAGTAGTAAGTATACGAGATACAGTGGCACACTGACTTAAGTCGAATACAAGTGCCCAAAATTTGTGTGCATGTTATAATAAGGATTCACTTAAAATAGTACGTGAGCAAACAAAGGGATCAATTGGACAGTGTTCCCGAGCAGTAGCGAGATGTGTGAGGTAAGATACATAGCTAGCGCTTTTAATTTTTCTTTTTAATTTGTTTGTTTCACCCTCTGACTGGTGGGACCCAACGTACTACGTGGAGAGAGGTAAGGTGACTAAGGATGCATTATTTCTGCACCACTGTGGATAGTCTTCCCACCAAAGCCACATGACACGATTATTATTGAAATCCCAATGACTCCCACAAACACAAAAAACACGGCATGCTTGTCACACGAATGCAGGAATGTATAAAAGGTTATTTCCCTCTTGTTGAACATAACGGGAGGGTTGTGTAGCTGGTTAGCCTGTTCGCTCACTCTCTCGCCCTCTCCCACTGGAGCCTCAGCGCTTGTAGTTGCACTCTTCACACTCTCTCGCCCTCTCTAGATCTAAACAAGACTTCGTTGGCCTCTCTCTCTCCTCACTGCTGCTCAAAGAGCCGGCAGGATCCGTCCGCCGAGAAGGGAAGGAGGCTTAACGATGTCGTCGTCGGCGAGGGACTACCGGCGCAGCTGTTCACTTTCCACCCAGCGGTGGCGCAGGAGGGCCTCCGACCCCTTCTTCTTCGCCGCCGTCCCGTCGCCCACCGAACCATGCCCCAAGAACCTTAAGGTATAATTTACTTACTCCACATGCATTGCTCTAGCTGCATGTATACCATGAATCTAGGATGCGGTTCAAAGAGAAAAGGAGTGGGGGAAAGTAGTGGGAAAAGTTGTATATAGCATGAATCTAGGACGTGGTTCAAAGAGGAAATGAAGGGGGAAAGTTGTATATCATTAATCTAGGACGTGGTTCAAAGAGGAAAGGAATGGGGGAAAGTAGTGGGGAAAGTTCTATCGCATAAATCTAGGACGTGGTTCAAAGAGGAAAGGAAGGGGCGAAAGTACCAGTTCAAAAAGGAAAGGAAGGGACAAGGCTGTAGAGTTTGAGCAGGACTAGATTTGCTGCGCTCACATAGGGAAAGGCGTCTAAAGGTAACAAAACTAGGACCAACACTAATATGATCCTTGGTTGCTTATTCTTTGTTGCAACAGACTGTGCATGACCACAGTACATCGGTAGATGCACATGGTGCTGGTGCGTCCACTATCCCGTGCAACTCATTAGTTGTTGTTAATCTAAGGCCCTATTTGGTTAAAACTCCCTAGTCCCTACCTGCTGAGTTCCAGGGACTAAACATGGACTAGAGGTTATTAAATGACATGTTAAAATACCATGTTACCCCTAGTAATGAACTAATAGAGACAAGGTGCGTTGTGTGGCAGGGGCAACTGTTGGAAAAAGTCCCAAAAAGACTCCCTCATGGTCTTCTTTCTTTAGTCCCAAATGCCCACTTTTAGTCCCTAAAAATTCCCTCCTCTTTGGTTTAGATGGGACTGACACGGAGTTTTTTTAGTCCCTACACCAAAATGTCCCTGTAAACAAACACCCTCTAATAATGCCGCTGGAAAATTGATGCAATGCCACAGTTAAAAGCAAATTACATGTTTAATGAAATTTATTGTTAATATAATCTCTATGTTATTATTAATCAATGCCACCATTTGAGAAATGGTACTGTCTTGCTTTCTTTCCCATTTAGATAAGGTAGATGCTTCTTTTTGTTGGCTTCTGTGTCATCCACCGTTATTGACCACTAATTGTTTCCTTTGCACCTCTGTGTAAACAGGGTTATCTGCTTCACCTCGTTGCCATTCTGACCTTTTGTTGCACTGCACAAAACACTTTTGTTTTAAGAGTGCTTTGTGCAGTTCAACCAAAATTTCACACCGACAATGTTGCTTGATTGCTTGATCTTAGTGGAACTGCACAAGAGGAGATCTTACTTCCTATCTGTTAAGGAAAATTTGGTTCAAATCTTCTTCTTATGAGTTGTTTGAATTCCGCATCATGAGAGGTCAGTACTAGCCTTCTTTCACATGATTCTGCAGTGTGCATTCATATGTTGTACTACTTGTACGATAATGTTGCTTGATTTTAGTGAACTGCACAAATGGAGACAAGACTTCCAATCTATATGTGCACCGTAATATCCCATTGAGGTAAGATAAGGATATTTCACAACTGTTGGCCTGTATTTTGCCACTTTCATAAGAAAATTAAGTTTAGTACTATACTTGTGCTCCCTAATTGATATGCCAAATCTTATATTGAAGGTGAAGCTTGTTTGTTATTGAACCAAGTGATGAAGGGGAAGAACAAGTTGAAGAAAAACAAAAATCAACTCCCGGTGTTGTAATGAAGCACTGGAACTGTGATGACACAAGTAATGATATAGTTTTGCATCTTAATTTATTGCTATGGCTGGAATGAGCAATTGTTTTGCCACTGATTTGATGCGACTCTTAATGTAATATGTAATTATCTCTACTTGTGCAAACAGGGATCTTCTTTGAAGATACCATATATTTTAGTGGAACTGCCAAGAAGATGTTGGAAACATTAAACTAATCGAGGAGTATATAGTAAGCATGGCCACCACTGTAGATTGCAACAGATGGTTCCGAAGAATTGCTTCATCTGTATGCTCTACAAAATAAGCCACCTGGCAAAGGTTGGTACTCGCCCACTGATTTCATCCATATGATTGAGCTTTGTCATCTCTATTGGTGTTGTGCTACTGTTTAGATACTGTCATGAAAAAGTGGTATTGTCCTTGAGAAGTGCCTCATCTGTGCTGTTTTAAATATTTCCTTTCCTTTTTTTCGAGCAAACAGTGATGCTAGCATTTAGTAGTCCTCTTGTCTTTGCACAACAGGATCATCTTCCTATGAAGAAGAATATGGAATACGTGAAGTGACTAGTTCCGATTATGCCAGGATGAAGAAGCCATGTCTATCTTATCATCAGAAGGAGCAGTTGAAGGATGGTTACATTACTCCCCACAAGACCAAACTAACTTCAGCTCAGAAGGACTGACAAAATCTCCATTTTTTTGCTGTGATGCGCGAGTACAATGTTGTTCTAGGATTCTTTCTGGTGAGTTCCATTTTTCTAAAAGTGTGCTCTACATGGACCATGTATGTGCCTGTTGAAACTGTCAATTCATAGTGCAGTTTGCTCTATACTAATCACTTTTTTGTATTTGTGCAAACAAGGGTGCTCAGCTTGATTTCAATGGGAATTGCACAAAATGTTCATGAATACATCGAATCATTCATTTCCACCATAAGAAAGGAGGTGCCGATAAGTTCAAGGCGTTGCAACATATAAGGGCGAAATCATACAAGCTACGCGCGAATTTGGTTGATTTTGGTCGAACTGCACAAAAAGAACAGCTGGTTTATTTAGCACGCACTACTAGGGAAAACCCTATACACAGAATCTTAGCAGTAGCGCGGCTCAAAAAGGAGCGCTGCTGCTAATGAGCAGTAGCGCGGGTGTGGAAAACCCGCTATTGATAAGTGCTGAGGAGTAGCGCACTCGCCGTAACCCGTGCTGCTACAAATATCAACCGACAATGCCCACCCAACTCCATTTAGCAGTAGCGCGGTGCCGTGAGCCGCGCTACTGCTATAGCTGTAGCAGTAGCGTGGTTTTTCTGACGTCGCTGCTGCTAATTTTCAAATCGGGCACAGTTTTGGTCCCGTTAGCAGTAGCGCTTGTACTGAAAGCGCGCTGCTGCTACTTTCTTAGCAGCAGCGTGTTTTACGTACCGCGCTACTGCTAATCCGCACCCACCACCTTTTCCCCACCCGTCCTCCCCCTCCCCCAAATCCCTCCTCTCTTCCGCCACTCCCTCCTCTCTCTCTCCATACGTTCTCACATTGACCTCTTGCCCATGCGCCCCTCCTCCTCCATGGCACCGAAAGAGGGCGCCGCCTCGCGCCACCGGCATCTAGGAGCTCGCCGGTCTTCCACCGGCATCTAGGATGCTGCCACCTCGCGCCACCACGCCGGAGACCTAGCCACCGGTGACCAGCCCCGCTACTCCCTCCATCTCCTTCCTCTCTCCCTCGGTTTTCTTTCTCTCTCTCTCTCTCTATCTCTCTCTCTCCCTCTGGTTTGACTCACAATCCCATGTCCATGCGCTTGCAGGTAGTCGCCATGGACGACCAAATCTGGCATGGTCGGGACACTACTAGGAAAAGGGCTATAGATGGAACTGACACTAATGGCGCACCAGACATGTTGGTGCGCCATTAGTATGGAAGACACTAATGGCGCACCAGGCACACGGTGCGCCACTAGTAACAAAATGTTTTTTTTCATTTTTTCAAACATACTAATGGCGCATCCGGGCAGAGTGCGCGATTAGTAGTTAGAACTACTAATGGCGCACTAGCCATAGAGTGCGCCACTACTGTATTCTTTTTTTTACTTTTTTGCAAAACTACTAATGGCGCACCGTTGCATAGTGCACCATTACTAGTTTAAATTAGTAATGGCGCACTGTCCCACGGTGTGCCATTAGTATAAAAATTATTTTTTTTACTTTTTTGCAAAACTACTAATGGCGCATGCCTGTGTGGTGCGCCATTAGTATGTTGGGTTACTAATGGCGCATGTCTCTGTGGTGCGCCATTAGCACCCCCCGCACCCTCCCCCCGCTCCACCGCTGCCGACGACCCCCGCACCCTCTCCCCCGCTCCACCGCCGCCGACGACCCACCGCACCCTCCCCCGCTCCACCGCTGCCGACGACCCAGCGCACCCT
>NC_041384.1:360108049-360108547 GCF_002162155.2 Triticum dicoccoides | reverse complement strand
GACCCACCGTAGCCTCCCCCGCTCCACCGCCGCCGCCGACACCCCGCACCCTCCCCCACTTTTTGATGATATTTTTAAATAACAAATTTGATGATATTTTCAAATAAGAAATTTGATGATATTTTCAAATAACAAATTGGATGATATTTTCAATTAAAAATAAAAAACAAATTTGATGATATTTTCAAAAAAAAATTGATGATATCTTCTGTTCTAGTCCTCCTGATAATAACAAATTTGATAAAAAAACTAATTATTAGATGCAACAAGAAATAATGAAAAAAAAGTTACTAATGGTGCACCAGAGGTGGGTGCGCCATTGCTATCAAACAAAAAGTTACTAATGGCGCACCAGAGGAGGGTGCGCCATTGCTATCAGAAAAAAAACTACTAATGGCGCACCAGAGGGTGGTGCGCCATTGCTATAGTGTCTAGCTGGATACCCCCTCGCCCGATCCCCCCTTCCCTCTCCCACGCCAGACCCCCCTTCCCTCCCCC
>NC_041384.1:360086959-360107884 GCF_002162155.2 Triticum dicoccoides | reverse complement strand
CGCTCCGACTCCCCCGCGCCCGCTCCGACGACCCCCGCGCCCGCTCCACACCCTAGAACCTCCCCACTTCCCCTCCCCTCGCGCTGCTTCACCCGACTAGGTCGTCCCCGTCGACATCGCATCGTCCCCGCGACCACCGTCGTCCCCGCACCCCACCAAGGAGTCCAGGAGCATTGGAGTGTTCTTCTACGTCATCTACGGCCAGCTGTTCGAGCTCGGCGACTCTGCATCGTGCGGATCGAGGTCTTCTTCCACCTCCGGCCACCGCGGCCTCACCGTCGATCTGCGCCACCTCGTCAACCCCGACCCCGCACGAGGTCGCCATCGTCTTCCTCTCGGTGAGCTGAACCAGTTCCCCTCCCCCCTCTCGGTGACCTGGCTGTCTGGCTTAAGTTGGAGGCTGGAATGGAAGAGTTCATTCAGAAAAAAATACAGGCTTTAAAGATGATTTTTTCTTACTATTGCCATGTTTTTTAAATTTATCAAGCTCCAGCACAAATATCCGATAGTATTTGGGCTGCAGTTAGTGTACTAATTAGTTGGATATTTGAGTAGTATTGTCAACAGTAATAACTTTTACATGTTTGCATTGCTTCCAAGAGTAACAGCAGGTGCTTAGGACACCTTTAGGAGATCTACTCATCTCTAATCATGCTACTCAAGGATAGGGACCGTAGGCTTCTCTAATCTGCTTGTGCTAGGTTGTTCTACAGTTCAAGATTTACTCCTTAACTGAATTCTGTAACTAACAAACCTAGCTCTTGCAAGTAACAACATGTTCAAGATCAAGGTTGACAGTATGTTCTGACAGTATAAGAGTAGGAATTCTGTGTTGTTTCTAAAAGCTCTACAATATCCAGATTTTATGATATTTGTACATCCAGTTTTCGTGGTTAGATATCTGACAGTATAAGAGTATGTTCTGACAGTATAAGAGTAGTATAAGAGTATAAGAGTAGTATATCCAGTTTTTGTGGTTAGATATCTGAATTGAGAAAAAACATAGCTTTTGCGGTCTCTGTATACTACTAATACTACTACTGTATTTCATTTCAAAGTTCAAAATGCTGGTACTGAGATTTTCATTTCCAATGAGTGATGTTTTTCCTAGCAGTAGAAAAATAGCAGTAGCCATGTACTAGGAGTGCATTTTTTTCTAGGGTGATGGATAGATCTAGTGAGTACTGCATTGCTTTTGTCCAACTTTTGATAGGACCAAGGAAATGAGTGCTCGAAAGCATGCCCATGCATTTGCCCCCCTTCTCTTGGGCCTGGTCTTCTCCCCCTCTTTATGCCCTTTTCTTTTGAACAGGAAAAGAGGGTTATAACCCTTGTAATTATGCACAAGCTCTTTGCTTTATACCCACAAAAAATGTTGGTTCATGGCGGGCTAACTGCAGGTCCAGCCAACTGGTAGGTGGGTGTAGATGCTTGAATTGCATAGGGCTAACTAACTGCCCCTTGAAGGGGGCAAACAAGATGTTTTTGATACATAAATGTAGTTTTCAGTATTCTGTCCAAACTGAAAACTGTTAAAAATACCATGTGTTTTTTGGTCAAAATCTGCATGTAAAACTGAAATAATCTCCTAGTAGTTAACTGTTATGGACAATTGTCAATTTTCTATAATGATGATGGAACATTATAAAGCATTGTACTCCAGTGTATATGAAGGATACAAAAAAATTAGCAACTTCCGTGATTTTATAAAGTTGTTCTTACATGGGTGAAACTTCACTTGCTTTTAGGCTAGTGCAGGGTGTTGCTTCTTCTGTATGGGCCAACTATGTCACAAATAAATTGTTCCTTCTTCTGAATTTGACAAGTAATGACTTGCAAAGATGATGATCATCTTGCTAGTTTGCTGGGTTTTGTCTCCGACCATTGTGTCGTGATGAATTTGCAGGTACCCCTAGAGGCCCTTGAGTTTGCCGGAATGTCGATTAACTTCCGTTCCGGCAAATTCGGGTACTCCATATGTCCTATTTTCAGCAAAGGTCATGCCGAAATTTTCCGTGAATTTTAGCATGACTTTGCTAAAAAAAGGACATATGGGGTACTTGCGACTAATGCATGGGCCGGGGTATCTTAGTACTTAATTAAGTAGGATCAACTTCCCCGCCATTCTTGTTGCATTAAACCATAGGTGGCAATAGAGCCAAGTGATTAGGCCCAACTTAGAATTCTCCTTAGCATCGATAAACCCTAGATGATAAACCCAACATAGGTGGCAATAGAGCCAAGTGATTAGTGCCAAGTGATTAGGCCCAACCTAGGGTGCCTCGGCATCGATAAACCCTAAATGATGAAAACTTAACTTGGCTTCTATAGGGTGCCTCGGTGTCAATGAGAACCTAAATGATGTACACTTAGGCTTTTAGGGTGCCTCGGCGTCGACAAACCCTAAATGATAAAAGCTTAGCTTTTAGGATGCCTCGGTGTCGACAAACCCTAAATGATGAGACCATGATCTTGTTCCTTGATAATAACCAACTTTTTGACCAAACTTTTTTCCTATTTAGAGCGAAACATGGCCCACAACGATGAGGCCGGCGGTTCGGGCGGCAAGCAATTCTGGGAGCTGTCCCAGGAGTTGGAGGAAGAACCTCACCACTATGAGGACACCGCGGAAGTCACCGATCCTGACTACACAACCACTAGTGGCGTCGGGGATGACACCACTGATGATGGCGCCGCGGATGCCACCACTGATGATGGCGGCGCACGCACAGATGGCAGCCAACCGAAGAGGCAACGGAAGGACTGGCGCCCGAACGTGCTCGGCACCGTCAGGGAGGAATTTACTGAAGTGAACTCCGACGGGCATCTGACGGCACCCAAACACGTAGTCAAGGGGTACTCGATTCAGCTCGGGTGCATTCTCCGGAGCACCGCCTCGATCAACACCGAGAACCTAAGGCATAAGGACTGAGGGAATTTGCGCAGCCTCCTCTTCACCAAGCTGCACGAACGATACAAGTTCCCCGCTGAGTTCTCAAACACACGCCTCTCGGGTAATAAAGTGAACGGTGCCACCCTCACGACGATGAGCACGGCCCTGTCTACTTGGAAAAGCACGGTGAAGGCAATGATTGACAAAGGTGATAGTTATGAGAAGATCAAGGCGAAATATCCTTTGATTAGCGAAGATGACTACAAGGAGTTCAAGATCAAGTGCAATAGCCCCGCAACCTCCGAATCAAGTCAGTGGGGGAAAGAAATGCGGCAGTTGATCATAGGGGTCCACCAACTCGGTCCCGGCGGTTACAGAGTGGCGGAGCCTGTATGGGACAAGGAGGACGCGGAGCGTGCCGAGCAAGGCCTACCGCCCGCTTCGAGAAATAAAGTGACAAGCAGACCAGGAACTTTCTCAGGGCCCGGTACAAGGAGGACCCAGTAACAAAGGAGCTTACCACGGATCCGAAGACCAAGGAGCTTGACCTTGTTCTGGTAAGGAATACACCCCCGCGTAATTAGCTCCATATGGTTGCATTCTAATTAATCCCCAATATTTCTATATGGTTCACGTTCCTTCTGCAGGACAAAGAAAGCAGTAGCGCGAGGTCATCTCAGAGCTCCCCTTTCGACACCCCTTTGAATAGGGCGTTGAATGTAATGAAAAATAGGGATAAGTTCAATAAGCCGACGTCAGCTGGTCGTGTGGCCGGCAAAGGCTTGTCCACAAAATGGTCGTCATACTATGCCACTGGTG
Organism: Triticum dicoccoides; assembly: GCF_002162155.2. Classification (NCBI taxonomy): domain Eukaryota; kingdom Viridiplantae; phylum Streptophyta; class Magnoliopsida; order Poales; family Poaceae; genus Triticum; species Triticum dicoccoides. The sequence continues at coordinate 360,104,172 of NC_041384.1, read as the reverse complement.
GGCGAAAGGAGAAAAAAGACCAGCCCGGAAAGCCAGTCGCGCGAGGTTGAAGCACTCAAGGCGCAAGTGGCGCGGATTCCGGAGATGGTCCAAGAGCAAGTGCAACAACAACTGGGATCGACGCTCATCGGCATTATGCCTACCTTGATTCATGGGATAACGATGTGGATTGCGGGTGGCCAATAGGGGCCGCCCCCGATTCCCAGCTTCACGGCCAGCAACTCGCACAACGCGCAGGCGGCGCCATTCATGTCTCTGGCAGCGGCGCCATTGGTGCCTCCAGCGGCGGCGGTATTGGTGTCTCCGACGCCGGCATTGGAGCTTAATGCACCCGGGTGTACGCCGGCCGGCACCTCGCCAGCAAGCGGCCCCTCCGTTAGTTGCACGCCCGCCGTTGGCGGTGCCTTGACATTAGCCGAGCTCGACGGCATCACGGTAACTAAGCCTCTCGGCCGAGGACTTCATCTCCTTGCCTTTGACTGGGCATCCCTGACGCCCTACATGTTTTCGCAGGGCGCCGCCGACGTTCCTTGCACTCTCCTGCACTTCATGGGCAGTGAGTTGGTCGATGTCGCCAAGGGAAGAATCGTTCAACTGGGCAACCCCGTGTTCCACGGTAATCCGATGCCACCCACAATGTATAGGGTTGAAGTGGTTCGGGTGCTGCCAGGCTGCGACGAGCTGTTACCTCCGATTTGACCCGCTGGGGCCGACGAAGAAGATGAGATGACCCTCAGCGCCTGAGTAAGCTGGCCCCTGCTTTGGCCGAAGAGCAAGATTTGTTTGGGGGCGGGGGACACCACCCCACAGACAAGACCGCCAGTCGTGCCGGCGCCAAGCCATGGAAAGAATGCCGCAATGCTACCGGACATGCCGGACATCCCTATGGCACAGGATCCGGACATGCATATGGCACAGGATCCGGACGACGACGACAACATGATGGTACATTTACCAACGTTGATAAGTACTTTGCCGAACATGGGTACGGTGTCGAGTTCTGTGGGCCTCCTTCTCAAGAACCCAAACAAGACGACCGCGATCTAGCTGGTACGACGGAGAAACCCAATTGCAACAGGCGTCGTCTGGCATTCAGTTCTCAGGAGACGCCTCCAGCTGCCGCCTTCACCGAGCCTCAGATAGCGGAGGTGCCAAATATTATCAGCCCCAACACGCTCAAGAAGGCGGTCTGTGAGCAGAACTCGATCCCATTACAGCAGATCAAGAAGAAGGGCCGGAAACGGCAGACTAAAGGCCGCCGGTGTGAGCCAGCCGACAGCGAGTACGATCCATGCTTAGGACGGGCCACCTTCACCTGAGGATATCTCGAGGAGGGTGCATGTGGCGGGTAGGGCGATGCTACCGACAAATATGCTCAATGCTGCAACCGGTGCTATGCAGAGTCTGCACGACAGTGTTCTTTCTTTGGAGAAGCGGCATCTCAGAGAGAATGATGTGGCATACCCGGTTTACGTGGCCAAGGTGCCAGAGGGCAAGGGCTTTGTGGATGGTGCCATCGGGGGTACGATCGTCCTGCGGTTTGATGACATCTTTGCTATGTTCAACCTTCATCCGCTGCACTACACCTTCGTTCGGCTGTTTTCGCTGAGTATGGAGATGCGGATCATTAGAGACAAGACCCTGGACATCATGATCGTCGACCCCTTCTACATGTGTGCCAAGCTCTTGAGCAGCGCTGGGGACCGGCAAGTCACGAGTTCACACTTCGAAGACGTCATTCTGGCAAACCCAGATAAGGATAACTTCCTTGCGGCTTACTTTCCTGAGTAAGTCATCCCTTAACCGCCCCGTAACATATGATTTCTTAGATTTCGATCGTTCTTTTTTTCTAACATTCCGCGTTCTGTGCAGTGACACACATTGCACACTCATCTTCTTAAGCCTGAAATATCCCATGCCCACAATCGTAACTCCAAGATAGACTACACAAATATCAAGAAAGTTCTTGATGATGTTCTCCCCGGCTACGCCAAATCTGGAGGCACCTTCACCAGGGCAGTTCGTAAGTACGGCAAGCACGTGTTCGCCCATAATACGATGTTCTGCTGCATCAAGCAGCCACCTGGCGGTCAGAAGGATGCCTACTACACCCTCCATCACATGCGGGCGATCGTAAGGGACCATCATCACCTTCTGCTACCAAATAATCTCAAAGATTGGGCCGCGAGCTTGTCGGCAATCCAGGACGCGGACATCAGACAAGAATTCTTTCGCATCCGGTCGGAGTTTGTGGACATCATCCATCAAGATGTCCTTCATACCTCGGGGCAGTTCTTCCTCAGATAGCAACCGTCCAACATTGAGATAGATGGAATGGTACAAATGCAGGCTGACAACACCCGCGATTTCATGACCATCACGACAGACGGCGGCTTCATCCACGCTCCTGTCCATGAGTCGAGTCGAAAGTAGTGATGTGTAGTTCTAAAACATTGATTGGCTCATGTTGTAATTAAACTTTATTGAATTGTATGTCTCTTTGGTTTGGACAGTCGTTCAACTTAGATGTAATCGATGCTATTTATTAGTAGGACCATGAATCGTGCTATTAATGTCTTGCTTTTCTCTTCCGATCATTTTGTTGCATACTTATATATTGCTTATGTATGTATTGTTTGTTGTTTGGCTTGTGCATAGAGATGCCGTCGTATGTTTTGTACAAGGGTAAGGTTCCCGGAGTCTACGACGACTGGGAGGAGTGTCGGAGACAGGTTCACCGTTTCAGCAGTAACAGTTACAAAGGGTACACCACTAGGGCAGAGGCGGAATCTAGATACGCCCGCTATCTAGCGGGAGAGAGGAGGGAGCGTTGGAGGAATCGGATGAAGACCAGTTTCATCGCGATGATGCTCATCGTGATGACCGCAGCTCTCTTCTATGTGATGGTAGTTTAGATGATCGATATCGACTTGTAATGTGAAGGCAAACTCGATACTCGCGGTCTCGAGACTTGTAATGTTTTATCTTTGTTCGGTCTTTTGAATTCGGAGACTAATATGATGAATTGTATTCGGAGACTAATCTTCTATTGTATTCGATGAATCTGCCGTTGCTGTGTGCTATTGTCTATATTCAGCCAAATAATATATTTTGTAACCTGTGTAAAAATCAGAAAAGTAAAAAAACCTAATATTCATACTAATGGCGCATCACTACAGAGTGCGCCATTAGTATGCCAAAGTATACTAATGGCGCATCACCAAAGAGTGCGCCATTAGTATGCCAAGTATACTAATGGCGCATCCATCCGCAGTGCGCCATTAGTGTGCCAAAGCCCATGGTTAAATATGGCCCCTGGGAGGCATACTAATGGCGCATGGTGTTATATACTAATGGCGCACTGGGTGGTGCGCCATTAGTATACCAGATACTAATGGCGCACCAGTGGTGCGCCATTAGTGATAAATACTAGTTGCGTGATACTAATGGCGCACCAGTGATGCGCCATTAGTAGGCAAAACTGGTGCGCCATTAGTAGGCGTTTTCCTAGTAGTGGGAAGAGGAGCCCCACACCGCTGCCTTGCTCTTCCATGGAAACAGGCCCTCCTCCAACAGCCACCGCCGGATCTGGTCTGCCGCTTCTCGTTCATGCCTCCGGCGACCCCAACCATCGCTAGATCGAACAACTGCTGCCATTGACAACACACACGGGATTGAGATATTTTTTTGCTTTTGAAAGTAATAGTAGTAGCGTGGGGTATAATACCTGCTACAGATAATTCGCAGTAGCGTTGTACTGCAACGCACGCTACAGCTAACCATGTATAGCAGTAGCGCATGTCAACACGCGCTACTACTACAAGTTAGCTGTGGCGCCGTATCAGTAGTGTGGGTGCCCGCGCTACTGATACACCCAAAACCCGCACTACTGCTAGGCTTTTCCCTAGTAGTGACGAGGTGCCATGTCAATGTCCGAACTGATGTCAAACCATGTCCATTCCACAATCGTAGACATTTGATATTTTGGAATGGGACAACCTTGTCAAATTTTGCTCATTGATTTTAGCAAGACATGTGTTTGATATTTTCGAATGGGACGCCCTTGCTGTCAGCAGCGTCGATCAATTTTTTCTTTATTCTTTAGTTGTGAAGTAAATAGTGCCTCTGACATGTGAGTCGCTGAGATGCATAATCATCGATTGTTTTGAATGTTCTCTATGAATTGCCAGGCCTGTGTGTTTGATTGCAATGTACAGAAACGCTAAACACCTGCTCAAACTCTTTGTACTCCTTCTGTTCCTTTTTACTTCGCACATTGTGAAAGTGCATACTTTTTTGTATAAGATTGGTCAAAGTAGAGATACTTTGACTGCAGACAAAACTTGTATGCAGACTAGAAAAGGACCGGAGGGAGTACATGTGAAACTACCACGAGGTGATCACCCTAGGAATAATGCTAGTACATATTGTTTTATGTTCATCCAATGCTAGTGATACAGGAATTCGAACTAATTGAAATAAATTCATTCATACACGGTCGGATTTCATATAAACATGCCAGATTGCATTACATTTCATACATTCTTCAACTAAAAAGGGGTGCGCTGGAGGTATAATTAATTAACCGAAGCTACCCACCTGTGTCCCGCTGAGCCGAACATAAGATTCAGTGACTTAACTGCTGGTGCAGTTGCGTAACTGACATGTGGCCTGTTGGGCCCACGTGTTAGTCAGCCAACTGCACCAGCAGTTAAGTAGAAGCAGCGTTACTCTGCAGCAGAACTCCCTGACTCCACGTCGCCGCCAAGAAGCTAACCGGCCGTCAATGGTGAACCTGCCTAGCTAGGCTTCAACAGGAGGGTAGCAGCGGTGGCCTTACTTGGACCCGAGCGGCGGCGACCTACTGTGTTCTACTCTTCCTCGTTTTCTATGTGGCGCGGCCTCGTTGGCAGCGGGGCGGGGCCTCGGCGGAGCCGGCAATGTCCTCTGTCTCATTGCCGGCGGGCGGCGCCTCAGCGGAGCGGTGGAAATCCTCCCCGCGTTGCCGGCAGGGTGGGGCCTCGGCTGAGCCAGCGATGTCCTCTGCCTCGTTGTTGGCAGGGCGGGGCCTCGGCGGAGCCAGTGGTGTCCTCTGCCTCGTTGTTCACACTGGGGGCCTCGGCGGAGCAGGGCCTCATCGACACCAGTGGAGCGGGGACTCGTCGGAGCCGGCATTGTCCTCTGCCTCGTCCTCAGTCTCGCCAAACAGCGCCTCGCCCGCTTCATCGCCCTCTTTGCTAGCCTCTTTGTAGGCGGCCGCAGCCTCTGCCACCCGCATGCGGTCCCGCCGGCGCTGGAGGTGGCCCTTCCAGGCGGAGCGGTACGAGTCAAGCAGTGCCTCCTGCTCTGCCAACTCCGTGGCGATCTGCTCCTCCTCCTGCAGGTGCTCCTGGAGGATATGGTGGTTGTAGGCGGCGTCGGCCTGGGCCTCCCGGAACTGCTCCTGACGCATCTGCCTCACACTGTCCATATATTGGGCACGGACCTTGCCGATGGTCATGGTGCAATGCACTGGCGAGGATGGTGCGGAGGAGGTGGTTGGAGCCGGATCGTCGGCAATGGCTGCCATCTCCTTGTGGTCCGTCGTCCGCCCGTCCCGAAGAGTGCTGGAGCGCGAGGAAGCCATGGTGGGCAGTAGTGGTGTGGATAGGAGAAAGGGAACGGATGCGGATGACTGCGGCTATGGCCGGTGCAGCAATTTATATAGCAATGGTGGGCGGGCGGAGGGACAGACGTGTGGCGCCAGAGTAGCCGCCTCGGCAACCACGTATCATTAATGTGGTCGGCAGATGGAAGGACAGACGACACTTGTGTCGTTTGAAGGCGGAGCAATCGCCGGCACCAGGAAGCGGGGCGGGCGGCGCTGACTGTTTCGGCGGAAAGCGCGCGCGGGTGAGGAGATGACTTTACTTGGAGGGGATGACAATGGGGACCCACCAGGTCCATAGCCTCACGTATGCAAGTGCCTCCTTATTATATATATATATATATATATATATATATATATATATATATATATATATATGTGGATAAAACTATACTCCCTCCGTCTAGGTGAATAAGTCGTATTAGAAGGTGCATCACGACATAGGTGCAAGCAGATTGGTGGAAAAGAAGAATATTTCTCTCTTCTAAACACAACATTTAATCACAGCAGTTAGGAGGATGCCTTATTAGCTACCCATGCAGGGCATCGTAATTCATACCATGCAAAGCGCTTTTATTTCTTGCCTAATAACCGCATGGTAGTGCTGCATGCATTGGTCCTTGCCCGAGGAAAAAAAGGGAGGAAAGGGGTTTCCACGGGAGACAACGAGGCAGAGGTGGAAGCGCTTGCTGGAGTTATTTATTTTGCTTCCCCCTGGTTTCCTGACATCACAGTCCCACACCATTGTCAACCTTTGTAGTACTAGTCAATAAACGAGAGAATTGCACAAGAAACGGCCGACAACTAGGACCAAGCAGCTCGAGCAGTATTTGTGTTTTTGAGGCGTGAGCACTGCAGAGTTTTTTGATGTTTAGCCCAGATATTAATTTTTCTCCTCTGAACAACAACGAAAATATCGCTGCAGGTATTAACTGGGCGGGCTATGGCCCGTCTAGCCCAGGCCAGATATCCATCCCAGATATTAATTTTTTCAAGCTGAAAATGGCTAGCCCAGCTATACTTTTTTTAGGAATACCCACGCATGGTCAAGTTGTTATTCTCCGCCCCGCTGGGCTGCAAATCTCTCCTAGGAGGGATGCATTAGGCTTAACAAGAAAATGGTCTTTAAGAAATAATAAATGGGATGTAATTATAAAAACTGGGCAGTAACTATAAAAAATGCACCAAACACGTGATTACTTTATAAAATATTATTTTTGGATATTGAAAATTTTAATTTCATTAATTGTTGCGAGCGCAATGTTTCGTTGGATTTTTACATAATATAAATTTATATTGAAATTGTATTTAATCAGACTAGAAATTTCGGGATAAAAATATTTCGGATCGCATCAAAATGTGGGAAATTTTATTGAATTCTATTTTGAACGGTTGGTTGAAATGGGTTGTACTTTTAACAAATTGTAAATGGGCTGTAGTAAATTCCATTAGAATTCAAAAATGGGCTACACATTCTTACAAATCTCAAATGGGCTATAAGTTCTCTGCCACACACTTCTGGCCTTACTAAGTTGACGCGTCCCCTAAAAAAATAGAGTTGACGCGTATGCAAGGCTTTGTCAACTTATAGACAACACACGATTCTATCAGCAGTGGCCGTTGGATGTCCATCCAACGGATGCCGTGCTTCTTCTTCAACATCGGATATTCTAGCTTCACCCGCCCAAAAAATGATTCCTCCCCCTGACATCTGGGGCGCACCGTTTCGGAAGCTGACCTGTGGGCCTACTAAGTTGACGTACCAAGGGTTTTGTCAACTTAGTCAATATAAACGATTCTAGCTGCAGTGACTGTACGATGTCCATCCAATGGCCGTAGTGCTTCTTCAACCTCTGGTCTTCTTGCTCCAGCCGCCCAAAGCAGCGCCGGTCGTGCCGCCTGCTCCTGCCTCCCGTGGCCGACTGTGCTACCGTGGAGGCCTCACCGCCCCTACTATTCCCACCGCTGGCCAGGTCCTGCAGCGACGGCAGCCTCACACCGCAGCCGAACCAGTGAACCCTCATACTCCTCTCCGCGTGGGCATCCACTATCGCGTCTTCACCGGCTCTGTGTCATCCCCTTCCTAGGCCTCGCCGTCGTCCACCTCCCTGGTGCTCTCGGCGTGGCGTGGTCAACGTGGAAGGAACGACTTCCATCAGACGTGGACTGTATGTGGAGAGGCTGACAGCTGGGTCCACAGCGGCAGCAAGGAAGTGCCTCCTTATTACGCAGAAAATAATGATTCCTCCACCTGACTGCAGGGACCCACCAGACGGGCCACCAGTATTTTGCGAAAAAATCGTTTCCCACTGAATGCTGGGACCCATCGGACGGGCCACCGTATTTCATGAAAAAAACGTTCCCCCCGCTGTCAGCTCGTACCCACCGGAAGTGCCTCCTTATTACGCACAAAAAAAATGAATACTCCCTCGGCTAGCTGGGACCCACCTTGCTAGGAGGCTGACTTGTGGGCCTACTAAGTTGACGGGGACGAAGGGCTTTGTCAACTTAGTCAATATGAACGATTCTAGCTCCAGTGACCGTACGATGTCCATCCAACGGCCATAGTGCTTCTTCAACCTCTGGTCTTCTTGCTCCAGCTGCCCAAAGCAGCGCCGGTCGTGTCGCATGCTCCTGCCTCCCGTGGCCGGCTGTGCTGCCGCAGAGGCCTCACCGCCCCTACTATTCCCACCGCTGGCCTGGCCCTGCGGCGACGGCAGCCTCACACCGCAGCCGAACCAGTGAACCCTCATAGTCCTCTCCGCGCGGGCTTCCACTGCTGCATCGTCCCCTTCCTAGGCCTCGCCGTCGTCCACCGCCGTGGTGCTCTTTGCACGGCATGGTCAACGTGGTCAAGGAACGACTTCCATCGGAAGAGTACTGTACATGGAGAGGCTGACAGCTGGGTCCAAGACCACAACTCAGTATTTTTGTGATTTGCCAAGTAGTCGCTTTGTTAGGCCTGTTGGGCAGCAAATCTTTCAAGATGAGGAGAGCTTTCATTCGGCTGGCCGAGAAAATGGCCCATCAGTAATGAGAAATGGCTTGTACATTTTTAAAACACATCAAACCGGCAATTAGTTTCAAATATCTTTTTTTTCATTTCAAGATTTTAAATTACATTAATTTTTATGCGTGGAGAATTTGTTGGATTTTATATTGATATACATTTATTTTTAAAATCAGTTTGAATGTGAGTCGAAATTCCGGGATTAAAAAGAGTTCGGACCGCACCGAAATATGCAAAATTTCATATAATTTTTTAGCCGTTGCCACAATATGGGCTCCAAAAAACCCTTAAGAATTAGCAAATGGGCTGTAAATTATTAGAAATAATGGCAGATGGGTTGTATGCTGTTTTCCACAGATTTGAGGCTTTCCTAAAAAAAGGTTGATGCACAAGCACTGACTGTTGGATGTCCATCCAACGGCCATCGTGCTTCTTCAATCTCTGCTCTTCCTGCTCCGGCCGCTCAAACAAGCGCCGGTGGGACTGCCTGCTCCCTCCTCCTCGCGGCCGGTTGTGCTGCCGCGCAGGCCTCACCGCCCGACCGTACTCCCATCGCTCGCCTAGCCATCCCTCTACTCACCCACACCTGCTGTTATTCTCCGGCGACGGCAGACGAACCAGTAAACCCTCGTATAGTCATACTCCCCTCCGTATGGGAAACAACTGCCGAGTTTTCCCTGCGTCTGTGTCGTCCCCTTCCTTGGCCTCTCCGTCATCCACCGCCCCGGTGCTCTCGGCGCAGTGTGGTCAACGTGGTCAAGGAACGACTTCCATCGGACGTGGACTATACGTGGAGAGGCTGACAGCTGGGTCCACGGCCGCAGCAAGGAAGTGCCTCCTTATTACGCGGAAAATAATTATTCCTCCTGATGGGCCACTGTATTTCACGAAAAAAACGTTTCCCCCTGACTGCTGGGACCCACCAGCTAAATCTTTGCACGCAAGGAACTTCGTCCGGGCAAAAAAAAACGATTCGCCCCCTGACTGCTGGGACCCACCAGCTACATCTTCGCAGGTAAGGAAGTGCCTGACAGTCGGGACCCACCTGGTCGAAGCGTACATAGCATTGTCATTCTGGTCGCGAACGCGTACGTACATACTGGTCGATGTAGAGGCGCGCACGTGTCGTAGTAGAGGCGCGCACGTAGCATGTTTACGTACGTACAGCGGCCAGGGTGCAAGAAAGAAAATACGACCACGTATGTCTACATATGGGCGGGGTCTCAAACGCCTACTCATGCATACGTATGGCCAGGGCTCGTGTACATGGCTAGGTCGGAACGGAGAAATAGCGTCGTCGTCCTGTTCTTGGGGAGGCAACAAAATGCGTCGTGTTCATGGGGAGGCAACAGAATGCGTCGTGTTCATGGGGAGGCAACGGAACGCGTGGGAGCCAACCGGCTGGGTTGGAACGGAATGCGTGGTCGTGTTCATCGGGAGGGCTTGGACGGAACATGCGATGGAAACGAGGCCTGGCGTACCGCACAACGGAGGAAACGGACCTCCTACATTCGTAACGGGGTCCTGTTGATCGGGAGGGGTCTGGCGTACCGCAAAACGGACAAAACGGACCTCCTACGGTCAAAACAGGGGTCCTGTTCATCGGGAGGGGTGTGGCGTATCGCAAAACGGATGAAACGGACTTGTGTTGGAGCACTACGGTCGAAACGGGGGTCCTGTTCATCGGGAGGGGCGTGCCGTACCGCAAAACGGGACTCCACGGGATACTGTTCATCTCCACCGTTGACCCCCTCCAGCCTCCATAGCTATTGTTCATCCACCGTCGACCTCCTCCAGCCTCCACCTGTGACTGTTCATCCAGCCTCCACCGCGCGCTACTCCACCGGCTACTATTCAACCAGCCCTCTCCACGGGCTCCTGTTCAACCACCCCTCCACGGGCTATTGTTCATCCTTCCCTCCATCGTTTACTGTTCATCCTGCCCTCCACGGGGTGGTCCTGTTCATCCAGCCCTCCACGGGGTCCTGTTCATCCAGCCCCAATCGGCTCGATCGATCGGGGTCCTGTTCATCCAGAGGCAACACCACGGGGTCCTGTTCATCCAACCCCGCCGGGAACTATTCATCCACCCCCCCCCCACAACACTCACTGTTCATCCAGAGGCACCATCGATCGGCTTCAGTTAGCAACAATAGCGAAGGAATCGCTCGATCGGGTTCAGTTAACAGCCATCGATCGATCGCTCAGGTTCAGTAACGCGTAGCCTGCAGTGCAGTCGCTCGGGTACAGTTAGAGCCCAACGCCTCCCTCAGGTTCAGTTAGAGCCAACGCCTCTCACACACGCGCATACGTGTACGAGAGAAACGCGCATCGCTCGCCCTCGCTTCTACAATGGTTTTTTCCGTGATGGACGGCCCAAAGAATGTCATGCAGCTGCGTCTCCGGCCCGCCCAGGATGAAAAGCCCATTTTCCCTCATGATTATTGTCATAGAAGTAGGAGCCCACCACATCTATGATGATACCGGGTTTTGTCACAATTATCATCATAGAAGTGTCATATGTATGACAGGAAAAAAAATTGTTCGGCCCAAAATGTCACGGATGTGTCTTTCTTGTAGTGGTAGTAACGAGGTTATACTTGACAGGGTTGTACATCAAGGTGTTCTCATAAGCAGGGAAATATTACTGCTTATATCATATAGATCACAAGAAAGGTTAAACAAAACAATGGAAAGGAAAATGTGGCTATTAGTTTAACCAGACCAATGGAAAGGAAAAGGTGCTTATACAAAAGTATTAGAGTATATGCTTCCCAAGAACAAGCAGAGCATGATATACATGACAGGACATCAATTACTTATCCATTTAGTTAATGGGGCAAGGAGAATCATGATGTTTACCCATACATCGGGGTTTGGATAATTGATCAAGAAACATTTAGCATTGTGCTTCCAATGTTCTCTTTTGATGATCAGAGTGCCACAGACATGCTTCGGGACAGCATTGACATGGTCATCGGGTAAAGGTCAGACTTTGGATACACAAAGGATTCATCAGGAACAACTTATAAAATAAGTCATAAAATTTCATCATGGAAAAGATGAGTGTTGGTGTACAAAAGTAGGGGCTCTCTTTTTGCACCCCTTTACTTGTGCACGGGCAGTCAGGGCCGCGCCCATGACCACACTAAGAAGGGTAGAGGAGGGAAGCCGGAGCACAAGATGACCAAAGCAACACCAATACCAGAGGCGCAAAGAGAGCAAGAGGGCGAGGTGGACTCCCCCGGCAAGACCCTTGCCAGGGTGGCTTCCGCAGCCTCGGCAAGATCCTTGCCGGGGCAACTTGCCTGACGCCAGTAGAGCGCGCGACCCTTGAGCCCAAGGGGTTCCAACACCATCAACCATATTGGAACCAAGGCTCGGGAGGCACCTCCGTGGTGGCATGCAGATCTTTGTACAAATCATAGATACACAAGATCATATGAGAGCCAGAAGACGACGATCCTTGGCGAGATCCTTGCCAAAGAAATCCACGAGACCCCCAGCAAGATCCTTGCCGGGGACGACCGCGGTGCCGCAGTGAGACCCCTGCTAGGCCCTCGGCAAGACCCTTGCTGAGGACGCCTGCGGGGCCACAGCCTGGCCCGCATCTGCCAAGACTCAACCACCGCTCCCATACAGCTGCCAGCTCGACTAGCTGGGCAGGCATCTACGTGGCAGCACGCGACTCTCGATGCGTAGCTTGATCGTAACATTCATAGAGATCTCAAACCATTGCATCCTTGAATAATCTTTCTTGTTTCTTGTTTGGTTTTCTTTGTGAGTCTTAGAGCTTTTGGTCATCTTGATGACAAGCTCGAGTTCATCAAAAACGGAGTTCACATGCATCTTCTATGATGTTTTCGATGTTGGAGGTTATGCCGGTTCTTCTGTGTTGGAGGTCTCACTCCTCTATTTGGTGGGCATACCTCCCCTGCCTCTTCTTACTATTTCCAACAAGCTTGAGTTTACTCAATTCAGAGCTCATTTGTAGAAGTTATGGCAGTTCTGGTTTTATTGTTTCCTTATGTTGTCTTTAGCTGCGATATGAAGGCAGCGAAGTGCTAAAGCCTCTGTGGCGTGCGGTAGTACTGCTCAAGGGAGTGGTAGTACCGCAGGGTCCAACGGTAGTACCGCTCCTGGTGAGCGGTAGTACCGCTGCCTCTAGCCAGAACGCTGTCTCGCACGGAAGTAGGCGTGGAAGTAATTTTTTAATTCCGCTCCTATGTGGTAGTACCGCTCCCTATGAGTGGTAGTACCGTGATGAATTTCTACTCGAAGCTAGCTCCAGCTGATGTAGGTGCGGTAGTAATTTTTTACTTCCATGGGTTCGCGGTAGTACCGCTATCCCAACGGTAGTACCGCTACCCCACTGTGTATACTGCCGTCTGCTGCACCAGTGTAGCCGTTGGATACTACCCTTGCGGTAGTACCGCAAGGGCAGGCGGTAGTACCGCTCTGGCAGTAGTACCGCTCTATTGCCCCATTGGAGTAGTGTTTCTTTTGGCTATTACCTCCCTAGCGGTAGTACGCTCCTTGGAGTGGTAGTACCGCTTGGTGCGGGCTGTGAGGATCACGGTTGGATTCTCCCCCTCCTATAAAAGGGGGTCTTCTTCTCCATTGGACTTTATCCTTTGAGCTCATGTTCTTCTCCCATTGTTGACCTTCTTCGAGCTTCCTAACTCTCAATCCCTCCATGGATTCTTGCTAGTTTTTGAGGGAAAAGAGAGAGGAGATCTAGATCCACTTTTCCACCAATCACTTTCTCGTCTATGTGAGGGGAACCCATTGGATTTAGATCTTGGAGTTCTTGGTGTTCTCCTTCTTGTTCTTCCTCTCATTTTCCTCCATAGCATTAGTTGCTTCGGTGGGATTTGAGAGAGAAGGACTTGGGCACTCCGTGTGCCCTTGCCATTGCATTTGGTGCATCGGTTTGAGTTCTCCACATGATACATGGAAGTTACAAGTTGACAAGCTTATTACTCTGGGGTGCTTGGTACCCTTGATCTTGTTCCTCTTGGGTGCTTGGGCACCCTAGACGGTTGGTGGTGTTCGAAGCTCAATCATTGTGGTGTAAAGCTCCGGGCAAGCATCGGGGCCTCCAATTAGGTTGTGGGGATTGCCCCGAGAAATTTCACGGGTACCGGTGACCACCCCCAAGGGTTGCCAAAGTGTATGGGTTCGGTGACCACCCCCATGGGTCGCCATTTGTACGGGTTCGGTGACCGCCCTCAAGGGTCCCTTAGTGGAATCACAGCATCTTGCATTGGGCGAGGGCATGAGGAGATTAAGGTGGCCCTAGTGTCTTCTTGGGGAGCATTGTGCCTCCACACCACTCAAAACGGAGATTAGCATCCGCAAGGGTGTGAACTTCGGGATACATCATCGCATCCGCGTGCCTCGGTTATCTCTTACCGGGGCCCTTTACTTATGCACTTTACTTTGTGACAGCCATATTGTTTCTTGTCATATATCTTGCCATCACATAGTTGTTTATCTTGCTTAGTATAAGTTGTTTTATGCACATAGGTGAGCCTAGGTTTTGTAGGTTTTGTGCTTGACAAATTAACCTCTAGGTTTATTCCACATTTGTTCAAGCCTAAACCATAATTATTTTAAATCGCCTATTCACGCCCCGCTCTAGGCAACATTCACGATCTTTCAGTTGCTATCCTTCGAGTCTTCGTTCCCTACTTGATCATCAGGGTCAATTTTCCCGTCCTCCCAATCATCCTGCTCGGATGTTGGTTCAATGGGGTTCTTCTTGGTCTTCGGCGTTCTCCGGAGTGTCATCATCTCCGGTGCCAGTATTGCTATCTTTTCCACGACGCGATTCAGAGTGGTGCCGCTGACGTTGGTGCTTTGGTGTTATCTTAGGAGGTTCATCCTCGACTGGGTCCTTCTCATCATCGTCGTTGCCTTTTTTAGGTGTATCCACCATGTACACATCGTATGAGGAAGTGGCCATCCAGCGTCCGTTGAACAGCGGGTTTTGGGCCTGCTCCTCCCCGACATCATCATCCATACCGTCGATGTCTTCGGGTGGTGGGTAGGAAGTTAAATTTCCTATTTTCAGCCCCTAGTCCGGGCTGGGCGCTATTCGGAAGCGGTTCCCTTGTGATGGCGAGGGATCACATTAAGTCCAGAGCCTCGTTTAAGAGCGAGGTTTGGACGGGGACCGAAGTTCCCTAGCCAAGCTTGTATGACGCGGACTTTGAGGGTTCGGAGCTAGTGTCCGGAGAAGAGCCCTGCTTTGTGATGACTGCCAGTGGTGCTATCCTCTCCGGTTCTCCAATGTTGAGCTCTATAGCCGCAGAGAGTCCGGCGGGCTCTAGACTCCCGTCTTTGGACCTGGTGACGCGCTCCGGATCTAAGGCCGGAGAGGTGGTTGGAGCCGCGTACCCTTGGAAGATCAAGTCTCCTCGGAAATTAGCTACATAGTTCAGATTTCGAAAACTGATCTAGTCACCAGGGGCGTAGATGTCGATCTGCTCCAGGTGACCAACCGAGTTCTTGCGTAGTGCGAAGCCGCCGAATACGAAGATCTGGCAGGGAGAAAAATCTCCTTCCCAGTAGCATTGTTGTAGATGATTGATGGAGCCATCGAGCTTTTCGACGACGACATAGCGGAACTCTCAATGAAAGCACCAATGTCAGTGTTAAAACCGGCAGATCTTGGGTAGGGGGTCCTGAACTGTGCGTTTAAGGATCGAGGGTAACAGGAGGCAGGGGATACAATGTTTACCCAGGTTCGAGCGCTCTTGATGGAGGTAAAACCCTACGTCCTGCTTGATTGACTTTGATGAGTATAGGGGTTACAAGAGTTGATCTACCACGAGATCGTAATGGCTAAACCCTAGATGTCTAGCTGTATAATTATGATTTCCTCTACAGACTGAACCTTCCGGTTTATAATGACACCGGAGGGGCCTAGGGTTGTACGGATCCAGTTTATAGAGGAAGGAATCTTCATATCCGGACGCCAAGCTTGCCATCCACGCAAAGGAGAGTCCCATCCGGACACGGGGGAAAGTCTTCTATCTTGTATCTTCGCAGCCCATTAGTCCGCCCCATGTTGCATAGCCCAGACACCCGAGGACCCCCCCCCCTTATCCAGGACTCCCTCACTACTCGATACAGGCGAAGGGGAAAACATCCGGGAATGTTTTCCCAAAGTTTGACATTTTACAGATAGATGAAAGAGGGGAAAAGGTTCCATGTTCATCATGCTAGAGGCACGTGACAGACAAACGCAGTGCATATCCAGACCCGTCATATTTTTCTGAGCAACTTTCATGTATAACGTATTTTCATCCGAGTTATAGATTAATTTATATTAATTTTCAAAGATTTAAATAATTTCTGTGATTTCTTAATTTTTCTTGCATTTGATTTAATCCGAATTGACCAAGTCAAATTAACTAGTCAAAAAGAGAAGGTGTGGCCCACATGGCATAGGTTGTACCTAAACAAACAAATAAAACTAACCTAATTAAATAGGACCCACATGTCATCTATACATAGGCTAAATTAGCACTAAACTACTACTAAGCTAAACCTAGACTAATTAAACAAGGGCCAGGCATTAGCCCATCCGGCCATATGCACTGCCATGTACGGGGGCCCAGGCCAAGAGCTGCAGCAGCAGAAGGAAATAGTAGCAAGCGAGCAGTTGCAGCTAATAGCAAGCAGCGGCAGCAGTAAT
The DNA here is from genome assembly GCF_002162155.2 of Triticum dicoccoides. NCBI lineage: Eukaryota > Viridiplantae > Streptophyta > Magnoliopsida > Poales > Poaceae > Triticum > Triticum dicoccoides. Next base: position 360,087,810 of record NC_041384.1, on the reverse strand, counting down.
GTAACGCCCCGAGAACGTTGCACCAGGTGTCTTCCAGTTATTCGTTGTTGTTGCCTTGTCATGTGTTTGCGTGTCATGCATTTCATATCATGGCATCATGTGCATCGCATTTGCATAGATGTTCGTCTCATGCATCCGAGCATTTTCCCCGTTGTCCGTTTTGCAATCCGGCGCTCCTACGTCCTCCGGCGCTCCCTTTTGCCTCTTTTTGTGTGAGGGTGTTAAACGTTCTCGGATTGGACCGAGATTTGGCAAGCGGCCCTGGTATACTACCGGTAGACCGCCTGTCAAGTTTCGTGCCATTTGGACTTCGTTTGATACTCCAACGGTTAACCGAGGAACCGTAAAGGCTTCATGTGTGTTGCAGCCCAACACCTCTCCAAAGTGGCCCAAAACCCATCTGAACCTCCTCCATCCTCTCGGTCGTTCGATCACGATCGCGTGGCCGAAAACCACACTCCATTTGGACATTCCTACCTCCCTATACCTATATATATGTGTGCCTCCCGGATTTTTCGCGCAGATGAAACCCTAACCTCCTCCTCCGCGCGCCACCGGTCATGTCCACTCGCCGCCAGACACGTCCGCCGCCCCGCAGCCACGTCGCCCGGACCAATCCGGGGCCGACGTGTCATCGCGCCGCCGCCCAGAGCCACTCGCGCGCCGCCATGCGTCCCGTCCGGCCTCCCCACCGCGCCAGGCCCGTCGGGCCCGGATCGGGCCCACGGAGCCCATCCTATCGACGCCCGGCTCCTGGCCTCCCACGCCCGAGCACACGCCGCCCTTCACCGGCGTTCACAGCCGCACGCCACCTCGCCGGCGCTGGCGGCCGCGCGCCGCTGCACTCCGGC
>NC_041384.1:360074792-360086742 GCF_002162155.2 Triticum dicoccoides | reverse complement strand
CCGCCCTGCCTCGCCTCCGTCCGGTCTGGGCCGGCGCCGCCTAGATCCGACGACCGATCCGGCGCCCGAACCTCGCTGGCAACTCCCTCCTCCCCGGCAGCTTCCCCGGCGAAGCTCTAACCGTGCCTCGTTTCGCGTGCCACTGATGAACCCTAGATCTCGAAGGTAGTTTTTCTGCTAAGTCCTGAAAATCTCACATTCTGGAGCCCTGTTCATCGCATCATAACTTCTGACCTGTAACTCCGTTTTGCGTGCATGATATATCAAATTGTTCGTCTCGATGTCCTATTCATTTCATTCCATTGCACCATTCTCCTTTGAGTTCATCTTGATGCCCTAAATTCTGTTGTAAGAGTGCTATGTAATGTTAGGTGCTGATTCTTAACAGATCTTGGACATTTGTCATTTTTGCCATGATTAATGTGTGCTGCAGTCATGAGATCTACATGTGTTTTGTTCTATGCCATGCCATCTTTACAGGGGTGTATGCCATGTAATTTTTTTGATCTTTGTGGTGACTAGCACAAGCATGCAAAGTAGCTCTCGTGATTTTGCTGATTTCAGGGACTTAGAATTCTTCCAAGTCATTTGCCTGATGTTATTTTTATGCCATGTATTCTTTTTGCTACAGAGTGATCCATGCCTCTTTTGAGAATGTTCAGTAAGGATGATTTTGAGATATTGTTATGCTCTATCCATCCATGTCTTTGTTTGAAATTATGGAGTACCCTAGAATGGCTCAATCTTGCTCTACTTTTGCTATAAAATGTTCCTGGCAGATTGTTTACGTGTTAATCAATTTTGCCGAGGTTGTTGTAGTTGATCCATGCATGCTATGAGATTGTTCTTACCATGGTTAGCTACTTCATCATGTCTTCTTGCTGGGTGTATGCTTAGTTTGTCATGCAATGCCTTGTATTGAGTGCATCGAGCTCACGAACATGCCTACATAACTCTGTTTATGCCATGCCGAGTTTTCTGCAAAGTCTGTATCTGTTAACGAAACTTGCTATGTTTACATGGGTGCCATTTTATTTTGTGATCCTTTTTGGCTTATGGTCAGTAAAGGACTTTTGTTATATTCTTTGAGTAGTTTCATGCCATGCCTTGCTTGGCCATGATATGTTCCTGTAGCATGTTGTTAACTTGCTCTAAACATTGCTTCCTGATGTTAAATCCTGACATGTTATTTTCACTAAGTCCGTGAACCTGATATCTTTTGCACTTTTGCCATGCTTGTTTGAACCTGCTATTGTGTGACTTAGCCGTAGCTCAGTGTTCATCTTTTGTCAAGAAACTTGAGTGGATCACTGCCATGTGCTTTGTTGCTATGTTGGAGTGCAGTACCTTAGCTTCTTGTTGCATTATAGATGGCATCGTGCTGTTAATCGCAGAATAGTGCCATTATTGTTTTGCTTGCCATTTGCAAACCGTGCATCTGATTCTGGTGATCTTTATATCGATTTCGACCGAAATCAACTCATATTTCCAGCGGGACTCTTGGTTTGCCAAGTTGAGGCCTGGTTCAATCTTTTCCTTCCAGAACACACATATGCATTGCATATCACATCCCGCATATCATGCCATGGTTTGCATCATGTTGCTTGCGCATTGCACCGTGGTTGATTGTTGTTCCCTTTGCTTGAGTTCTTGCTTTGGGTAGAGCCAGGAGATGAGTACGTGATCGAGGACCCGTTGAGAACGTTTTCGAGGATCAAGCTTTCATCTTCTCGGAGATCTTTGCAGGAAAGATGACCATACCCTCGAAATCACTTCTATCTTTGCTTGCTAGTTGCTCGCTCTATTGCTATGCCTATGCTGCGATACCTACCACTTGCTATATCATGCCTCCCATATTGCTAAGCCAAGCCTCTAACCCACCTTGTCCTAGCAAACCGTTGTTTGGCTATGTTACCGCTTTGCTCAGCCCCTCTTATAGCGTTGCTAGTTGCAGGTGAAGATTGGAGTTTGTTCCATGTTGGAACATGGTTATTGTTGGGATATCACAATATCTCTTATTTAATTAATGCATCTATACACTTGGTAAAGGGTGGAAGGCTCGGCCTTGTGCCTGGTGTTTTGTTCCACTCTTGTCGCCCTAGTTTCCGCCATACCGGTGTTATGTTCCTTGATTTTGCGTTCCTTACACGGTTGGGTTATAATGGGAACCCCTTGACAGTTCGCCTTGAATAAAACTCCTCCAGCAAGGCCCAACCTTGGTTTTACCATTTGCCACCTAGCCTTTTTCTTTTCCCTTGGGTTTCCGGAGCCCGAGGGTCAACTTTATTTTAACCCCCCCCCCCCGGGCCAGTGCTCCTCTGAGTGTTGGTCCAACCTGTCAGCTGCCGATGGCCACCAGGGGCAACTCTGGGCTGGCCTACCGGAACCTTGGACAATCTGGTGTGCCCTGAGAACGAGATATGTGCAGCTCCTATTGGGATTTGTCGGCACATTCGGGTGGCTTTGCTGGTCTTGTTTTACCATTGTTGAAATGTCTTGTAACCGGGATTCCGAGCCTGATCGGGTCTTCCTGGGAGAAGGAATATCCTTCGTTGACTGTGAGAGCTTGTGATGGGCTAAGTTGGGACACTCCTGCAGGGTTTTGAACTTTCGAAAGCCGTGCCGGCGGTTATGGGCAGACGGGAATTTGTTAATGTCCGGTTGTAGAGAACTTGACACTTAACTTAATTAAAATGCATCAACCGCGTGAGTAGCCGTGGTGGTCTCTTCTCGACGGGGTCCGGGAAGTGAACATAGTATTGGAGTTATGCTTGAACGATAGTCTAGGATCACTTATTGATCATAGATTTTCGACCGTGATTTGCCTTCTCTTCTCGCTCTCATTTGCGTATGTTAGCCACCATATATGCTAGTGCTTGCTGAAGCTCCACCTCACATACCTTTTCCTACCCATAAGCTTAAATAGTCTTGATCGCGAGGGTGCGAGATTGCTGAGTCCCCGTGACTCACAGTTTACTTGCAAAACCAGTTTGCAGGTGCCGATGATACCGTGCAGGTGACGCAACCGAGCTCAAGGAGGAGCTCGATGAAGATCGTGTTTGTTGTGTTGTTTTCATTTCCAGTTGATCAGTACTGGAGCCCAGTCAGGGCGATCGGGGATCTTTTGCATTATGGGTAGTCCTCTTTTATTTTGGTTCCGTAGACGGACCATGATTGTATCTGGTTGATGTAATGCTATATTTATGTATTGTGTGAAGTGGCGATTGTAATCCAACTTTGTACCTCTTTCTTATTCAGTACATGGGATGTGTAAAGATTACCCCTCTTGCGACATGCCTACAATGCGGTTATGCATCTAAATCGTGCTCCGACACGTGGGAGATATAGCCGCATCGTGGGTATCACAAGTTGGTAATCAGAGCCTTCCCCGACTTAGGAGCCCCCTACTTGATCGAATCGTTGGCGTTGTTGAGTCTAGAAAAATGTTTTGGAGTCTTTTAGGATTATATATATCGGACAGTAGGATTCTTTTTACTCCTCAGTCCCTTCGTCGCTCTAGTGAGGCATCCTGATGTAGAGTTTTGACTCTTCTCTTCTCAAATTTCACTAAAAAAAATTTAGGATCACGTGGTTATCTTGGAATCGTTCCGATAGTTTTGTGACGAGAACATTGTTCTTGGTGCCTCTTGACATTTATGGGTTGTGGTAGTGTCCGGGGGAGTTGAGCTCCGAGGTGTTGTCATCACAATTTTATCGTTGCAGTTCTGGAATACCTGAGTTTCGCTGACATTGAAAATCTCTTTTATGTAGTTGTTGGTGAGATAACCTCGACGCCACCCAATACTGGGGCGGGAGTTCGGGAGTATTGCCATAACTCGTATAACGGATGCTTTTCGAAGGTTGAGGTAAATGATTTACGAAGGTTTCTTGGTTATGTGTTGAAGGATGGATAGAGTTGGATGTAGGATTTGCTAGTTTTGGATGAGATATTATGCTTCCCCTGTATCCCCAACACCTGATTGCATAACTGGAAAGTTTTTGGAGTTTATAAGTGGGAATTCAAGTAGCTCCTAGGATATCTTTCCGACAGATGCATGATATGAGATTGGGGTTCGACGTCTAGTGGTCCGCCTATCCACGGTTGGTTTTACAATGGTCTCATTGTGTCTTAAAGAGTCCTTGGCTATGCTGACTCGGGGATGCTTCATATGTCATGTGCACTGCCTTGTACATGATGGTGTTGTACGATCGAGCCCGTGTGGGCCCCATCACGAAAACTTCGGACGAAATCTCTATCATATGTTTGTTTCCGGCTTATTCTGCAAGCCAATCCTTGTTTTGTTTTGATTGTGGTATTCGAGTTGCTTCGAAGTCAAATGTGGATTCCATACTGTCCCTAAGTGGTGTTCTCATGTTCCTATGTGAATACCAATCTTTCTCGATCATCAAGTTTGTCATGTCAATCCTTGTCAACCAGTGTGCTTCTCTTCAAGTGGATCCGATCATTCCTACATTCATGAGATCAATTCTCAATTCTTTCCAACGGTGTTTGCTTCGTCCGTCCCAAGTTGCTTTTGTTTTTTTCCCGCCCTTGCACCCTTGTTTCTTCAAGGAATCGGATTTCTTTATCAAGTATCCATCTTATGGATGTGAAGTTTCTTCGTTCTTTTCGTCAATGTTCTTATCTGGTGATTCTGAGGAAGATTCTAACAGAGCTTCAAGTTCGTCACTCTTCACTCATTTTCTTCTCCGGTGGATTCAATTTAAACTTTACCAATCATATCTTTTTCCTTGTTTCAAATGTTTTTCTCATGCCGGTGCACCTCTTAATTGTTCACCTCTCTCTATTCATTTGTTCCAGAGAGATGGAGTTTTCTCAGAAGATTCGTTTCCATTCTCAATTCGTTCAGCTATTTTGAGGTTGTTATCTCTTTCAAGCCATTTAAATCAACTGGTGCAATATCTTTCAGGTAATCGTTCAACGGTGTATCTTTTAGTGGGCGCTAACCCACAGGTCTTTTCCCAGGATCTTACCTGACTCTTCTATTTTCTCGGAGCTATTCTCAAATCTTTCAAAGTTTGACGTAAGAATGAGTTATCATCAGTCAAATGTCTTTTTTCAAGATCTTCCAAATTCTTTTCATCATTGGCTCAACCTTTTATATTATTCATTCCGGAGTGCCTTAACAATTCTTGGTGGTGCTTCTCATCGTCATTATCAACATTTGAAGACCGAAGAAGAGTTTCTCTGCAATCATATCCGTTCTTATTCAGTACATGGGATGTGTAAAGATTACCCCTCTTGCGACATGCCTACAATGCGGTTATGCATCTAAATCGTGCTCCGACACGTGGGAGATATAGCCGCATCGTGGGTATCACAAGTTGGTAATCAGAGCCTTCCCCGACTTAGGAGCCCCCTGCTTGATCGAATCGTTGGCGTTGTTGAGTCTAGAAAAATGTTTTGGAGTCTTTTAGGATTATATATATCGGACAGTAGGATTCTTTTTACTCCTCAGTCCCTTCGTCGCTCTAGTGAGGCATCCTGATGTAGAGTTTTGACTCTTCTCTTCTCAAATTTCACTAAAAAAAATTTAGGATCACGTGGTTATCTTGGAATCGTTCCGATAGTTTTGTGACGAGAACATTGTTCTTGGTGCCTCTTGACATTTAGGGGTTGTGGTAGTGTCCCGGGGAGTTGAGCTCCGAGGTGTTGTCGTCACAATTTTATCGTTGCAGTTCTGGAATACCTGAGTTTCGCTGACATTGAAAATCTCTTTTATGTAGTTGTTGGTGAGATAAGCTCGACGCCACCCAATACTGGGGCGGGAGTTCGGGAGTATTGCCATAACTCGTATAACGGATGCTTTTCGAAGGTTGAGGTAAATGATTTACGAAGGTTTCTTGGTTATGTGTTGAAGGATGGATACAGTTGGATGTAGGATTTGCTAGTTTTGGATGAGATATTATGCTTCCCCTGTATCCCCAACACCTGATTGCATAACTGGAAAGTTTTTGGAGTTTATAAGTGGGAATTCAAGTAGCTCCTAGGATATCTTTCCGACAGATGCATGATATGAGATTGGGGTTCGACGTCTAGTGGTCCGCCTATCCACGGTTGGTTTTACAGTGGTCTCGTTGTGTCTTAAAGAGTCCTTGGCTATGCTGACTCGGGGATGCTTCATATGTCATGTGCACTGCCTTGTACATGATGGTGTTGTACGATCGAGCCCGTGTGGGCCCCATCACGAAAACTTTGGACAAAATCTCTATCATATGTTTGTTTCCGGCTTATTCTGCAAGCCAATCCTTGTTTTGTTTTGATTGTGGTATTCGAGTTGCTTCGAAGTCAAATGTGGATTCCATACTGTCCCTAAGTGGTGTTCTCATGTTCCTATGTGAATACCAATCTTTCTCGATCATCGAGTTTGTCATGTCAATCCTTGTCAACCGGTGTGCTTCTCTTCAAGTGGATCCGATCATTCCTACATTCACGAGATCAATTCTCAATTCTTTCCAACGGTGTTTGCTTCGTTCGTCCCAAGTTGCTTTTGTTTTTTTCCCGCCCTTGCACCCTTGTTTCTTCAAGGACTCGGATTTCTTTATCAAGTATCCATCTTATGGATGTGAAGTTTCTTCGTTCTTTTCGTCAATGTTCTTATCTGGTGATTCTGAGGAAGATTCTAACAGAGCTTCAAGTTCGTCACTCTTCACTCATTTTCTTCTCCGGTGGATTCAATTTAAACTTTACCAATCATATCTTTTTCCTTGTTTCAAATGTTTTTCTCATGCCGGTGCACCTCTTAATTGTTCACCTCTCTCTATTCATTTGTTCCGGAGAGATGGAGTTTTCTCAGAAGATTTGTTTCCATTCTCAATTCGTTCAGCTATTTTGAGGTTGTTATCTCTTTCAAGCCATTTAAATCAACTGGTGCAATATCTTTCAAGTAATCATTCAACGGTGTATCTTTTAGTGGGCGCTAACCCACAGGTCTTTTCCCAGGATCTTACCTGACTCTTCTATTTTCTCGAAGCTATTCTCAAATCTTTCAAAGTTTGACGTAAGAATGAGTTATCATCAGTCAAATGCCTTTCTTCAAGATCTTCCAAATTCTTTTCATCATTGGCTCAACCTTTTCTATTATTCATTCCGGAGTGCTTTAACAATTCTTGGTGGTGCTTCTCATCGTCATTATCAACATTTGAAGACCGAAGAAGAGTTTCTCTGCAATCATATCCGTTCTTCCAAAGATTCTCAGTTCAAGCTTGATGCCATCCTCTCATAATTGTTTTGGTTGTGAAAATTCTTTTCACCCATCCGGGGAAATTCAAGAGTCTTTCCAGTTTGATTCTCCAGAACCCATCATCTCAGAATTATTCATTCTCATCTTTCAGCTCTCGTTCCCCCAAATCTTACCAGTGCATCATTCATGTATCCTCTAATCAGTTCATGATCACTTCATTCTCTTGTATCTAAATTCCCTCAAGTATCTTCATTCATTCTCAAATTCTTCTCGGTGTTTTCCTTTTTTTTCTTCGTTCGTTTTTCAATTCTTACGGTGGTTCATTCAAGATTTTCTCTTACTTCGTTATCATTTCAATTTATTCATTGTTCCAATCCTATCGGTGAATCATTGAAGACCTTCTCAAGTTGGCGCTATATCTATCTTAATCTTTTTCTACGAGAATAAGTAGTGTGCCATATCCATTGTTTGTCTTGTATTTAATTGGTGAGGGATAAGCATAATGTAATTCTTATTCTTGTTTAATCGAGTGAATTCAATTCCTTATTCCGGAGGTTCATCAAATTCTCGGTTGCATTTGTGTCAACTTTTCTTTCTCAGAGTTCCAAGCTCTAATTATCACGGAGATCCATCTAAATCATTACAAGGTTTCACCTTGTGTTTTCAACTTCTCTTTCTTTTCGTTATCCTTTTGTTACCTGAGTTCTTCATGTAGGCTCTACATGTTGGTTCATCAGGGACTTAAATTCCTTCTCGAAGTGTTCATCAAGATTCTTTTCAGAGGAGCTCAAGCATTCGTCATCTTGCAATCCGGAGTGCAATTCTTTCTACGGTATTATTGGAGGTGGTATTATGTCATTCTTGATAATTTGAGTTCATTGTTCATGATTCACATGTTGTTAAGAATGAGGTATTTCAAATCCATCAACCTCTTCGTTGGAGTTATCTTGTGTCATGTTTCACCTAAAGCCTTTCCTAAGGATTGTTGCTATTTATGGTGCTCATAAATGACCCAAGTTCTTCATCTATCCTCCCGGTGAAATAAATTTCTCATCTTCTTGTTCATATCTATCCAATCTATTATTTCCATTAGTGGCAGAATTTCACCTCATAGTTTTGAAATATTCTCCATAAGCTCACTACAACCTTGTTCTTTTTGTTGTTGGTTTTCCAACAACTCCGCTCGAACTTTCCCCTAAAGATGATTTTCAAGATCATTTGAGGTTGAAGATATTGTTTTCTCCTCCATTCATTCCATTCCATCCTCTCATTTCTTCTGGAGGCGTTGTGATGTTGCTCTTTTCTCTCATCATCTCGGATGGTGTTCTTTTCGTGCTTACCCATTTAACCGGAGTATTGTGCCCCTTTGCTCAAGTCCTTTTCAACCTATCAAGTCTTGCATCTCTTTTCAACCGGAGTGCTATAAGAATTTGTTCTTTCTTGTTCCTCTTTTCTAACGGAGTGTTTTCAACTTTGTTCATCCCCGTTGTATTCTTTCTTTCAATTTGTTCAAACTTTTCAGGGTTCTTTGTTTTCACTCATTTGTCGAAGAAGCAACTTAGTTTTACCTCTTCTCTTTCTCTTCCGTTTTCCCTCCGGTGCCATTCTAGATCTCGGGACGAGATCCTCTCATAGTGGTGGAGCGTTGTAACGCCCCGAGAACGTTGCACCGGGTGTCTTCCAATTATTCGCTGTTATTGCCATGTCATGTGTTTGCGTGTCATGCATTTCATATCATGTCATCATGTGCATCGCATTTGCACACATGTTCGCCTCATGCATCCGAGCATTTTCCCCGTTGTCCGTTTTGCAATCCGATGCTCCTACGTCCTCCGGCGCTCCCTTTTGCCTCTTTTCGTGTGCGGGTGTTAAACATTCTCGGATTGGACCGAGATTTGCCAAGCAGCCTTGGTACACTACCGGTAGACCGCATGTCATGTTTCGTGCCATTTGGACTTCGTTTGATACTCCAACTGTTAACCGAGGAACCGTAAAGGGCCCGTGTGTGTTGCAGCCCAACACCTCTCCAAAGTGGCCCAAAACCAATCTAAACCTCCTCCATCCTCTCGGACGTTCGATCATGATCGTGTGGCCGAAAACCACACTCCATTTGGACATTCCTACCTCCCTCTACCTATATATATGTGTGCCTCCCGGATTTTTCGCGCAGATGAAACCCTAACCTCCTCCTCCGCGCGCCACCGGACATGTCCACTCCGCCGCCGGACGCGTCCGCCGCCCCGCGGCCACATCTCCCAGACCAATCTGGGGCTGACACGTCATCGCGGCGCCGCCCCGAGCCACTCGTGCGCCGCCACGCGTCCCGTCCGGCCTCCCCACTGCGCCAGGCCCGCTGGGCCCGGATCGGGCCCGCGGAGCCCATCCCGTCGTTGCCCGGCTCCTGGCCTCCCGCGCCCCAGCGCACGCCGCCCTTTGCCGGTGTTCGCCAGCACTGGCCGCCCGCCGGTGACCCGCGCCCTCGTCGCCGGCACAAGCACCCCGCCGCCTCCACACCACCCGACGCCGCCCTGCCTCGCCTCCGTCCGGTCTGGGCTGGCGCCGCCCAGATCCGGCGACCTCGCCACCGGATCCGGCGCCCCGAACCTCGCTGGCAACTCCCTCCTCTCCGGCAGCTTCCCCAGCGAAGCTCTAACCGCGCCTCATTTCGCGTGCCACTGATGAACCCTAGATCTACAAGGTAGTTTTTCTGCTAAGTCCTGAAAATCTCACATTCTGGAGCCCTGTTCATCGCATCATAACTTCTGACCTGTAACTCCGTTTTGCGTGCATGATATATCAAATTGTTCGTCTCGATGTCCTATTCATTTCATTCCATGGCACCATTCTCGTTTGAGTTCATATTGATGCCCTAAATGCTGTTGTAAGAGTGCTATGTAATGTTAGGTGCTGATTCTTAACAGATCTTGGACATTTGTCATTTTTGCCATGATTAATGTGTGCTGCATATGGTCATGAGATCTACATGTGTTTTGTTCTATGCCATGACATCTTTACAGGGGTGTATGCCATGTAATTTTTGTGATCTTTGTGGTGACTAGCACAAGCATGCAAAGTAGCTCTCGTGATGTTGCTGATTTCAGGGACTTAGAATTCTTCCAAGTCATTTCCCTGATGTTATTTTTATGTGATGTATTCTTGTTGCTACAGAGTGATCCATGCCACCTTTGAGCATGTTCAGTAAGGATGATTTTGAGATATTGTTATGCTCTATCCATCAATGCCTTTGTTTGCAATTATGGAATACCCTAACATGACTCAATCTTGCTCTACGTTTGCTATAAAATGTTCCTGGCAGATTGTTTATGTGTTAATCAATTTTGCCGAGGTTGTTGTAGTTGATCCATGCATGCTATGAGATTGTTCTTGCCATGGTTAGCTACTTCATCATGTCTTCTTGCTGGGTGTATTCTTAGTTTTTCATGCAATGCCTTGTGTTGAGTGCATCGAGCTCGCGAACATGCCTATGTAACTCTGTTTATGCCATTCCCAGTTTTCTGCTATGTCTGTATTTGTTAACGAAACTTGCTATGTTTACGTGGGTGCCATTGTGTCTTCTGATCCTTTTTGGCTTATGGTCAGTAAAGGACTTTTCTTATATGCTTTGAGTAGTTTCATGCCATGCCTTGCTTTGCTATGATATGTTCCTGTAGCATGTTGTTAACTTGCTCTAAACATTGCTTCCTGATGTTAAATCCTGACATGTTATTTTCACTAAGTCTGTGAACCTGATATCTTTTGCACTTTTGCCATGCTTGTTTGAACCCGCTATTGTGTTCATCTTTTGTGAAGAATCTTGAGTGGATCACTACCATGTGCTTTGTTGCTATGTTGGAGTGCAGTAGCTTAGTTTCTTGTTGCATTCTAGATGGCATCGTGCTGTTAATCGCAAAATAGTGCCATTATTGTTTTGCTTGCCATTTGCAAACCGTGCATCCGATTCCGGTGATCTTTATATCGATTTCGACCGAAATCAACTCATATTTCCAGCGGCACTCTAGGTTTGCCAAGTTGAGGCCTGGTTCAATCTTTTCCTTCCGGAACACGCATATGCATTGCAAATCACATCCCGCATATCATGCCATGTTTTAAATCATGTTGCTTGCGCATTGCACCATGGTTGATTGTTGTTCCCTTTGCTAGTGTTCTTGCTTTGGGTAGAGCCGGGAGATGAGTACGTGATTGAGGACCCGTTGAGCCGGCAAGATGACCATACCCTCGAAATTACTTCTATCTTTGCTTGCTAGTTGCTCGCTCTATTGCTATGCCTATGCTATGATACCTACCACTTGCTATATCATGCCTCCCATATTGCTAAGTCAAGCCTCTAACCCACCTTGTCCTAGCAAACCGTTGTTTGGCTATGTTACCGCTTTGCTCAGCCCCTCTTATTGCGTTGCTAGTTGCAGGTGAAGATTGGAGTTTGTTCCATGTTGGAACATGGTTATTGTTGGGATATCACAATATCTATTATTTAATTAATGCATCTATACACTTGGTAAAGGGTGAAAGGCTCGTCCTTATGCCTGGTGTTTAGTTCCACTCTTGCCGCCCTAGTTTCCGTCATACCGGTGTTATGTTCCTTGATTTTGCGTTCCTTACGCGGTTGGGTTATAATGGGAACCCCTTGACAGTTCGCCTTGAATAAAACTCCTCCAGCAAGGCCCAACCTTGATTTTACCATTTCCCACCTAGACTTTTTCTTTTCCCTTGGGTTTCCGGAGCCC
>NC_041384.1:360051852-360074576 GCF_002162155.2 Triticum dicoccoides | reverse complement strand
TGTTGGTCCAACCTGTCAGCTGCCAGTGGCCACCAGGGGCAACTCTGGGCTGGCCTATCGGAACCTTGGACAATACGGTGTGCCCTGAGAATGAGATATGTGCAGCTCCTATCGGGATTTGTAGGCACATTCGGGTGGCTTTGCTGGTCTTGTTTTACCATTGTCAAAATGTCTTGTAACCAGGATTCCAAGCCTGATCGGGTCTTCCTGGGAGAAGGAATATCCTTCGTTGACCGTGAGAGCTTGTGATGGGCTAAGTTGGGACATCCTTGCAGGGTTTTGAACTTTCGAAAGTCGTGCCCGCGGTTATAGGCAGATGGGAATTTGTTAATGTCCGGTTGTAGACAACTTGACACTTAACTTAATTAAAATGCATCAACCGCGTGTGTAGCCGTGATGGTCTCTTCTCGGCGGGGTCCGGGAAGTGAACACGGTGTTGGAGTTATGCTTGAACGGTAGTCTAGGATCACTTCTTGATCATAGATTTTCGACCGTGCTTTGCCTTCTCTTCTAGCTCTCATTTGCGTATGTTAGCCACCATATATGCTAGTTCTTGCTGCAGCTCCACCTCACATACCTTTTCCTACCCATAAGCTAAAATAGTCTTGATCGCGAGGGTGCAAGATTGCTGAGTCCCCGTGACTCACGGTTTACATCCAAAACCAGTTTGCAGGTGCCGATGATACTGTGCAGGTGATGCAACCGAGCTCAAGGAGGAGCTCGATGAAGATCGTGTTTGTTGTGTTGTTTTCATTTCCAGTTGATCAGTAGTGGAGCCCAGTCGGGGCGATTGGGGATCTTTTGCATTAGGGGTAGTCCTCTTTTATTTTGGTTTCATAGATGGACCTTGATTGTATCTGGTTGATGTAATGCTATATTTATGTATTGTGTGAAGTGGCGATTGTAAGCCAACTCTGTACCTCTTTCTTATTCAGTACATGGGATGTGTAAAGATTACCCCTCTTGCGACATGCCTACAATGCGGTTATGCCTCTAAGTCATGTTTCGACACGTGGGAGATATAGCCGCATCGTGGGTATCACAAGTAATCAGGAGCAAGCAGCGGCAAGAATAATCAGCAGCACATAGCAGTAGCAGTACATAGCGGCATCAGCTTAAGCAGCAGCAGTATGCAGCGGCAGTAGTAGCAAGCAGAGCAGCGTAGTGGCAGAACAGCAAGGCAGCAACAGCAGGCACAGGAGTGGGTGCCGCGGGAAAGTAGTTGCGGCAGCAGGCGAGGCTGCGCGGCGGGGCGGTGCAGGGGGCGCGGCCAGGGACGAGGCCGTGGGGAGGCAGCTGCTGCGCAGTAGTACGCGGACGCGCACACACACGCGGATGAGCCGGGGTGACCCCGGGCGATAGTAGGCGTGTGCGAGAAGAAGGGGAATTGGAGGAGGGGCTCACGAAGATCCGGTAGTGCGGGTCGGTGGGCTGGGGGAGGCGCTGATGATGGCAAATCGATGGCAACAAGCTTCGGCGACCAACGGTGAAGATGAAGACGGTGGCGACAATGGGGCAGCTCCCCGGCTCGATCTGGCCCCGAAACTAACATAGACAATGACGGCGGTCCTTCTAGACACCAGCGTACGGTGAATGGGCATCGCTGGCCATGGTTGTTCTCGGCAGCGTGCTCCTGTACGTGGCTAATAGCTCGATCCAAAGCAAGGGAGAAGAGGAAGAGGGATAAAACAAATAGGGTTCGATGGAGGGGGTCCAACGGCGCTCTGTAGGGCACTGGTGGTGTGTCGGATGGCGGCCACGCAAGGCATGGCGCGGCCATGGCCTACAGATGGCCGCCACGACCTCCCCACCTCCTGTAGAGAGGAGGGAGATGATTCGGTTGGGTTGGGCCGACCATTAATGCAAGGTGGGCCAAGGTGCCAGTAGGACAGGCCCTTTCTTTTTTACTGTTTCCTATTTTAGTTAGTGCTTTGCATTTTAGTTTTGTACCAAAATATATTTGTTACTTATTAGATTTTGCATATAAATATTAGACACCATTACAAGGTTGCACAATAAGTTCGGGGCCAAAAGGGAGTTGTTCAAATTTAGCTTCAAAATTAAATTTGTATGTTTAATGTTGCTAGCCCTATTTTAAATAGGTTAAGGGCATCTTATTAACTTAAATAAGGTTTGTTTCCTCATGAAAATTAGTTAATGAATATTTTCAATATTATGAACTTTTTTTGTTTGAAAAAAATATTATTTTTACTTTATTTTAAACTTGAGTTTGACTTGAATTTTGATCAAGTGGTAATTGGATTAGTAAAATGGTCATGGCATGGCATCATTAGGGTGTGGTTACTGTAACATGAGCCTCGGGGTGTTACAAATTTCCTCCACTACAAGAAATCTCGTCCTGAGATTTAAGAGGTAGAATTGAGGGGAAGGATTGGTTACTAAATTTTAACGAGTCTTCTCTATCTTGATTACTCTTCCTAAAGAGGTTGACCCCTTTCGTTGATGTCTTCATTTCTTGACTTCAAGTCCTCATGATGAAGTTGTCAACCTTTCTTCGGGGTCTTCATCGTACTTACGAAAAGGATAAGGGGTAATTTTGGAAGAACAGACCTCTACAAGGTTGCTTATCTAGCGGATAACATCAGGGAAAGTGGCGGAATGTAACTCTCGAATTTTTACTCAAAAAAATATCGAGAGCAAAGTAAGAAGGTACCATGAGAAGTTTCAAGTGTGCAGGAAATCGTTCGATCCCCAATCAGAAGGTGAAAGGGGTACAGGGCAACGAAAATAAGTGTTGCGTTTGATACCAAAGTAGATCATCTCTAAGAAGACGGCTCGTGATTTACATATGAGGCCAAGCGTGAGGAATAACTTCGGAGACAGGGTGTACAGGAGAGTCAGGTTTAGATCCTGTGGAACAGTGGGTAATGGGCCCATCATGTGGGTTAAAACTAGGAAGGTCACTGACATTTTGCACGGTCATGATAGCAAGGCATGTCAGGGGATAGTTTGTCAGTTATGTTGGCAACAATGTTGGTACCTAGGGCGAGGGATGAAGAGAACCATTTTCCTGCTCGTTAAGACGAGGCAGACCAATAGGCAAAGTTCTCGTCCATCGGTGGTTATCGACATGTCATCAATAGTAGTAACGAGGTTATACTTGACAGGCTTGTACACCAAGGTGTTTTCAAAAGCAGGGAAATATTATTGCTTACATCATATAGATCACAAGAAAGGTTAAACAGAACAATGGAAAGAAAATGTGGTTATTAGTTTAACCAGACCAATGGAAAGGAAAAGGTGCTTATACAAAAATATTAGAGTATATGCTTCCCAAGAACAAACAGAGCAAGATATACATGACAGGACATCAATTACTTATCCATTTAGTTAATGGGGCAAGGAGAATCATGATGTTTACCCATACAGCGGGGTTTGGATAATTGATCAAGAAACATTTAGCATTGTGCTTCCAATGTTCTCTTTTGATGATCGGAGTGCCACAGACATGCTTCGGGATAGCGTTGACATGGTCATCGGGTAAAGGTCGGACTTTAGATACACCAAGGATTCATTAGGAACAACTTATAAAATAAGTCATAAAATTTCATCATGCAAAAGATGAGGATGTGGCTGATGGGCTCAGCAACAATTCGTCGAGATTTTCATAAACATGGATTTCCACAATTAAGTGAGCATGGTGACAATATTGGACATACCAAAGTATATAATGAAGTATGTCTGAGGAGAACAACCACAAGTAAACATTGATCAGAACGTGGACCTTGAAGGATGGACTAAGTAGCACGATCGATGTTAGAATTATGATTCAATAACCAATAGGCCAAGAATGAAACTATCGACCATTAGCTTCAAACCAATCGGGTTGGTAAAAGTTTTAAATTCACACATCATGGTTCATTTGTTGGTATTCCGGTTAGGAATGACACGGGGACCAAGAAATGAATGGAGATGGCAAGAAGTATTACTATATCAAGAATTCTTAATAGGTGGAGAAATTCTCACAACATCCTTGACATATAAGATGGTAATACCTCAAGGGAGAACATAGCATAAGCTGGATAGCAAAGAACACCATAACATGAATAAGTTTGTGTTAGAAGGAAGGCAAGAATGTTGACGATGATATCGGCACATTTTGTCGAAAGGTTTCATGAAGATGTAATCGATCATCGATGACATCAAGCAAATGGAATGATGAAGCAAAAGGTTATCGGAACCAAAGATAAGTTTGCAATCTCAGAATCAAAATTATCTTTCAAGATAATCAACAAGATGTTGAAAGCTAGAGGTAAGCTTAGTGTACTGTTGGAATTGAGTTCCGGGAATGAAGGACATAGATAACATGGTCAAGTTTTTTTTGCAAGACGATGATGACGTCGTCAATCTGCTTGGAATGAGATGACCGAGTTCAAACTCGTAAGCAATGAAGACTTCTAATAGTTGTTGAATTGAAGTGCGAACTCGATTCCATTTTCAGTGTCCTTGAGTGTCTAACAACTCAGAACCCGGGAACCAATTGGAATCGGTGAGAAATAATAGTAGAAGAAGAACTCATAAGGAGTTACAGAGTTCCGTCATCAACAGTAGTAACGAGGTTATACTTGAAAGGGTTGTACACCAAGGTGTTTTCATAAGCAGGGAAATATTACTGCTTATATCATATAGATCACAAGAAAGGTTAAACAAAACAAGGGAGAGGAAAATGTGGTTATTAGTTTAACCAGACCTATGGAAAGGAAAAGGTGCTTATAAAAAATTATTAGAGTATATGCTTCCCAAGAACAAAGAGAGCATGATATACATGACAGGACATCAAATACTTATCCATTTAGTTAATGCGGCAAGGAGAATCATGATGTTTATCCATACAGCGGGGTTTGGATAATTGATCAAGAAACATTTAGCATTGTGCTTCAAATGTTCTCTTTTGATGATCAGAGTGCCACAAACACGCTTCGGGATAGCATTGACATGGTCATCGGGTAAAGGTTAGACTTTGGATACACAAAGGATTCATCGGGAACAACTTATAGAATAAGTCATAAAATTTCATCATGGAAAAGATGAGTGTCGGTGTACAAAAGTAGGGGCTCTCATTTTGCACCGCTTTACTTGTGCACGGGCGGTCAGGGCCGCGCCCACGACCACACTAAGCAGGGCAGAGGAGGGAAGCCGGAGCACAAGACGACCAAAGCAATCCCAATACCAGAGGCGCAAAGAGAGCAAGAGGGCGAGGTGGACTCCCCCGGCAAGACCCTTGCCAGGGTGGCTTCCACAGCCTCGGCAAGATCCTTGCCGGGGAAACTTGTCTGACGCCAGCAGAGCGCGCCACCCTTGAGCCCAAGGGGATCCAACACCATCAACCATATTGGAACCAAGGCTTGGGAGGCACCTCCGTGGTGGCATGCAGATCTTTGTACAGATCATAGATACACAAGATCAGATGAGAGCCAGAAGATGATGATCCTTGGCGAGATCCTTGCCAAAGAAATCCACGAGACCCCCGGCAAGATCCTTGCCGGGGACGACCATGGTGCCGCAGTGAGACCCCTGGCAGGCCCTCGGCAAGACCCTTGCCGAGGACGCCTGTGAGGCCGCAGCCAGGCCCGCGTCTGCCAAGACTCAACTGCCGCTCCCATACACCTGCCAGCTCGACCAGCTGGGCAGGCATCTACGTGGCAGCGCACGGCCTCTACACCAACTCAGCAAGCACCTGCGTGGTGGCATGCAGATCTTCGTGAAGGCTCCACCACCGCGCCAGCCCAGCAGCCAGCCAATGTGGCGCCACAATGCCTCATCAGCTTGGACGCGCGTCTGAGCCAGGCGAGGTGACGACAGCTGGGACGAGCTTCTTTGCCGTCCCCAATAAAGCAAGAGGGGCACATCGGCAGCGCATTAAATTGTTTGTCCGACGATGCCAGGGGATAAACTCAGCCCCTATACACATTTCCACCTCCTGTGTGCCACTGTGGCAACCCCTTTTGTCTATAAAAGGAGGCCCGAGGCGTACTAGAGAGGGATTTGGCTCTTTCGGACTAAGGAGACACGGTAGCTAGTTTAAGAACACAAGAACACCTAAATATACATCAAAGCAGGACTAGGGTTTTACGCGATCTCCGCGGCCCGAACCTGGGTAAACGATTTGTGTGCTGACCGCCAGACCCGCTCTTTGCACAACCCCGTGCCTGCCAACCGTAGAAGGGATCCCAGTGACCCCATAGGTGTCGTTTCCCACTGACATCTCTGGCGTGCCAGGTAGGGGGTGCGCAGTTGTGAAAATCCGGTCTGGTTGAAGCAACGGTTTCATCGTGGTCGTCACTTCAAGAAAGAAGACGACTGAACAGATGGCATCCTCGGTGGACGCGACGAACGCTCACGCATCGGCAGAAAAGCTAAGTCATGCAAAACTTTGAGTAATTCCTTTTTATATATAAGGTTATTGTCCTCGACGATCTTGCCCTCTGTATGGAAAACCTGCACGCAATGGGGCCCTACCAATATTGGCAATGCCCTCGTTCTGTTTCTAGTCCGTTCAACATTTCGAGCGGCTGCGTCAAGAACGGTAGGGTGACCTTCTGCGATTAGCAGCGCTCTCGTTCTGTCTCAAGTCCGCTTGACAGCTCGAGCAGCCGCGTCAAGAGGAGTGAGGTGGTTTGCCCGGCACCAAGCATACCCGGCAGGCCATTGAGGATCCATCCTCAACGCGTCGTCTGGGTTTCCGCGCCGGCAAACCTACCCGATTAACATATGGTGGACATACAAAGGGAGATCAAACGGGAAAATAACATGCATCGTTTCGAAAGTACTGCAGGGTTATATTACATCATTTGTTGCTGCGGTTCTAACTAAAGATAAAAATTGTCTTGGCAATGAACCTGAAGTGGCGATAAGAAACGGGGTGCCTAGTACCCTCCGAACTCTGTCGATGGGTCCGATGACGGGCTCGATGCGCTCCTCGAGCGGAGTGGGGTCCACGTCATCCAGCGAAGCTTCGAAGTCGAGATCAGGGTTCCAGTACACCATCTTGATGAGGACCTTGGTCATGGCACCCCGGCAAAGCCTCCGGGCCTCTTCGGCCAGAGAGGCCGCCATGTTGGAGTGGAACCGCTTCAGGGCCCGAGAACACCCTCGAAGAACAGATTCAGCCTGGCATTAGGACTCACGTTCGGCTCCAAGACGTACCTCATGTTTGGCATCCCCATGGTAGCCATCTTCGTGGTGATCCTGCCGGCGACATTGGCGAGGCGGCTGATCCAGAGCTTCTCGCCCGCCACGAAATCCACGTGGCTAACGGCGTCGTTCTTCCACGGCTACCTCTCCTCCTCCAGATTCTTGGTCAGGGTCTCCTCCCGGGCCCTGACCTCAGAGAGCATCCCCTCAAGGCCCTCCAGCTTTAGCTTCAGGTCCTTGATGGACTCATTGGCCGTGGGGAGCAGCTCGGCCTTGGCGAGGGCCGTGGCTTGCGCGTCAGCCAAAGTACCTTTGGCCGTGTCCCTCTCCCCCGTTAGCTCCAGGACCTGCTTCTTCAAGTCTTCCCACTCCACCTCCAGCTCGTTCACCCTGCCGGCGTGGACCTGGGCCTGAGCGTTGAGGGCCTCCTCGTGCCTCCGCTCCAGCTCCTGGGTCCGCTGCGCGACAAGCTGCTTGACCTCCTCGTCCTTGCCGCAGAGTGTCGTGGCCAGTTTCTCCTCGCGAGCGGCGAGGTCCTCCTCCTGGGAGTTCAGCACAGCCTGGTGCTGATGCTGAGCGGCCTCCTCCTTGGCGGCCTGTTGACTCACCGCCTCCTGGGCCTGCTCGATATCGATCTACTTCATGACAAGCTCCAGCTTGCTCTTGGCCAGCTGGTCCTAGGCGGCCTTGAATTCCTCATAGGCCTGGCGGAACCAAGCCTGCGTCTCGACGATGCGCCCTTCGAGGTCCGCCTCCGCCTTGTCCACCGCTGCCATCCTGGACTTGGGCTTGTCCAGGCGGGCACGGTGAAGCGCCTGAAGCTTGTGGAAGCTAGCGCTCATGCTCTGGAGGAGCCGTTCTTCCTGGGAACCGCCACCACCGACGCTCGGTCCGTCGACGACCTCAAGCCCGGCAGCGGCAAGCACCTCGTCGTTGAACACCTCCCCCTCGGTAGGCACCCTGGTGCTCGCTATCCACGGGAGGTGGACGGACAAGTTGTTGCCCACCTTCAGGTATTTGCCCGAGCCAGAAGTAGTGGAGGAGGAAGGCTGGTCTTCAACCACCTCCTCCTCGGCAGGGGCCTTGCTGGCCTCCCTAACGGGCCCCTTGCCGGCCTCGTCAACAGCGGCCTCACCGGCATCCCTGACAGGCCCCTCAGTAGCGTCCTCAGCAATGTCCTTGGCGACCTCCTCAGCGGCGATCTTGTCGGCCTTGGCTGCAGCCTCTCGGGCGACCTCTCCGATGACGGTGTCCACGTCTGACGGTGTCCTGGACTAGGGGGTACTCACCACGTCGTCTCCCAGTCAGTTAGATTGGCCCGAGGACCCCCATGGCCGTATACTCATGGGCCAGTTCGGACAACTGCCACATACAAGGAAGATTCCACAAGACTTGGTGGTCAAGACAAGGACTCCTCCCCCACCGGCGTATTCGGCTAGGACTCTTGTTATCCTAGGCCTCTGGTGCATTATATAAACCAGGGTCAGGCTAGTCGATAGATATAAAAACAATCATAATAATAGGCTAGCTTCCAGGGTTTAGCCTCTACGATCTCGTGGTAGATCAACTCTTGTAACTCATATCATCAAGATCAATCAAGCAGGAAGTAGGGTATTACCTCCATCGAGAGGGCCCGAACCTGGGTAAACATCGTGTCTTCCGCCTCCTGTTACCATCCGCCTTAGACGCATAGTTCGGGACCCCCTACCCGAGATCCACCGGTTTTGACACTGACATTGGTGCTTTCATTGAGAGTTCCGCTGTGTGAATGGCAAAAGGATTGACGGCTCGTCACCAGATTGACTGCGACATCGACATCTTCGTCACCGGCTCGACTAGTCACCTTGGCTTAACCGAGGCTGTGCCCTACCTCCGATCATCATGTTCGGACGAGGGCCTTCATCAACACCAACTCCGATCTCTATCAAGATCATGGAGGAATCGTCCATGGAGCTCGGGGGCTCAACGTCAACATTGCCCTCAGGCGACCATGCGGTTTTTCTGGACAGCGAACGCGTATCCGCCGCCACCGCCTCCTCGAGTGTCGTTTTAACGATCGCTTGGTGGAATTGTGCGGAATCTAGTCGACAACAACCCTGGAAAATTTCGTCGAGTTCCGATGGAGGAATCTCTGACAATCTATGATATACCGGAGCCCTGTCAAATCCAGACGGGAATCTGGACGAGTTTAGGGCGTGGTCTCCAGAGCCCAGCTCGGAAGTCCTTTGGAAGATCCAACTGTTCATTTGCTGCGGAATTCCCGTATCTACCACCCCTCAAAATTTCAGCTGAATCCAACCGTCCAAACTCCGGGAACCTTCCGATTAGTGCATCACTTTTCAGATTTGTTTTCCACGCGAATACGGATCCGACTCGAATTCATGTTTCTTTATGAACGTGATATTTGACAACCTTTTTAAAAGTAATTTTCTTCTAAGGTATTGTGCTTTGTTTTTGACACGCGCCCATAAAATTTTAATCCTCCTCTGAGGTAATCTTCGCCACCACGCTGGTGTCAAACCAGTCAGGCAATATAGCTCCACGACTGTCGACCTGCGCTAGTGTCGGTGTACTAGAATAGGGGTACCCTAGTACCCCAAACTTGTGCACGGGCAGTTGCAGCACCCCGCGGCAAGGCTTATCGGGCGAACGCCAAGATCCTCCATGGTTCCCTTGGAGCCATTCAAGAACAAAGTATTTAAGCTGAGGAGACAAGGCCCCGGCAAGAGGAGCTTGCCGGGAAGGCCAACCAAGGCACTCCAAGGAACTTGCCGCGACGCGCCACGCGCTCCGGCAAGGCAACAAGGCCCCGGCAAGAGGAGTTTGCCGGGAAGACCAACCAAGGTACCTCGAGGCCCGGAGAACGACAAGCTTCCGTACCCGACAAGATAACAACAGCGGCAAGGCGCTTGCCGCGGCAGGCGGCCACTCTGTGCCCGTGCTCTAGCGCATCCACCAACGTGTCGCTCTGGGGGCCTCTCCAGGCGCGCGTGGCGGGAGGATGTGCAGCCAGCGGTGCACAGTGGCATGCGAAGCTGACAAGATCGACATCGTGGAGAACGGTGGCGCCCCTAACGGTCCTTTTCTGCACTGTTTGGGCGACTCAGACGGGCCTTTAATGCCCTTGTCCCCTGCCGTCAGGGTTAGGTAGGGTGCACTGTACAAGCAACTATACCAACCACCTCACTTTTTACGTTTATACCCTCCTCTGCGTTGCCACCTGTCGGTGACCCCTTTAGCGTATAAAAGGAGGCCCATGCGCAACGTAGAGGGGGTTCGGACAGTTCGCTTTGATTCATTCGTAGCCCAGAAAACACCACGCTCTCTCTCGAGAGCAAGAACACAAGATAATACAACCAGACAAGCAGCGGTAGGAGTGTTATCTCTCCGGAGAGCTCCGAAGCTGGGTAAACTGCTCGTGTGCTTATCCGCTCTTCGTGCTATCTCCGCCCCCCACCGAACCGAAAGGGGCCCGGTCCGCCGGCCCCATAGGTGTTCGTGGATCAGTTTCCCCCGACATCTTTGGCGCGCCAGGTAGGGGGCGTCGAGATTGTGTGAACCTGATCCGGCGTTCACACGAGCTAGATCTTCATTCCCTTCATCAACATGCCACCGAAGAAGAAGACTTCGGCGGCAGCCGCTCCGTCCACGTCACTTCCGCCACCGTTGGAGCAAACGGGTGGTGGAATGCACGCCGGCGGAAGAATGGACATCGACGAGGAAGCTCATGATGCCGCCAGGTCCAAGAACAAGGCTGCACAAACCTCGGCGACTGTACATGTTCCACGCCACTCTCAGGAGGCGCAAGATCAACAGCGTCATGGCACTAGCAGTGCCATACGCATGATAGGCCAAGACCAAGCTGGTGGATCTCGGGGCGCTCAAGACCAGCATGCACGCCAGCGTGCTGGCACGAGCGGGGCACGGTCGCCTGGACGGGATACTGCTCCTTCTAACATAGTTAGAAGTTCGAGCATGTCCCGCTCCTCGCGCTGTCCGCCATTGCCACCCACCACTCCAGCAGAAGCTTTGGCACGAGCTCAACTTCTCCTAGATTACCCTCAGACGTCGGACAAGATCGACAAATGGAGGGCCACCATTCAGAGTCTCATCGGCTACGCCAACGGCGACACTCCACGGCGGCCGAGCGTGTCGCCGCCGCGGCAGGGTTGCCGGACACGAGCCGGTGGCGACGAAACGAGCGGAGGTGCAACTACCATGCAATCACCGCCCCGAAGGCCAAGATCGCCGACTCGCCGGATCCACCTCGACAGCGACACCACTGCATCGTCGGATCCACGAGCTCGTCGCGATCAGCGCCAAGTTCTTCATGATCGACAACAAGAAGACGCTCGAACCCGCATCGAGCGCCGAAGAGAAGCGCGACGTCAATCCGACAAGCGCGCTAGGCCCTCTGTTGACATGCATGCGCCAGGGGAACCAGGCGATCTGCCGTACGCGGTAGGTTGTCCTGCGTTCACTCGTGAGCTGCGGCAAGTCCAGTGGCCCAGCACAAAGAACTTCAAGCCAGACATACCGGAGAAGTACGACGGCAAGACGCATCCGTCGGAGTTCCTCAACATCTAGACCATTATGGTACAGGCTGCCGGGGGACGAGATGACAAGATCCTTGCCAACTACTTCCCACTGGTGCTCAAGCCCAACATCAGATCCTGGCTCATGCACTTGCCGAACAACTCCATATCCTGTTGGGCTGATCTGTGCCATCAGTTTGTCGGCGCCTTCACAGGCGGACACAAGCCTCATGGCCAGGAGAGTGATCTTCATCTGCTCGCCCAGAAGGAAGGAGAGCCCCTGCGCAAGTACATTCAGAGATTCAGTAGTGTGCAGCACAACATCCCGGACGTCCACCCTACCGCGGTGATCAGCGCGTTCCATCAGAACGTGCGAAACCGCAGGATGCGGGAGGAAATGGCGATGTGCAAGATCAGGGACGTCAGTGAGTTATATGCACTGGCCGACAAGTGTGCACGTGCTGAGGAAGGGAGGAGACTCCCCGGAGAAAATATAGGAGCGGGAGGATCTGACAGTGAAGATGCTGCCCCGACAAGGAAAAACCGGTGGCGGAACAACAGAAGGAGGAAAGACAAAGAAGTGCTAGTTGTTGAGCAGTCCGGCAACGGTGGCAGCGCCAAGGAAGCCAAAGCTGGTGACTCCGGCAAGGAGGTTGCCGCGGAGGTGGCGGTCGCCGACAAGCAGGACGGCACCAACAAGCAGTATTGCAAGATTCACGGCACCAAGGGCCATGATCTCCAGAACTGTAAGAAAGTCGAACAGCTTGTTGAGAAACAGAAAGCTGAATACGAGCGGCGCGACAAGGAGAAGGCCCAGGAAGGAGCTAGTGGATCCGGCAAGAAACGTCCCGGCCGAGGAGGACGCCGCGGCAAGGCAAAGCAGTGGCAAGGAGACAGACCTCCTCGCGGCCGCGACAAGGATGAAGATGACAACGACGATGAAGACATGGATGATGAGGAGACTGATGAGCAGGAGTTCCAGAAAGCCACAGAGGTCCTGTGCGTTGACGGTGGTGCTTCTCTACATGCCTCGCACCGCCAGCTCAAGCAGTGGGTGCGGGAAGTTAATGTAGCAGAACCACCCGTCGAGTCACGCAAGCCTCTGAAATGGTCTGGCACGCCTATCATCTTCGACATTGAGGACCATCCTGATCGCATAACTGCGGTCGGGTGCTTTCCGATGCTGGTTTCACCAACAATCCGCAACCTCAAGGTCACTAAGATGCTAGTTGACGGCGGGGCCGGCTTGAACCTGATCTCCTCCGCGGTGCTTCACAAACTCCAGATCCCTGACAACGAGCTCGAAGAGACCGGTACATTTCAAGGAATCAACCCGGGAAGGAGCAAGCCGAAGGGAAAGATCACGTTGCCGGTAACATTTGGCAGCGAGCTGAACTTCAGGACTGAGAGGGTCACGTTTGACATTGCCGACTTTCCATTACCTTACAATGGAATCCTTGGCCGACCGGCACTCGCCAAGTTCATGGCAGCCTCTCACTATGCGTACAACGTACTGAAAATGCCAGGCCCGATAAGTGTCATCTCTGTCCCTGGCGACAAGAAGGATGCTCTTATTTGTGCCGACAAGATCTACTGGGAAGCAGCAGCCGCAGCAGAACGCAGGACACTTGCCGCTAAAGCTCCCGGGGGGAAGAAGAAGACCAAGTCCGGCAAGAGCTCTGATGCCCACTCCGGCAAGCGCACCTCTTCGGAGTGCTGCGCTACCGTCGAGGACGCACCATCGAGCTCCACCGGCAAGCGTAAGAAGGCAATGGCAGCTCCACCTGAGACCAAGAAGGTGTCCGCCAAGGAGGGTGGCACTGGTGGTACCTTCACCATCAGCGCCACTCTTGACCCCAAATAGGAAAGCGCGCTCGTTGCTTTCCTGCGGGCGAATGTCGACGTGTTTGCGTGGCAACCGTCTGATATCCCCGGTGTTCCCAGGAAAGTAATTGAGCACCACCTTGTCGTCTGTCCTCATGCGCGGCCCGTCAAGCAGAGAGTCAGGAAGCAGGCAGTAGAGCTCCAAGAATTCATCGCAGAAGAAATCAAGAAGTTGGAAGCAGCAGGCCTTGTCAGAGGAGTGCTCCATCCCACGTGGTTGGCCAATCCTGTTGTTGTGCGCAAGGCTAACGGGAAATGGAGACTTTGTATTGACTTCACTGATGTTAATAAAGCTTGTCCCAAAGACCCATTTCCCTTGCCGCGTATTGACCAGATTGTTGACTCCACAGCAGGATGTGATTTGCTTTAATTTCTTGATGCATACTCAGGATACCATCAAATCTTCATGGCAGAAGAAGATGAAGAGAAAACCGCATTTATCACCCCATGTGGCACGTACTGCTTCGTACGGATGCCTTTCGGTTTGAAGAATGCCGGTTTAACATTCGCAAGGGTAGTCCACCACGCTTTTGAGCTGAAGATGCACAGAAATGTGGAAGCCTACATGGATGACATAGTGGTCAAGAGCAAGAACAGGGCGACCCTGATTCGAGATTTAGACGAGACATTTGCAAATCTGCGCAAGATCAACCTCAAGCTTAACCCCGAGAAGTGCGTGTTTGGGGTCCCCTCCGGCAAGCTTCTCGGGTTCTTCGTGTCTTAGCGGGGAATTGAAGCCAATACCGACAAGATCAAGGCCATTGAGCAGATCGAAGCACCAAAGCGCGTCAAGGATGTACGAAGTCTTGCCGGTTGCGTGGCTGCTCTCAGCAGGTTTATCTCTAGATCTGCTGAGCGCGCCCTGCCATTTTTCAAAATTTTGAAAAAGGCAGGTCCAGTAAAATGGACTCCGGAAGTGGAGGCTGCGCTGCAGGACTTGAAGAGATACCTGTCCTCCACTCCAACGCTTGTCGCACCTAAGCCGCAAGAGAAGTTGCTGCTGTATATAGCGGCAACCAATCAAGTGGTTAGTGCTGCGTTAGTGGCAGAGAGGGAGGCGGATGATGAGCCAGCAACCATGGCAGATCCATCCAGCAACAAGCAGGGGGCTTCGCCGACAAGCTCTGGTCCCGACAAACATGGGTTTGCGCAGGAGCATGATAAGATGCCGAAGAGAATGGTGTAGTGCCCAGTTTACTTTGTCAGTTCTCTTTTGCAGGGGGCTAGATCAAGGTACTCTGGTGTGCAGAAGTTGCTTTTCGGCCTCCTCATGGCCTCGTGAAAGCTGCGCCATTACTTCCAAGCACATGAGATCACAGTCGTCACTCGCTTTCCACTGAAGAGGATACTACAAAATCCAGAAGCAACAGGCAGGATTGTCGAGTGGGCGCTGGAACTGTCAAGCTTTGGCCTCAAGTTTGAGAGCACTTCAACTATCCAAAGCAGAGCATTGGCAGAGTTCATAGCAGAGTGGACGCCAACCCCAGATGAAGAAATTCCAGAAACGAGCATCCCCGTCAAAGAGGCAAGCAAAGAGTGGCTGATGTACTTTGATGGTGCCTTCTCGCTGCAAGGCGCCGGTGCAGCCGTGCTGCTTGTCGCACCCACCGGAGAGCACCTCAAGTATGTAGTCCAGATGCACTTTCCCAAAGAGCAAGCAACCAACAATACTGCAGAGTATGAAGGATTGCTTGCCGGTCTCAGAATCGCAGCAAACCTTGGGATCAAGAAGCTCATTGTCAGGGGTGACTCACAGCTTGTCGTCCGACAAGTGAACAAGAACTACCAGAGTCCGTTGATGGAAGCATATGTTGATGAAGTGAGGAAGCTAGAAGAGCACTTTGACAGCCTACAAATGGAGCATATCCCAAGAGCTCAGAATGACATTGTTGATGGCCTGTCAAAGTGCGCCGCACTAAAGTTACCTGTGGAACCAGGGATCTTTGTGCTTAAGTTGACTCAACCATCCGTAACACCATCAACTGGACAAAGCAAGAAGAGGAAGTTGGTTTCTGGTGACTACTTTCCGGTAGAGCTCCCCGAAGCCGCCGCCAAGAAAGTCCCCAAGATCAACACCAAGGAGGCTGAGGGGCAGTCTGCTCCGGCAAGCCTTATGGTTTGTTCCGTTGAAGCAGACGCTCCCGACAAGTTTTGCTCCGGCAAGCTTGCCGGGGAACATCAAGCTCCGGCAGGACCACAAGTCCTTGCCGTGGAAGCGGATGTTCCCGCAGCAGCAGATGTGCCTTTAGTCCTTGTTGTCGAGCCACAAGCTCCAGCATGGGCACAGCAGATTGTCCACTTCCTTCAGACAGGAGAACTTCCCGAAGAACAAGAAGAAGCGGAAAGAGTAGCCCGGCAGTCAAGTATGTACCAGTTTGTCGATAGCATACTGTACAGAAGAAGACTCAACGGTGTGAAATTGAAGTGTATTCGCCGGGAAGATGGACAAAAGCTGTTGGCAGAGATACATGGAGGCATATGTGGCCACCACATTGGCACAAGAGCACTTGCCGGCAAAGCTTTCCGGCAAGGTTTCTTTTGGCCGACAGCCCTCCAGGATGCAACTGCACAAGTAACCAAGTGTGAAGCGTGCCAGTTCCACTCCAAACAGATATACCAGCCAGCTCAAGCTCTCCAGATGATCCCTTTATCCTGGCCATTTTCGGTCTGGGGGCTCGATATCCTCGGCCCCTTCCCCCGAGCTGTCGGGGGCTTTGAGTACTTGTACGTCGCAATCGACAAGTTCACAAAGTGGCCGGATGTACAGCCAGTGAGGAAGGTGACAGCACAGTAAGCAGTCAAGTTCCTCAGGTCAATTGTTTGCCGTTTCAGGATCCCTAACAGGATCATCACCGGCAACGGCACGCAATTCACGAGCCGCACCTTCATGCAGTACGTCCAAGACCTTGGCGCCAAGGTCTGCTTCGCTTCTGTTGCTCATCCGAGAAGCAACGGTCAAGCAGAGAGGGCAAATGCTGAAGTGCTGCGCGGGCTCAAGACCAGAACTTTCGACAGGCTGCACAAGTGCGGAAGGAACTGGATCGAGGAGCTGCCGGTGGTTCTTTGGTCGATCAGAACGATGCCAAATCGAGCCACTGGCCAGACACCTTTCGCTCTAGTCTATGGAGCAGAGGCAGTTCTCCCCACGGAACTCGTATACGGATCACCTCGAGTGCTCGCTTATGATGAGCTTGAGCAAGAACAGCTGCGACAAGACGACGCGCTGCTCCTTGAGGAAGATCGTCTTCAGGCTGCTATACGAGCTGCTCGATACCAGCAAGCTTTGCGGCGCTATCATAGCCACAAAGTTAAAGCTAGAAGCTTCGAGGAAGGCGACCTTGTTCTTCGGTGCATTCAGTCCGCCAAGAATTCCAGCAAGTTGACGCCGAAGTGGGAAGGCCCTTATCGGGTGAAACGAGTCATAAGGCCCGGCGCTGTCCGCCTTGAGACCGAAGATGGCATTCCGGTGAGCAACTCCTGGAACATAGAACATCTTCGTAAGTTTTTCCCGTAGGGTGCGGTTGCCGGAACCCGTTCCGGCAACCACCTTTTGTACAAGTCTTGCCACTGTTGCATGTAATCCTTTGTACAAAGCCGGGCGCAGATCCCGTGCATAAGTAAAACCCCATGTGCTCCGCACAACTTGACCATTTCATGCATTAGTTTCTTTCTTGCATGCGATTATCTGACACTTTGTGCAGCACCTACATCCGGTAAGTACTAACGAGCCGAAGGGCTCCATATCATTATTTTCTCTTCTTTCTTCTTTTCAACAAAGGAAAAGAAGGTTCCCCCGCACACATGTTTGCCAGGGGAGGATTAGAGAAGATTTTGGTATGGACCAGGCGTCGTTCAAGCGAAGTCCTGCCTTGTCGGGAAGCAAACGACAGAAAAGCTAAGTTGCCAAAGTTTGAGCAATCACTTTTTAAATTTTTGAGTTATCTTCCTCGAACGACCCTGCTTTGTATGGAAAACCTGTGCGCGGAGGAACCAACTCGTGGCTAGTTGCGCCCTTACTTTGTTTCGAGTCCGCTCAACAGCTTAAGCGTGCTGCATCTAGTCGCGACAAGGTTTCTTGTCGGAAGCAGCGCCGCCAGCAGGCTGCTGAAGTTCCGCACTCAGCGCTCGCGGCTCGGGCGCCTGCGCCGACAAGTTCCCTAGAAGCGTAGGGTAAAAACATACAAAGGAAGGAATCTAGTAGAGGAAATAACATAGCAATTGATAACAGAAATAAAGTTATATTACAAGATAACTTGTCGCAGCTCTAACAGACTGTTTTCATAACATGATTAGCAGCGACAAGGGAAAAGAAGAAATGGGCGGCCTAGTCTACGCGTCCGCCCTCGACCCTCTTGATCTCGCTCACCTTGTCCAGAATGGGTGCGACAAGGGCCTTGAGTGCATCCAGATCGGCGTCAGGCGGCAAGGACCTGAGGACGTTGGTGAAGCTAAGGCCTGGATTGCGGAAGGCTACCTTCATCAGCACCTTCTGGAGAACCCCGGCGTAGATTTTGCGTGACTCGTCGGCCAGCTGCTTTGGGATCCTCTCCCGGAGCCGCTGGAGTGCCGTCGCCACGCCCTTGAAGAACAGGCTGAGCTTGGCGCTGGGTTGAAGACTCTCGTCGGAAGGATACCCAAAGTCCTCCATCCCCAGCTGCGCCAGCTACTCGTTGATGACTGCGGCAATGTTCACCAGACCCTTGGTCCAGTGCTCCATAGTGTCTCTGAACGAGTTGTGGGTAACTGCAATGCTCTCCAGCAGCGCCGCGTCAGCCTTGATCTTCTCCGACAAGGTCTTCTCCCGCTCCTTGGTGGCCTTCAGCGTCTACGTCAGCGTGGCCAGCTTCAGCTCCAGGTCTGCTTTGGAATCCTTGGCGGCGCTGAGCTCCTTGCCCCTCTCAGCGAGAAGACCTTGCAGCTCACCGTGGGCGGCAGCATCCTTCTCACGCTCACGCTTGAGCGCGGCAAGCTCCTCGCCGCTCTTCCCAATGTTGGCCTCCAGCTGTGCCACCTTCTCCTCCAGCTCTTTCTTGGCAGCCTCTGCAATTGCCGCAGCGTCCTTTGCCTCCTTGAGCGCCCTGCCAAGTGCTTGCTCGCGCTCGGCGAGCTCTTCCTCATAGCTGTCGAGGTTGGCCTTCCGCTGCACTAGTTCACCTTCCCGCGCGGACTGCTTCTCGGCGGCCAGCCTTTGCTCCTCCTCAGCCTCGGCCTTCTCGAGAAGGAAGGCCGTGCGCTCCTCGTCGAGTCGCTCCCGCTTCTTGATTTTGGCCCTGGAGCTCCTCCGCGCGCTTCTCCATGTCAACTCCCGCCTTCGCGACAAGCGCTTCCCGGGAAGCTAGTTTGGCTTGCCGGGCGCGGTAGAGTGACAGCAGCTTCCGCAGCAGCTGCTCCTCCTCAGGCTCGCCGCCGCTGCTGCTGGGCGCGTCGACCAACGACAGTCCAACAGAGGCGAGCACCTCCCCGTAGAAAGTTTCCCCCTCGACCGGCGCCCTGGAGCTCGACGCCCAGGGTAGCTTGATGAAGATACCGTCGCCGGCCTTCAAGTAGGCGCCGGGCTGGGGCTCCTCGGAGCCCGGCTCCGCAGAAGCAGCAGAGGGATCGGCGGTCGGTGCAGCGCCTGGCGCTCCTGCGGCCTCAGGGTCGTCAGTGCGATCGCCCGACCCCTCGCCGGCTTCTGCGGCGGCAGCCCTGGCGGCCTCCTCGCTGGCGGCCTCGTCAGCACCGGCCCCTTCCTCGCCGGCGCCCTCTGTCTCCATTGGCTCAGCCGCAGATAGGTCTGAAGAACGAAGAAGGGAGAAAAATCAATCCAAAATCCAAGAGAAGAAAATCAGAAGAAGAAGAACCCAAGGGAAAGTTTCTGGGCAAGTGGATTACCTGTGCCAAGATCTGCAGTTGCGGCCTTGGTCGCCGCAGGATCAACGGTGTCGTCCCTTGCCGGAGAGCTGCCCCTTGCCGGTGAGTTCTCCCTTGCCGGAGAGCACTCCCTTACCGGGAACCAATCCCTTGGCGGCGTAGTCGAAGCAGATGGCACCTCGGGACCAGCTTCCAGGCGCTCCTGATGTGGCTGCTCTGCTCCTACACAAATCAACAAGCAAGATATCAACAAAGGAAGAAGCACTCAAGCGCGCCCGGTAGCAGAAGGCTAAACTATGAACTTACGCTGAGGGCTGCGCTGGGGGCTTCTTTGAGGAGTGATTGCCGGGTCCGTCAAGGTGGCGTCGAACCCACCACCTACTGACACGGTGGGGTCATCCTCGATGACAATCACCGCGGCCATGGCCCTCTTCGCCCCTCTCTGGGCCAGCGTCCTGAAAAGAAAGGAGTCCAGATTGAAGCAAGTCAGATACAAGATAAAAACAGCAAGATTGAAGAACTATAAGAGCACCAAAGAAGCTTACTCTTCTTCCTCCTCGTCGGAGCTGAGCGCGGAAAGATCGAAGTCCGGCTCCCCTCTCGTGCGGCGAGGCGGAGGAGTAGGATCCCTTGCCCGCTTGGTGGGGGCGGTGGCGGTGGCCCGGGAAGATCCCGCTCCAGTTGCCACTGCTGCGTGAGGCGCTCCCGCGGCAACATGACTTGCCGTGGTAGAGCGTGTCGCACGGCTTGGCGGCTGTTGAGCCGGCTGCCGCCCCGCTACGTCCGCGGCCCTGCGAAGACGCCTTCTTGGCGGGGCTGGGGGCTCCGCCTGCGGCAAGCCTTCTGAGGGCTCGGGCTCTTCCTCGCCGGCCTCACTCGGCTCGGCTTCAGAACCGGCAAGCTCTTCCTCGCCAATGAACTCCGCGCGCTCGGCAAGGTTTGCCGCCTCTGCAGCCTCTACCTCCTCCATAGTGAACCCGAACGCGCCCGCGGCAGCTGCAGGCGCAACCTCTTCCGCCCTAATGGCGATGCACTGCAGCTCCTTGTCGGTGGTGTCACGGGTGGGGCTCTTCTGCTCGTCAGCGTGGACCGGCACTTCCTCCAAGGTGTCGGAGAACGCTCACACAATGTCATCCGCAGGCTCTTGCCAAGTTGGGACGATTCCATGTGAATCACACAACGGCATCATGGCGCGGATCCGGTCAAGCGAAGAGTTATTGCACAAAGGAACTATGCCCCTCGGCAGTGTGAATGGGTGCTGCGGGTCGCGTTTGAACAACTCCAGAAGCATCGCATCCAGCTCCAGGACGGTGAAGTTGTAGTTGAGGCCCGGCCGCAGCCTCATGATGTCCGCCGAATTCTTGAATTCCCAGGCAGGCCTCCCCCTCTCCTGCAGGGGGGCAATGCGGCGGCGGAGGAAATCTGCCCCGACAGCACCTACAGTGAGCCCGGCAAGCCTGAGGCGAAGAATCCTAGTGATGGCAATCTTCAGCCTCTCATCTTCCGGGGCCACGTTGCTCCAGTCATTGCCGCGCACTATTGGAGCTTGGCGCACGGCGGTGAAGGGCTGCGGATTCTCCTCAACGATCCAGCACCACTCCGCTCTCCACTCCTCCCACTTGCTGCGGAGCTCACCCTCCAAGTACGCCTCTTTCTTGCCGACTCTCAAGATCCAGGCAATCCCTCCGGCAAGTGGCTCTCCTCTCTCTACCCGAGGTATGAAGAAGTGGCGGAAAAGGGCAACACTAGGGTGGACTCCGACAAAGTTTTCGCACAAATGTGCGAAAACTGCCATGGTCAGGACAGCGTTGGGGGTGAAGTCAAGGAGGCGGAAGCCATATGTGTTCATAATATCACAGAAGAACTCCGAGAAGGGCGGGCAGAGCCCGCAGTAGAAGAATAGCGCGAAGAATGGGTACCCGTTTGGAGCCAGCTCCGAAGCAGCGGCCGGGAGTACCCTCGTGCGCGGATGCGCCCGCGTCTCCATCACCCAGAAGAGGAAGAAGTACTCCCTCAGCTCCTTCGCACCGAGCTGGGGGGTGAAGATCGCCCGCTCCTTCCACAGCGCCTCGAGCCGCTGCGCCTCGGCCGACTTCACGCCCTTTCCCTTGTCGGCTTTCGGAGCCATGGCAGAGGTGGTGGGGAAGGTCGACGGCATTGGTGATGCTGGTGGCAATGGGGGGCGGAGCGCTGCTCTCTCGGCTTCGAGAAGAAGGGGGGAGCGGCGGAGTTTCTTGAAGATGAAGTAGCAGCAACCAGCGAGGGGGAACAAACTGCCCCTATTTCCTCTGCTTATAAAGAGGGACGGGGCGGACGTTTCGCCCTTTCGAATAAACAACCACCCACAATCTCTCCCACGATGCCGCATTCAACGCATGTCGTTATGGGAGAGCGCGGTGGATACAGAGCGAGATTCGGCGTGGCCCAGCCCGCGTGTGCCCGTGCCTTGTCTTGGGCCTGGCCCAACAGCGCTCGGCACCGTGTCTGGCCCAGGCCCGGGGGCTCCTGTCGGTGTACTAGAATAGGGGTACCCTAGTACCCCGAACTTGTGCACGGGCAGTTGCAGCACCCCGCGGCAAGGCTTACCGGGCGAACGCCAAGATCCTCCATGGTTCCCTTGGAGCCATTCAAGAACAAAGTATTTAAGCTCAGGAGACAAGGCCCCGGCAAGAGGAGCTTGCCGGGAAGGCCAACCAAGGCACTCCAAGGAACTTGCCGCGACGCGCCACGCGCTCCGGCAAGGCAACAAGGCCCCGGCAAGAGGAGTTTGCCGGGAAGACCAACCAAGGTACCTCGAGGCCCGGAGAACAACAAGCTTCCGGACCCGACAAGATAACAACAGCTGCAAGGCGCTTGCCGCGGTAGGCGGCCACTATGTGCCCGTGCTCCAGTGCATCCACCAACGTGTCGCTCTGGGGGCCTCTCCAGGCGCGCATGGCGGGAGGCTGTGCAGCCAGCGGTGCGTAGTGGCATGCGAAGCTGACAAGATCGCCATCGTGGCGAACGGTGGCGCCCCTAATGGTCCTTTTCTGCACTGTTTGGGCGACTCAGACGGGCCTTTAATGCCCTTGTCCCCTGCCGTCAGGGTTAGGTAGGGTGCACTGTACAAGCAACTGTACCAACCACCTCACTTTTTACGTTTATACCCTCCTCTGCGTTGCCACCTGTCGGTGACCCCTTTAGCGTATAAAAGGAGGCCCATGCGCAACGTAGAGGGGGTTCGGACAGTTCGCTTCGATTCATTCGTAGCCCAGAAAACACCACGCTCTCTCTCGAGAGCAAGAACACAAGATAATA
>NC_041384.1:360044132-360051842 GCF_002162155.2 Triticum dicoccoides | reverse complement strand
TGTCTTGGGCCTGGCCCAACAGCGCTCGGCACCGTGTCTGGCCCAGGCCCGGGGGCTCCTGTCGGTGTACTAGAATAGGGGTACCCTAGTACCCCGAACTTGTGCACGGGCAGTTGCAGCACCCCGCGGCAAGGCTTACCGGGCGAACGCCAAGATCCTCCATGGTTCCCTTGGAGCCATTCAAGAACAAAGTATTTAAGCTCAGGAGACAAGGCCCCGGCAAGAGGAGCTTGCCGGGAAGGCCAACCAAGGCACTCCAAGGAACTTGCCGCGACGCGCCACGCGCTCCGGCAAGGCAACAAGGCCCCGGCAAGAGGAGTTTGCCGGGAAGACCAACCAAGGTACCTCGAGGCCCGGAGAACAACAAGCTTCTGGACCCGACAAGATAACAACAGCTGCAAGGCGCTTGCCGCGGTAGGCGGCCACTATGTGCCCGTGCTCCAGTGCATCCACCAACGTGTCGCTCTGGGGGCCTCTCCAGGCGCGCATGGCGGGAGGCTGTGCAGCCAGCGGTGCGTAGTGGCATGCGAAGCTGACAAGATCGCCATCGTGGCGAACGGTGGCGCCCCTAATGGTCCTTTTCTGCACTGTTTGGGCGACTCAGACGGGCCTTTAATGCCCTTGTCCCCTGCCGTCAGGGTTAGGTAGGGTGCACTGTACAAGCAACTGTACCAACCACCTCACTTTTTACGTTTATACCCTCCTCTGCGTTGCCACCTGTCGGTGACCCCTTTAGCGTATAAAAGGAGGCCCATGCGCAACGTAGAGGGGGTTCGGACAGTTCGCTTCGATTCATTCGTAGCCCAGAAAACACCACGCTCTCTCTCGAGAGCAAGAACACAAGATAATAAAACCAGACAAGCAGCAGTAGGAGTGTTATCTCTCCGGAGAGCTCCGAAGCTGGGTAAACTGCTCGTGTGCTTCGCCTCGATCCGCTCTTCGTGCTATCTCCGCCCCCCATCGAACCGAAAGGGGCTCGGTCCGCCGGCCCCATAGGTGTTCGTGGATCAGTTTCCCCCGACAGCTAGACATGTCGTCGCTTTTTTAGCCGAGCTCAACTTCTTCGGATCCTCACCTTGGCGAGCCGAATAAGAGTTCGGAATCGCCAGGGATAAAGCATCACCAACATCGCCTCCCTACGATTAGACGAAGCAGGCACACCGGCATCGCCGCATGGTCACTTCATCAGATCAGCATTGGCCGCGTCACATGTTACGACCTGGGTCGGCATGGCCGCATTGTTGCTTCTTCGAGCCAATGTCCATCACGCCAAACTACTTCAACACCTCAGCTGACATGGCAGCTACAACAACTCCTCACCGGCCTGCTCCGTCACCTCGGCTAGACCGGGGACTTGGCTATTTCTTCATCAACATACTCCGGTGACTTTGGCGTCACCAGCCGACCAGCTTTGTCATGTTAGCTGGACCGAGGGCTTCGCCTCGGCAAGCCAACCTTTGCCAGCATCACCAGGCCATCGCTTTATCGCCCATTAGGTAATGGGTGTGCGGATCGATTCTTGATTTTGGGAGTCGCTTTTCTTCGGAATGCTACAACAAATAAACCAGGTGCTATTAATCCTAAATTTTTTTGCTTGTTGGGTTTATTTTTCTTAAGGAATTATTACTCTGGTTTGTTCCATCATCTGTACACACGTCTATCAAATGGCGGCCACATTAAAAATGGTCGCGTGGTGGTTCAGTCAGTTTTCGTACATAGTTCGGCGAACGCCGCATCCGGAGCCCGGACCGCCCTGCAAATCCAGGCTTTGTCACGCCTTCATTGCATCACGCTGACGCCCTGCATCGACATTGACTTTGGCACCAGGCCACATTTCTTTAAATAGATTATTTTTGCGTAAAGCAATTATGCAACGATTATATATATATATATAAACACTATTCTGATCACGGGATCAGAATAATATTCTGATCACAACCTGACCTGCCCCACTAGTAGTACGTTGAACTTCCCTGTGAACTAGGTTGAACTTCCGCCAACATTGCCCAAATGGGGCTTGCGATATACTATTGGAAAGCTATGGACACCAATATCATGACCCAACTTAAATTTTTGGCAAAATATAAGCGGTTTAAGAGCAGTTTTGAAAACCGTTTTTTCTTCGCACAAAAAACATGAATCGTATTTTCGATCGCATTTCTAAACCGTTTATCGGAATGAGGCATATAATATGGCGTTGGAAATCTGCTGCAAAACCGCTCCTTCCACATGTTGAAGTTTTCTCTAATTCCTTATGCTTAAAGAGTAATTTGAAAAAACGTAAAATTTCGTAAAGCGAACAGCTGAGTTCGTTTTTTGATGTCATTTCTAAACGGCTAATCCAATGGAGGCATATGATACGGCGTTGGAAAGCTTATGAAAATGCGCTACTTTTTCATCTTGACAGTTTTTTCTAATTTTCAATGGTTTAAGAGTAATTTAGAAAATGGTCCAAGTCCTACCGAGTTCGTATTTTCGAGCTAATTTTTTAACCGTGCGTCCGAATGCAGCAAATGATATGGCGTTGGAAAGCTTGAACAAATGAGAAACTTTTTGGTATGTATTGTTTCTCCCAATTCTTTACGGTTTTAAGTCAGTTTTGAAAATGGAGAAAAACGTATTTTCGCCATAATTTCTACAAACTTTATCGGAATGGGGCAAATAATATACCGCTGAAAAGCAACGGAAAATGCAAAACTTTTTCATGTTGATGGTTTTCTCTGATTCCTATCCGTTTTCAAGTAATTTCGAAAATGGTGGGATCATGCGTTCTGCCTTTATCGTGAAACAGATTCTTCAAAAATGCACCGCGTGAAGAACCTGAACTTCTTGGCGCGTGTACCTGAACTTCACTTTGTTTTTCACGTGATTTTTTTGCTCGTAGGTCTCCATCCACTCCTCGTAACTCTCCATCCATTCACTGGAATTGAGCAGGTGATATACCAATGGAAAGCGGCTGTAAGCACGCAAGTTTCCCGTGTTGATCGTTTTTTCATACTCGCGACGATTTTAAAAGTTTTTCATCTAAAATTCATTCAGCGTAGTAGTTGAACTTCCTGCTGTTTTTACGTTGAACTTCTGTGACGTATTTTTGTTTGTAATTTTCTCATCCATTCGTTAGTGTTACACAAATGATATTTCTTTTGTATAAACCTATCTCACATTAATATTTTTAACTTTCTCCGACCGAGGACTTGAACATACACAAATGATATTCCTACCCTTTTGAAGTAAATTAGAAAATGATCATATCATGATTTCTGCCTTCATCGTGAATGGAAATGCACTGCGTGAAGTAGTTGAACTTCTTGGACATGTCTATTTGAACTTCACTCTGTTTTTGACATGTTGTTTTTTGTTCGTAACTCCCAAACCACTTTCCGGAATTGAGCAAATGATATACCAATGGAAAGTTGTTGAAAACACGCAACTTTCCCGTATTAATCAGTTTTCATGCTCGCGACGGTTCAAAATATATTTTTGAATGTGGTAAAATGTGTTTCTAATGGTATACGTAGAACTTTCAAACCATTTATCGGAATGTACCATATAACAGACTGTTGGAAAGCTTATGAATAGGAGCAACTTTTTCATCTAGAGAATCGTTACAAAATTCATTTCTTTTTTAGACCAGTCTTAACAATGGCAAAAACAACATTGTTTTTTGCTTGTTTTTAACATGTAATTAAAGGTCATATGTCTCGTACTAGAGATCTTGAACTGCACCTTGAGGAGGACATGAACCTCTTGCAACAAACCTTTTAGGCTTTTAGTTTTTTATTCATTTTATTCTCATCTGAAATGCATTCCGTGTAGTAGTTGAACTTCCCATTGTTTTCACTTTGAACATCTACCATGTATTTTTTGTTCGTAATTTGTCTGCCTTTCATCGGGAGTTTCACAAATGATACACCATGCCGATTACCTCTCTCAGAAAAAGGTCTGAACTTTCCTGTGCCGAGCACCTCAACTTCTTGCAACTAATTTTTATACTTCAATTTTTATTCCAATTCTCATATGAAAACACACACCATGTAGTACGTGAACTTCTGGCACTTATGAATTTGAACTTCTTTCTGTTTTGCTTTAGTAACAAAAAAATATGATTTTTTATAGACATCAAACCGCTCTAACTTTTTTATTTGAACTAATTTGTGTGTTTTTTAGAAATGTGAAAATTGGAGTTTTTTAGAAACATCAAACTTGTTCGTCCTTTAGTAAGTGGAAAATTTTGATTCGTTCAAATAAATATCAAACTGCTCTACTTTTTCCAATTGAACTTGTTTGTTTTATTCATTACTAACGAGAAACTTGAGTTTTTTATATACACTAAATCGATCCGTTTTTTAATATTGAACTTCTTGGTTGTAATCTTTAGTGTTGGTGGAAATCTGAGATTTTTAGAAGCATGAAACAACTTCAATTTTTAATTAGGACCGCTCCGCTTCATTAGTTTAGTTTGAACTTCTTCTTTTTAAAACAAGACATTTCTATTTAAACATTTTTAGTTGTTCCTTTTATTTTATTTTGAACTTCTTCATTTTATTCTTTAGTAACGAGATTTTCATTATTTTTTTATAAACTTTGAATTTCTCTGCTATTTTAATTTGAACTTCTAAGTTTTATTATTGGAAAAAATGTTTTTTTAAATAAGCATCCAACATCTTTTAAAAATTGAACTTCATACTTTTATTAACTTTAATTTGAACGTCACGATTTTATTTCTTTGTTAACAAGGAAATCAAAGTTTTTAATAAATGTCGAGCTACTCTATTTTTTGTATTTTGGACTTCTTGGATTATTTCTTTTAGTAACGGAAAAATTCTAGTTTTCTAATATATATTGAATCAGTCTCTTATTTAAATTTGAACTTCTAGTCTTTTTTATTTACAAACAGTGAACATCCTTTTTTATAAATTTTAATTTGCTCTATTTTTTCTTTGAATTTCTCACTTTTCGTTATTTAGTAATGAAAAAAATCTAAGATGTTTTAAACGTCGAACTACACCATTAAGTTAATGTGAACTTCTCAACATTTTTATTTTGAATTTCTGTGTATTTAATTTATAAATGTGGAAAATAAAACCGATGTGTTTGTCGCTATAAGGAATTTCACGAGTTTATTTTTAAGTTGAACACTTCAGTTTTTATTTCTTTTTCAAGCATATCCAGGTGTTTTCATATAAGTTTGTGTGTGAAATTCCTTAGTTTTTTTGTTTTAAGAGTGAGGTTCTATATTTTTATATCGCGAGAAAAGAGGTGGGAGGCGAGTACTAGAAAATTTTGGATTTATTTTAACAATTTTGAGCTTCCATATTTGAACAATTTGAACTTCTCGGGATTTTTCCTACAAAAATCATTGGGTTTGTCTCTTTTTGTTTCTTTATTGTTTTTGTTTTTCTGAACACAATTTTTTTTGAGACACACGCCACACTAACTGCACATAAGTTCAACATCCATGGCCCTCGGTCAACTGCATTTTTTTGTGCTCCCCTGAGTGCACACAACAATCATCAGCTACCATATACATGAACTTCAATGGTTGACAAACATGAACTTGTTACTTGTTTGTCGTTGTAAATATCAACGACGGAAGTGTGAGCTTTTTCTTTCTTCTTTTTCTTTTTTGATCCTCCTGAACTTCCATTTTTATAGATGTTTTCACTCTGTTTCTCAATGCACTCCTACAACCAGTTGGAGCATCTCGATAATACAGTTTAAACTAACATACTTGAACTTCTTGGACTCAACATTTTGACATTCACAAAAACAAATAAAAAACTACATAGTTGTACAAGCACAACACAATTTTCTCATTCACTAAATTTCATAACAAGCCATCACCTGTCCCAACACCGATCTCCATGGCAGTAACACCGTCGAATTCAGACGACGTGAAGCTCTTGTGCAACATAAAGTCAGGTTAGCAGCATGCCTGCCTTCCAAACCTGTAAACCAACAACAGCAAACAGTGGACCACAAATGAAAGAAGGACAATACACATTAGGAAATCCGACACTGAATGTTCTCTAGCAAGAATCCCGACGCTCCGGAGCGAAGAGGTGACGCCGTGTTGCACGGTGAGCACATGATCCTTGTCCCCTCTCCCTGCAAACCACGGAACATCAATCAAATTCATAACACACCAACAACAGAAAGACAGACACAAAACAAACGCCTTACTATGTCTCTTCATTATCCTATCGAGAACGAGATCATCGT
The DNA here is from genome assembly GCF_002162155.2 of Triticum dicoccoides. Classification (NCBI taxonomy): domain Eukaryota; kingdom Viridiplantae; phylum Streptophyta; class Magnoliopsida; order Poales; family Poaceae; genus Triticum; species Triticum dicoccoides. The sequence continues at coordinate 360,045,620 of NC_041384.1, read as the reverse complement.
CATCCATAGCAACAGCATCCGACAAGCCACCTTCTCAATAAAACCAAGAGTCAAGTTCTGAAAGCGAACATTAGAAATTGCACTATTCTAATCCTACGCGGAGGCAATGGTAGAAAAATAGTCTGTCACATTTAAATAGTGGACAAACAACATTAATGCAACGACATCACAATCATACCAATGGAACTAAACAAACCCTGAGACAAGACATTGCTGAATTTGGGCGAGATTCAACACACCAAACCAGTACTGTTAACTAGCACGATGAACCCATCAGACTGTAAAATTCAGCGTAGAAGAATTTGTACACCAACTATTATATTTAGCATTTAGCAACTATTAGATGTTGCCTCCTGATTATAACTTCCTAAAAATGTGTACATCAACCAATGACCAAGAAGTAAAACACCGAATAGCATGAATGGTTCTTATTCTGAACAATGTCATACTCGCAACTGTTAGCTGATTTTCAACATATTTGTCTGCCAAACATGAAACATGAGAAATCACATTGTTGTAATTCTACATAGAGGCAATGATAGAAGAATAGTTTGCCACACTTACACAATGGACCAAAAGCATTAATGCAACGACATCATACCAACGGCGAATAATTCACACTAAGCAAACCCTGAGACAGAACATCACTGAATTTGAGCAAGCTTCTACACACCAAACCAGTATTGTTAACTTGCACAGTGAACCCATTGGATTGTAAAATATGGAGCATAATTCATGGAAACCAAGACACGAATCGTCATTGGATCAATCATAGTCTCTAAAAGTGAAACAACCATCTCTATCTCCTACGAGTTTCGACACCAGAGCAGCAGACGGGGCCAAATGTGAGATGAATAATTTATAGGATGCGAGAGAGCAAACACCTCCCAATCTCGCAACGAACGACACATGAATCATGCTAGGAGGAGACACAGGGAGAGGGGGCGGCTGGGAAGTGACGTACTCTTTGTGGTCGTTCATGTCGAAGGAAACCATCGCGTCCGTCCACCACGACATGCGCGCGGCGTGAGTAGCGACCGCCTACAACATCAACCAAACATGGAGCCATGTCAGGATCGAGGCGGGGGAGGGAATAAGGTCACGGTGGAGGGTGGAAGAAGTTCACGGTGGTAGGTGGAGGAAGGTCGCACGGTGGGAGGATCACGGTGGTTGTCGTGCGGCAGCGGGATCCCGACGACGGGAGGTGGGGCGATGCGGTTGCAGTGGCGTGATCCCCATCGTGGGACGGTGCCTGCGGCTCGATCCCCATCGTGGGACGGTGCCTGTGGCGCGATCCCCATCGTGGGCAGTGGCGGCGGTGCGATCCAAGGCGAGGGACGGTTCCGACGCCGGTTGGTAGCGGTGGGAGGCCCACCGGAGCAAGGGGCAGCAGGGGAAGGAAGTCAGGTGGCATGCGGGAGGTTGGGTCAGCGACGCCTCGGGGCAGGGGAAGCGGGAGGGCGGCAGCGCCTGGATGCAGGGGAAGCG